>NC_087205.1:90451827-90471827 GCF_015104395.2 Macrobrachium nipponense | reverse complement strand
TGGGCCATGGCGATCAGTAGGAGAAACAGAGTTAAGCCAGTCTCTATTTTTTATTTTACATCGACAACTCTGAAATCGTTTTGATACGAAATTCGTCTCTCTTTATTGATCAGGCCATTTCACGTGAGATTTCGTGATGAAAGGCTAGTCTCTGCAACAGAAGTGTGAAAACTAAAAAATTTTTCTGAGACAAGATGGTGGAAGTTACCTTTGTTTATGTAAAACTAATGAAAATGATGGAAACTCTAGATGCAAGCCGTTCCATCTCTACCTACTTTACCCAACCTAGGGTGCTGAAGAAGCCATCTTCAGATTTCAGGAAGTCTTGCCTTGTGACCAACGCTTCTCGCCTCCTATCAGTGCAGTAAGGAGTCCAGCAGATGGAGGGGAAGCAGAAATTCCAGCAGGAATTCATTCTGCTGGTGGTGGTGATGATGACGTCAGGAGTCTTCCTACTTTCTCCCGTTGCCGGAATACGTCAACCCTTAGGTCACCGAAGCGTCTCCTTCTCTAACGATACCTTGATGGGCGCGTTCCTTACGGCTCCCAATCTGACGTTTAGTCGTGATAGTGCTACGCTTATCAGATTCTGATTTGATAACTGTAAGTGTCTTTCATTACATATCTCTGAATTCTGTAATTCAGGTGTACTTTTAAACAAGGCTTTCCTTTAGTGAGGCGTTTTGACCGAAAATGTATTGAGATTACCCGAGTTATACAATAGTTTTGCAATGTGAAAGACAGCAGATCTTTACCTTCGTAACCATTCATTCATATATATATATATATATATATATATATATATATATATATATATATATATATATATATATATATATCGACCTCCATGCAAAGGCCTCTGTTCTCTCCCAAAATTTTTTTTCAAGAAATCCTAGAGGATTTATTTAGGAGGAAATGAGACTTCCTTCCTCCCTGCCTCAAAGCCCCGAATCCCTGTGACTGTTTTGTGAGTGTTACGATTCAAACGAAATCTGCTTTAATCACGTGCAGGTAAATGCCGAGCTGTCTGCTCACCTTGGGGCCCAGAGTGCAAGGCTCCGGTCTTTCATCGAAGCGGAGGGGGAGGCCTCGGAATGCCGAACCATCAACAGAGGTCCAGAGACAACCACCCTGATCTAACATGACTAGTGCAACTTACTTCTTCAGAGACTGTGAGTGCTCTTTCACACCCAGCCCCCCACGCCCCCTCCTCCCCCCCTGCAGTTTTAATAATCACAATTTCTTGAGCAAATTTTCCTTTTGATGTGGATTGCCTTAATCTGTGCTTTGATATTTCTTTCCCTCATTTCCTGATCATGCTGTTTCTGGTCCAGCGAATAATGCTGTTAAGAATCAGATACGAGTCTTCCATTCAGGGTTCAAATATGAAGTGTTAGTTCTTGCGATGCTTTTTATGATTTGTTAACCAGGTAACCATTTGTTTATCTCCAACATTTTTTCTCTTACTTTCTGGGCACAATCAAACCAATTCTGCAAATGAAAGAAAAGGAAGATAACTTCTTGTTTAACACTTTATATACCGAGGTATATACAATACCTTTGCAGGTTTATTAAAAAAATGTATCTTGATATCATAATACCTGAACTCAGGTTAATTACTTTTTTTTTACTTAAATAAGCAGGTTCTTCTGTAGAACGGGTGACCTGATCTTTTCATTACTTGTCACTATGTCGATATCTCCAAAGTTTTTTTTTTATTTCAAATCGAGTGATCGCTAAATGACTGTACAACGACAAAATCCCACGATGTGAGCAAATATGCTTTTTAACCGGTCACAATGAGCCCATCCAGTGAAAGGAATGATTTTTGCAACGTCTAACACTTCATATTCGCTGACTGCTTTGCTGTGCTATTAGAGTGAGGCATCCTTTCAGTTTAAGCTCAAACATAAATCTTTGTCTACAGCAAGTGTCGAAGGATTTTACACTTGGGCACCAGACCACCTCCTTTACGTGGAGCTGGAGAAGCTTTATCACTTTCAAGATGCCAAAGAACAGCGTGCAAAGATTCCAGGCCACAGGCTGACCATCGCTCATTCTAATGATACCTACGACTTCTTCATTCACTACAAGTCACGCTACGCCGCCGGCCGTGAGTAGATCGAAGAGTGGTTTAGATTATTCTGGCTTAAACCGGAGCGGATTGGAAGGGTGTTAGAAGGTGTTGGGGGCCTGGTATTGGCCAATGGTGTCTTCTTGACCAACAGAAGCGAACCTTGAGAACGATACTCGTGTTCTTATGATTATTGCCTCTTTTCGTTGTTAGAGATCCACACATATGAAACTTTCCAGTCTACATTAATAGATTACCCGAATACACATTGACTACCATTCCTGACTGATCAGGACGATACTTAAATGCCAAGACAAATTATACGATGGAGCTCTTCTTAAACATGGGCCCTTCTTTCCTTTTTTTATTATTTATATTCTTTTTAGGAGACATTAAACCTTTTAAGTTAGTTGTACCTTCTTGTCTGGAGGATTTTTAACGTTAGATAAGAAGTACTTTCTTACATCCGTCCATGTGTGAATGTTATTCTGTATTCTACCTTTTACTATGATAGATTTAACCAACGTTTTCATCCAGAGGAGACGAGTGATCTCCTTTCTCCGTAACTTCTCACGAACCTATTCTACCATTTTCGGCGAGCAATATTTTTACGGTTCCATCGGACAATTTATCCACGACAATGCAGATGGCGCTCTTGCAGTTCTTTGCCAAGCAAACCCTCTTGGAATAGAGTGGTAAAGAATACGACGAAACAAGTCGGGGTGAATACAAGCAGAGAAGTTCTGATCAAATTGGAGGATGAGGAGACCTTCGCATGATAAATGGGGTCCTACCTCAGGAAACACGAAGCCAATGGTTGATCATTGGATGTTGGTTGTACAAAATGGACCTTTTACCTTATGCACTGTTATTATGAGGTCGATATTACTTTAAATTTGTTTATGACTTTCATTAGATAGAGAGTGAAAACTTGGCTATTATCCGAAGATAGAAATAAAACTATTATGTTTCTTTCGAGTTAACATAGATGTTCTTATTCGTGTATAGAAGAGTATTAATATGCAATTATATTCAGAACATTTACTTTCGCAATTGGGAAAAACATTTGCCTTTGAGCACCTAGGCGGACTCAGCTGTTTTGAGGTTAAAGGAATATTTTTAGCATTCAGTTTTTCCATTAAGGAATAATGGCGACCTCGCCAAAATACTTGAATATTAGACTCAATTATTCATCATGAGAGCACTAAAGCCACGCGAATATTACATGGCGAGTCTAGTCTTCATTAGGACACTCAAGGTTTTCCCTCTCACTTTCTTGTTATAAGACTCGTCCAGCACTATATTCTTTTTCCACTGACTTTGCCTCACCAATGTAATAGTTCTGAGAATGTGTTGAATGAAGCAAAATAGCCGCTATTTCGTCGTTCTCACATGGATGAGAAGAGAGAACAAGACGAGTCACTGAAAGACACTCACCTACAGCATCTCCTCTGTAAATGGCGACAAATACTTGGCTTAGCTCGACTCGGCCAATAGAAAGAAAGGTAATAAATGAGACTGAATTACAGGCACTAATCTGGGTTGGGGGCAAATGACCTTCTGCCCCCGCCCCAAAGTAGCCGCTGCAGGAAATCACGTAAATGCGCCAAAGATATTCCTATCACAAATCCATCTCGACTGAGAGGTCACAAGAGACGGACCTCACGGCTGTGAAATAGTCGTCTCTGTGAGTCAGCAAGAGTCCAGAAGTCGACATCAGGCCTCTCATCCCCTGAAACAACGAACCATACTTGCGGGCTCCTTTAGGACTCTTGCTGACGCAAATCCAGCCAAATGTAAACCAGGACCCCAGCCAACCAACCGCATTGGATCATCATACGTTTAGACCCCTCAGAAATGGGAAGAGTGCTTCCCGAAAGCAAACGATTTTATTGAAAAAAGAAAATGCTCTCTTTTTCTCTGTAACGTCTGAAATATAAAACGAAAGCTACAATAAAAAAAAAATTACCGTCCAGACTGGTAAATGTTACAAGAATAAATCTCGCAAGAGCATATTACCCAGTGACTTCCTCGTGAGTCAGTGATGATCGAGGATCTCTGGATAACAGCCATTCCGGTCACATGACGATCACTTCGTCGAGTGATCGAGCACCAGGGATAAGTAAGGAACGTTTTGCCTGATATTTAAAATGCCGTTGCAGAGGAGATGCTGTACGAAAACACTGAATGGTTGAATTCCCCCGTGCATCCATTCTTGCTCACTTGCAATCAATATGATGAGATATTAGTGTGACCGACACTGATGTGGATGGCAATAGTCTTGCGATCCTGCCGAGTCGATGAAGCTTCGCGCACACCATGTGGAATAATATTCGCTTGAATTATCGTCCTTCTTTTCTGCTTAGTTACCAACTTATCATTCAATTCGATTTTAGCGCTGTATTATAAAATGTTTGAAGTTCTCGTGAAAAGTTACCTAAATGTCCCTGAGCATTTAGCCTGATCCTGTTCCTCTGTGTATTATGAATTAGTACTGACTTGGTATTTGCGACCATCCTATTTCTAAGGATTCGTGTTCCCCTGTTTTTATTGCACTAAAAAATTCTCTTAATGAGTTACTGCTGATGAAGGTGGCCGGCCTTATGTCAGCAAAGGTTCCTGTTCTTGAAGCAGCAAGTGACTGTGAATTTCACTTCTGTTGAGCACCAGGTAGAATGTCAAAGAAAATTTGCTTTCTATTTCATTTTGAAGCTTAGCATGGCATTAATTTATGGAAATCAATTTACTTTTGTTTATGTAATAAAAAGATCTATTTTGGGAAGGGTGATTTTTATTCCTTTTCTTACAAGCATAAACAAACTCATAACAGAGAACTTTTCTGTTAAACTGTAAAATAATAATCGTAAGTCATAAATAACGTAAATGTATATATTATTAATAAATAGCCAAAAGAAATGGTTTACCATTTCAGCGCTCTCAAGCTTTTTCGCTTCTTTTTCAGTTGGAAATTTTATTTTTCAAAAATGCGTTTTTGAATAGCATTACGGATTTGATTGGTTAACAAGCGATTAGTTAGCTAGTCTTCGGAGGCTCCAGAATACCAGAAGCAGATTGGGTAAGTGGAATTCATCAGGAGTAATATTTCAAGAGTCAATGAAGATCTATAAATATGGATGGGGTTACTGGCCCCATTGCCCTGCTCTGAAGGTCTCTGAGCTAATGTATCGACTATGCCTTCCATCTTTTGTCGCTTACCCATCCAAGTAGTGACCAAACCAAGGGAATCTTAGCATTATGTAGTAAACCAGTGTAGTTGCGATATATGTATATATATATATATATATATATATATATTTATATATATATATATATATATATATATATATATATGTGTGTGTGTGTGTGGTGTGTGTGTGTGTGTGTGTGTGTGTGTGTGTGTGTGTGTCTATATGATACAAATTCCGTTTCATACGGAAGAGATATTGACAAGTTGAATTTTTTTCAAGAACAAGAAACTACTGTTCCAATAAATACCGAGAAGTTCCATAGCTTGTCTATGAAATATGTTTATAGACTGCAGCATATTAGTGCAATTTATGCAGCAATGGAGATTTGCACTTGATTCCATAAAGCGAACTTGTATTGCCCATGAAAGGTGTGTTTTTCAGTTTTCTTGAAGTGACATCAGCATGTGTACAAATCGCATAGATAGCGAAAGTTCTAGTATTACATGTCAGCATGTGTTTGGATCGGGAAATAGCTTCATTTCAAGTAATGAAATCCCAGTACTATAATACGTAAATAGGAGGTGAGAATTATAGCTTCAGTATAGAATATCCTTTGGTCTTTTTCACATCGATCAGCACTGAAAGAAGGACCAGTCACGCCGGTTACAATATTCCTGATTTATAGACTCCGATACATACATACTTTTCACTAAAGGGAAATGAATTAAAAATGCCAGCACATCGTTGGACCTCGAAATAGCTTCCTAAAGGATGTTTTGCAACTGGAACTTCAGAATTAAAGAGTAGATGCAATGCTTTATTACCCTGATACTATTATCGCTGCATTTTAATAAAGTTTCATCTATCAATTTACTTCGTTGTTTTGATAAGTGGCATCTCTTCTTTATGTATTTCTTTATACCTCCTCTTACTCCTTCCTAGTTCCTCGTTGGACGAGTCGGTTACATGCTCGACTTCCTACCTCAGGGTCCGGATTCGATTCCCCGCTCTGCCAACGCGAAATCAGAGGAATTTATTTCTGGTGACAGCAATTCATTTAATTTATTTCTGGTGACAGCAATTCATTTCCCGATGTAGTTCGGATCCCACAATGAGCTGTAGGTCCCGTTGCTAAGTAACCAATTGGTTCCTAGCCACGTAAAACTATCTGATCCATCGGGCCAGCCCTATAGGAGAGCTGAAAACCAGTTCAGTGGTCTGGTAAAGCTAAGATATAATAATTAACTCTTGCTACTTCCTAATGAACATCACATTCTTAGCTTGAATTTCAAGTCAATAGCAAATGAGGGGGTTGTTCCATATGAATAGGTTTCATCTTCCGAATAATAATAATAATAATAATAATAATAATAATAATAATAATAATAATAATAATAATAATAACAATAATAATAATAATAATAATAATAATAGTATGTTCTATTTAAGGAGATTGCTGCTTCAGCTGCATTAATTTTATGGATAAAATTAAATAAATGCACCTGAAACAGCAATCTCCTTCAATAGAACATGCTTGAAAGAGGCTCTTCTACCTAAATACAACAACAATAATAATAATAATAATAATAATAATAATAATAATAATAATAATAATAATAATAATAATAATAATAATAATAATATAATAATAATAATAATACTTCTTTTGGCGTTTCCTTCAAAGAGGCACAATATGTCACGTGATATTTACGAATTCGCCGTCAAATTAAGTGATCGTCAGACTGCTAATAATAATTTTTGTATATTGATTAATCCTTCTGGTAAGTAAAGGAATCAAGGGTTAGTTCCCTGCTGGTTGAAATCACGACAACGTCGCTGTCCTGAAATCACCGAGTAAATGAAAACGAAAATCACCCGGCAAATGAGAGAGTAAATCACCGAGTAATTGAAAATGTAAATCACCAAGTAAATGAAAAAATAAATAATTGCATAAATGAAAAAGTAAATCACAAAGTAAATGAGAGAGTAAATCACCGAGTAAATGAAAAAGTAAATCACCAAGTAAATGAAAAAATAGATAACCGCATTTATGAAACAGTAAATCACCGAGTAAATGGAAAAGTAAATCACCGAATAAATAAAAAAAGTAAATCACCAAGTAAATGAAATAGTAAATCACCGAGTAAATGAAAAGTAAATCACAGAATAAAGGAAAAAAGCAAATCACCAAGTAAATGGAAAAGTAAAAAACTGCATAAATGAAAAAGGAAATCTCTAAGTAAATGAGAAAGAAAATTGCCGAGTAAATGGAAAAGTAAATCACCGAACAGATAGAAAAAAAAGTAAATCACCGAGGAGGAAATGGAAAAGTAAATCACCGAATAGATAAAAAACGTGAATCACAAGTAAATGAAAAGTAAATTACAGAGTAAATGGAAAAGTAAATAACTAAGTAGATGAAAAATTAAATCACAGAGTAAATGAAAAAGTAAATCACTGAGTAAATGGAAATGTAAACCACCGAATAGATAAAAAAGTAAATTACCGAATAAATGAAAAGTAAATCATAGGGTAAATGGAAAAGTAAATCTCTGAGTAGATAAAAAAGTAAAATTACCGAGTAAATGGAAAACTAAATCACCGAATAGATAATAAAAAAGTAAATCGCTGAGTAAAGGAAAAGTAAATCATAGAGTAAATGGAAATGTAAATCACCGAGTAGATAAGTTAAGTATATCTTAGTTTAACCAGACCACTGAGCTGATTAACAGCTCTCTTAGGGCTGGCCCGAAGGATTAGATATTTTGACGTGGTTAGGAACCAATCGGTCACCTAGCAACGGGACCTACAGCTTATTGTGGGATTCCAACCACACTATATCGAGAAATGAATTTCTATCACCAGAAATAAATTCCTCTGATTCCGCTTTGGCCGAACCGGGAATCGAACCTCGGACCACCGGATTGGCAGCCGAGCGCGAAAACCACTCGTCCAGCGAGGAACTACCAAGAAGATAAAAAAGTAAATCCCCGAGGAAATGAAATTTGACTAAAGGTTTATATATGATAATATTATATATACACATATATATATATATATATATATATATATATATATATATATATATATACACACACACATATATATATATATATATATATATATATATATATATATATAGTATATATATATTATCATATATAAACCTTTGCAGTCAAAATTTCATTTCCTCGGGGATTTACTTTTTTATCTACTTGGTAGTTCCTCGCTGGACGAGTGGTTTCGCGCTCGGCTGCCAATCCGGTGGTCCGAGGTTCGATCCCCGGTTCGGACCAAAGCGGAATCAGAGGAATTCATTTCTGGTGATAGAAATTCATTTCTCGATATAGTGTGGTTGGGAGCCACAATAAGCTGTAGGTCCCGTTGCTAGGTGACCGATTGGTTCCTAACCACGTCAAAATATCTAATCCTTCGGGTCAGCCCTAAGAGAGCTGTTAAGGAAAAAGAACGGCTTCAACATAGTTTTTCAGTAGAACAGTACAATCAAGAAGAAACTCATTAAAAATAATACCCGGGTAATAGAGAGAATGTAGGAGTATATGTAATACCTTGTAGTGAAATCCTTCTGTAGATTAAAATATATTTATATATATATATATATATATATGGTGATACAATCCACAATGAAGTAAAATCCTTCTGTAGATTAAAATATATATTTCTTGTACAAGATTAAAGCTTTCGACAATCAGCTGTGATCTTGCTCACTAAATGCGATATGTCACCTCAAGGAACTGACAAGTAGGAGCACAAACATTTGAAAAAACATTTGAAAAAAGAATAAATTAACGCCCCTTCTACTACCCATCTCAAAGTCCTGTCGTTACATACAAAAACAACCTTTGTACCTTTAAAATTTATTGCGTGGTTTTTCTCCCGTGTATGTTGCGCAATTGCACTGTATGAATTTCCCCTTCTGCAAGCAGCAACGTGTTCTTCCCTTCTCTTATCAATGTAACGTCCTCTTTCTCCCACGTAACATTCATTGCAATCACTACAAGGTATTACATATACTCCTACATTCTCTCTATTACCCGGGTTATTTTTAATGAGTTTCTTCTTGATTGTACTGTTCTACTGAAAAACTATGTTGAAGCCGTTCTTTTTTCCTTTAAGCTGCCTAGAAAATTTATTAAGCTCTTTATTATATGGAAGAGCAAGGGAGGCCTTAAAATCTACCTTTTCAGTTAGATCATGTTGGGCGTAAAACATCGATCTAGCTTTAGATAGAGACTGTAGTATAAAAAACTGTGGGTAACACAGTTTAGTAAAACTATCAAACAAGAAATTTATTTCTGCGTCAATGATCTGGGGATCACATATTCGGTATGCTCGAAAAAACAAATTGGTTAAAACGTTGTGCTTTACTTTAGGTTCATGATATGAGAAGTAATGAATTTAAGTGTTTGTGTGGGTGTTCTTCCTATAGACGCTGAATTTAAAGTCACAACTTATTGTGTCTCTATGAACTACCATATCTAGAAAGGGAAGCCTATTTTATATTTCCTTTTCCACTGTGAGGGCAAAAAACCATTAAGCAATTCTAAAAACCCATGAAAGGCTTCCTCGCCGTGTCTATAAACAATAAAAACATCATCTACATACCTAACCCAAATTTCGGGCTTAATGTCTTCCGGTAGTTTGTCAACGTAAAACTTTTCGAAAAATTCCATGCATAAGTTTGCCAATATAGGGGAGAGAGGTGAGCCCATCGAGACCCCGGATTTTTGTTGATAGAACGAACCATTAAACTCAAAAATTGTAGATTCAACGGAAATGTTAATCAAAACACAAAATTTATCTATGTGCATAGGTGGCTTGAAAATATTATCTGAGACTAATTTCTTCAAGTTATCGAGCACGAAACTCAGTGGTACGTTCATGAATAAAGAAACTATATCTAGGCTGTACATAGAACCTATGTAATTCTTTTCCTTAATTTGATCCATAAAATCCATACTGTGCTTAATGTGAGATTTCGAAATTGTCCCTATTAATTTCCCCAAAACCTCCGCTAACCACGACGACAGATCCGACTGAGGATTGTTGCAGCTAGCGACAATGGGCCTTAAAGGACACCCCTCCTTGTGAATCTTGGGAGTTCCGTAAAAATAACTAAGAGACAACAGTTTTCTCGCTAGCTTACTCAGGACTATATTTCTTGTTTCTTTTTCCACACCACTGCTAACTACGGCTTTTATTTTCTTGTTAAATTCAAACTGCAAATCGCTAATGCAAGGGGGTTTTAAAGGTATAAAAGTTGTTTTTGCATGTAACGACAGGACTTTGAGACGGGTAGTAGCAGGGGCGTTAATTTCCTTAAACGAGACCTTTACAGGAAATACTGGAATTACAGAAAATGCAGCTATTTGTGAAGAGATATGTAGAAAATGATCATGCTGCTTCCTCTCCTGTTTACTCCACTCAGGTAATTTCTCCAACAAACCACCCAACCAGCATAGAACAAGCAGTTGGCAATAGAAACATTCCCCCACGAAAGGACGAGGGCTCAACCGCCTGATCATTCATAATAATAAACTAGCTTGTTACCTTACCTTTATTGTTTTTACAAATCTTTGTGCTCCTACATTTAGTGAGCAAGACCACAGCTGATTATCGAAAGCTTTAATCCTGTACAAGAAATATATATTTTCAACTACAGAAGGATTTTACTTCACTGTGGATTGTATCCCCATTTACTTAGAGGTACGACGTAGTACCTGGCTTCTGCATATATATATATATATATATATATATATATATATATATATATATATATATATATATATATATATATGTATGAAAGGTACTTTCAACTATGAGGTGTGATTCGAGAAGGTGGGTAACATCTCTTTTCAACCAGCCATCTTTTGAGATCACAGTGCCGTTATGCCAGCAAGATCTCCTGCTCATGGAGAATTCCATAGGTCTAGGCTACTTCTGGAATTCTGCAGAAAATAATGGGTAGCTAACTTATCGCTTGTTAGCCCGATCAAGGCTGTAATGGCTTTTAGAGATGGATTTTTTACGTACATTTCGGAAACCAAATATTTCCATTGGTTGAACATGGGACTGTGTAAGCGCGTTTATTATTTCATTATTAAATTATATTTGTTATTAATACATACTTTTCCTGGTCGTGTGGCTTTGACGCCTGTTAAAACATTCACGTTGTTGATGATTTATGATTTATGATTATCATTTTACAGTTTAAGATAAAAATTCTCTTTTATGAGTTTGTTCAAGTTCGGAAAGAAAAAAAATAAAAATCACCCTTCCCAAATAGAGCATTTTATTACATATGTAAAAGTAAATTGAATTCCATAAATTAATGCCATGCTAAGTTTCGAAAAGGAATAGAAAGCAAATTTTCTTTGCATTCTACCTGGTGCTCAACAGAAGTGAAATTCACAGTCACTTGCTGCTTCAAGAACAGGAACCTTTGCTGACATAAGGCCACCTTCATCAGCAGTAACTCATTAAGAGAATTTTTTAGTGCAATAAAAACAGGGGAACACGAATCCTTAGAAATAGGATGGTCGCAAATACCAAGTCAGTACTAATTCATAATACACAGAGGAACAGGATCAGGCTAAATGCTCAGGGACATTAAGGTAACTTTTCACGAGAACTTCAAACATTTTATAATACAGCGCTAAAATCGAATTGAATGATAAGTTGGTAACCAAGCAGAAAAGAAGGACGATAATTCAAGCGAATATTATTCCACATGGTGTGCGCGAAGCTTCATCGACTCGGCAGGATCGCAAAAATATTGCCATCCACATCAGTGTCGGTCGCACTAATCTCATCATATTGATTGCAAGTGAGCAAGAATGGATGCACGGGGGAATTCAACCATTCAGTGTTTTCGTACAGCATCTCCTCTGCAACGGCATTTTAAATATCAGGCAAAACGTTCCTTACTTATCCCAAGTGCTCGATCACTCGACGAAGTGATCGTCATGTGACCGGAATGGCTGTTATCCAGAGATCCTCGATCATCACTGACTCACGAGGAAGTCACTGGGTATGCTCTTGCGAGATTTATTCTTGTAACATTTACCAGTCTGGACGGTAATTTTTTTTTATTGTAGCTTTCGTTTTATATTTCAGACGTTACAGAGAAAAAGAGAGCTTTTTTTTTCAATAAAATCGTTTGCTTTCGGGAAGCACTCTTCCGATTTCTGAGGGGTCTACAATTATGATGATCCAATGCGGTTGGTTGGCTGGGGTCCTGGTTTACATTTGGCTGGATTTGCGTCAGCAAGAGTCCTAAAGGAGCCCGCAAGTATGGTTCGTTGTTTCAGGGGATGAGAGGCCTGATGTAGACTTCTGGACTGCTTGATGACTTGCACCAGAAGACGACTATTTCACAGCCATGAGGTCCGTCCCTTGTGACTTCTCAGTCGAGATGGATTTGTGATAGGAATATCTTTGGCGCATTTACGTGATTTGGTGGGGTCCTTTTTCCTGCAGTGGCTCTTTGGGGCAGAAGGTCATTTGCCCCCAACCCCAGATTAGTGCCTGTAATTTAGTCTCATTTATTACCTATCTTTCTATTGGCCGAGTCGAGCTAAGCCAAGTATTTGTCCCCATTTACAGAGGAGCTGCCGTAGGTGAGTGTCTTTCAGTGACTCGTCTTGTTCTCTCTTTCTCATCCATGTGAGAACGACGAAATAGCGGCTATTTTGCTTCATTCAACATATTCTCAGAACTATTACATTGGTGAGGCAAAGTCAGTGGAAAAAGAATATAGTGCTGGACGAGTCTTATAACAACGAAAGTGAAAGGAAAACCTTGATGTCCCTAATGAAGACTAGACTCGCCATGTAATATTCGCGTGGCTTTAGTGCTCTCATGATGAATAATTGAGTCTAATATTCAAGTATTTTGGCGAGGTCGCCATTATTCCTTAATGGACAAACTGAATGCAAAAAATATTCCTTTAACCTCAAAACAGCTGAGTCCGCCTAGGTGTTCCAAAGGCAAATGTTTTCCCAATTGCGAAATGTAAATGTTCTGAATATAATTGCATATTAATACTCTTCTATACATGAATAAGAACATCTATGTTAACTCGAAAGAAACATAATAGTTTTATTTCTATCTTCGGATAATAGCCAAGTTTCACTCTCTATAATAAAGAAAGTCATAAACAAATTTAAAGTAATATTGACCTCATAATAACAGTGCATAAGGTAAAAGGTCCATTTTGTACAACCAACATCCAATGTTCAACCATTGGTTTCGTGTTTCCTGAGGTAGGACCCCATTTATCATGCGAAGGTCTCATCCTCCAATTTGGTCAGAACTTCTCTGCTTGTATTCACCCCGACTTGTTTCGTCGTATTCTTTACCACTCTATTCCAAGAGGGTTTGCTTGGCAAAGAACTGCAAGAGCGCCATCTGCATTGTCGTGGATAAATTGTCCGATGGAACCGTAAAAATATTGCTCGCCGGGTCCACCACTCATATCCACGAAGTTTGGCTGATGTGTGACATTGGTTCCGTCTCCCCACTGGGCTTCTTGTGGGCCCGTCTTCTTGAGGTTTGCCCAGAAGTAAATACCTGGAGAGAAAAAATATCAGTCAGCAGACAGGCTTAAATTCTGGAGCTGAATATGAGTTACAATACCGCTGTGAGTTCTAACACCCTTCCAATCCGCTCCGGTTTAAGCCAGAATAATCTAAACCACTCTTCGATCTACTCACGGCCGGCGGCGTAGCGTGACTTGTAGTGAATGAAGAAGTCGTAGGTATCATTAGAATGAGCGATGGTCAGCCTGTGGCCTGGAATCTTTGCACACTGTTCTTTGGCATCTTGAAAGTGATAAAGCTTCTCCAGCTCCACGTAAAGGAGGTGGTCTGGTGCCCAAGTGTAAAATCCTTCGACACTTGCTGTAGACAAAGATTTATGTTTGAGCTTAAACTGAAAGGATGCCTCACTCTAATAGCACAGCAAAGCAGTCAGCGAATATGAAGTGTTTAGACGTTGCAAAAATCATTCCTTTCACTGGATGGGCCCCCTCATTGTGACCGGTTTAGAAAAAGCATATTTGCTCACATCGTGGGATTTTGTCGTTGTACAGTCATTTAGCGATCACTCGATTTGAAATAAAAAAGAAACTTTGGAGATATCGACATAGTGACAAGTAATGAAAAGATCAGGTCACCCGTTCTACAGAAGAACCTGCTTATTAAAGTAAAAAAAAAGTAATTAACCTGAGTACAGGTATTATGATATCAAGATACATTTTTTTAATAAACCTGCAAAGGTATTGTATATACCTCGGTATATAAAGTGTTAAACAAGAAGTTATCTTCCTTTTCTTTCATTTGCAGAATTGGTTTGATTTTGCCCAGAAAGTAAGAGAAAAAATGTTGGAGATAAACAAATGGTTACCTGGTTAACAAATCATAAAAAGCATCGCAAGAACTAACACTTCATATTTGAACCCTAAATGGAAGACTCGTGTCTGATTCTTAACAGCATTATTCGCTGGACCAGAAACAGCATGATCAGGAAATGAGGGAAAGAAATATCAAAGCACAGATTAAGGCAATCCACATCAAAAGGAAAATTTGCTCAAGAAATTGTGATTATTAAAACTGCAGGGGGGAGGAGGGGGCGTGGGGGGGCTGGGTGTGAAAGAGCACTCACAGTCTCTGAAGAAGTAAGTTGCACTAGTCATGTTGATCAGGGTGGTTGTCTCTGGACCTCTGTTGATGGTTCGGCATTCCGAGGCCTCCCCCTCCGCTTCGATGAAAGACCAGGCTTTGCACTCTGAGCCCAAGGTGAAGCAGACAGCTCGGCATTTACCTGCGCGTGATTAAAGCAGATTTCGTTTGAATCGTAACACTCACAAACAGTCACAGGAATCGGGGCTTTGAGGCAGGGAGGAGGGAAGTCTCCTTTCCTCCTAAATAAATCCTCAAGGATTTCTTGAAAAAAAATTTGGGAGACAAGAGGCCATTGCATGGAGGGTCGTATTACAATATATATATATAATATATATATATATATATATATATATATATATATATATATATACACAATATGAATGAATGAATGGTTACGAAGATAAAGATCTGCTGTCTTTCACTTTGCAAAACTATCATATAACTCGGGTAATCTTAAATACATTCTCAGTTAAAACGCCTCACTAAAGGAAAGCCTTGTTCAAAAGTACACCTGAATTACAGAATTCAGAGATATGTAATGAAAGACACTTACAGTTATCAAATCCGAATCTGATAAGCGTAGCACTATCACGGCTAAACGTCAGATTGGGAGCCGTAAGGAACGCGCCCATCAAGGTATCGTTAGAGAAGGAGACGCTTCGGTGACCTAAGGATTGACGTATTCCGGCAACGGGAGAAAGTAGGAAGACTCCTGACGTCATCATCACCACCACCAGCAGAATGAATTCCTGCTGGAATTTCTGCTTCCCCTCCATCTGCTGGACTCCTTACTGCACTGATAGGAGGCGAGAAGCGTTGATCAACAAAGCAAGACTTCCTGAAATCTGAAGATGGCTTCTTCAGCACCTGTTGGGAGATGTAGTCCTTAGGTTTAATGTGCCTACTATTTTCATTATTTTTACACAAAGGCAACTTCCACCATCCTATTTCCGAATCGATATCAGTTATTACAATTTTATTCCGAAAGTGACTTGTCTTCTATTATGATATCTACCACAAATGAAAACAATTTCATACTGTCTTCCGATAGCTCAAAAAACTTCATGCATCACCCGAAAACATATTCGACTATATTAGAAACCCATTCTGACACAGCCATGCAACATGTAAATGGTATACTAACGAATCTGCACTTTTCGCATACTAGGGGAGTAAGCCTACAAGCTTCTTTGTTGTTGTCGTTCTTGTAGTAGTTGTTATTCTTCCTGTTGTCGTTTTTTTTTGGGGGGAGGGTAGGAAAACCCTATGGAAAAGCCTAAAAAGGTCTGAAAAGGGTGATTCGCGACGAGTTCAAGAAACAGGAATTTTAGGATAGGATATTTATGATATTAGAATGAAAATGTGAACAAATAAATGACTGGCATGTTAAACAGTACAGAACCATTATTTTTATGTTAGCTTCAACAGTTCTTCCTTTGCTTAAACCAGATGACTGTCACGCTGTCACTGTGAGTGTCTAAAGGACAATTCTATCCTTTTGGTCGAGGTGTTTTATAGTGGGCAGAGTAACGAGACACTCGTATGTGTCTCATTCCTATTTTCAAGACGTTAGTATGACTATAGTAGATTCACATCAACCGTGCATTTGATGTCTAGGCCCGTCCCTTACGACGCATCTGATTAGCTGTTGATAAGCCAATCACAGGGCTGGAAACTCTCAGTCTCTCGAGAGTGTTCACATAGGCAGGGTGTATGTTCCACCTCTCCTGAGGGATACGTCTTTCAAGAGAGGTGGAACATTCATCCTGCCTATGTGAACTCTCGAGAAAGACTGAGAGTTTCCAACCCTGTGATTGGCTTATCAACAGCCAATCAGGAGCGTCGTAATTGGACTGGCCTAGATGTCAAATGCACGGTTGATGTGAATCTACTCTAGTTCAGCTTTTTGTCCCCTGTGAAATTAGGATCTCTTACTATCCGTTCATGCATAAAGATGAATATTAAAATATAATAAAGACCTTGTTACTCAGCTTTCCGTATATTTCTTCTAGCAGTAAGGCCTGTCCCCGTAATTGTACTGATTATTATTATTATTATTATTATTATTATTATTATTATTATTATTATTATTATTATTATTATTATTATTATTATTATTATTTGGAAAAAAATATCTCTCTATCGCAAGAGTATATGTAATGTTCTAAGAGGTCCACAATAACAAAAAATGTTGCGAGTTCTTGAATAATTTAAAAACCCTTTACAATGTAAAGGGTTTTTAAATTATACACGAACTCGCAACATTTTTTATTATTGTGGACCTCTTAGAACATTATTATTATTATTAAGAAGAAGAAGATAAACCCTGTTCATAAGGAACAAACCCTTTGCAACCACTGACTTGTAATTCAGGCTTCCAGAGAATTTGGGTTCCTTTTGAAAGAAGAAACAGACGGTAAAAGGAAATAAGAGAGATTAAAAAAAAAGAAGAGCTCAGTTGGTAAAAACGAGAGAAAATAAATCAACAAATTAATAAGTGAATAGATAAAAACAAGTAAATTATGAAATGCAAGGAGGAGAATTATTATTTTAGGCTGTAATGCATTGCATCTTCGCTTGACCTTGTGAGGTTCCTATTGCATAACTGTTCCCCAATGCAACGGTGTGAGGAACAAAGGACCTCTAGAACTGAGAAATTCGACAGCGAGACCCATTCACTGCGCATTGGTGTGCAATTCAACAAATGCGGTCCCTCGTATTGAAAAGAGGCTCAGGGATCAATAGCAAATGTGAAGGAACTGTTAATGTTGAACAGAAACCTGTCATCATGAACCATTCTGTCTAAAAGAGATACATCTCAGGCTAAGTTACCTTTGGCACGGGATGGCTTATTTCTCATTAAACTATTTGTTCTCATTTCCTCACTCTAATCAATTCAGAGATGCATCCCTCTTCTCGTCGTCTTCAACTCTCTCGGAATAAACTTGCTAATGAACGGTTAATTGCAAGGTAATTAAAGATCTCACCTCAGGCAAAATGAACCGGGAAAAGGAGACGAAGGAAAGGTGTTATCGTTATTCTTCCGTCACGGAGCTGAATGAAATTACCCAGGTCACACCAATTCTAGAGCACGACTATTCTGTGAAATTTGCAGCGGAGTGAATAAACGCCCAACATTGTTCAGCAAACTGATGTTTTGCTTGATGTGGAAGTCGACGTAGCTTCCAAAAGAAGAGCATAAAATAAGGGTCGGTGTCGTGTCGTTATTTATGGCCCTTTGAAATGGAGTATGGTTTGCGCAGTAATCACTCATGTTGGTTTAACTGCCTCTGCTGCCGGTCATTGTGAGGCAGTATTTTGCAGTGAATTTAAATTACGATTGAAGGCAAAATAGCAAATCCATTCTAGTCTACAAAAAATTTCCATCACGAAAGGTGGGTCATCGTTCAAGAACCAACGATCTACTGAGTTTCAGAAATGATCCACATACCTTTGCTTTCTGAGGAAGAGTTCGGGGGAAAATCAGCCTTAATGCATATAATTAGGACATGGTGTTTTTCGATCCAAGACCCTCTACCATATTATCTTCCCCTGCTCGGAGGCGCTTCAGAGGTATATTTCCACTCTTTTTCAGCCTAAGAATTAGCATGAATACGAAAAAAGCTTTAACGTATCCTAAATACCAAAGAAGTATATTTGTCGACGTTGAAGGTAGTCGATCGGTCCCATTCTTCACTGCGAGCGGATAAAAAGAGTTAGTGATAGTCAATATCGTGTGATCTTTTCGGAGAATTAATGTGGTCTAATTGTGGTCACAGCTCATTCTCACCAGCCTTCCTTGCACGTGGAAGCGAAACTGTAAAGAGAGGAGTTGTATAAAGGATGATAAAGCGTTTGAATCTTATTTCCAGCTATACTCTTCAGAACACTTTGAAGGCACAACAATAAACACCCTCCATCCACGTAAATACTCTGTTGCCACGGAATCCAAGGCAACAGACCACTAACTCACTTCATTATTCTTATTAGTTATTGGTAAAATGTCCCTTGGTGAAAAAGAAGTATGTAAAATAAGAATAAAAAATACTGGTTGACCGGTTCACTCTACTATGGATAATTCGCCGAAAGCAAATTCAGATTTATTGGAAGGAAGCAAGCAACAAGCAGCTGACATGCACAAGGTCACGTTAATGTCAATTGTTAACCTTCCCGATAATTGGTACCTAATAGGTTAAATCCCCCATTAACCAAATTCTCTTTAGAAACAGGATTTGCCCTTCGCTTACTGAGAGATGTCCGCGAAAACTTCTAGACCTATACACTGTTTTTTTCCATCTGTCCATCCGCCTGTGATGTTTGCGCATGGTAACACTGCGTCCCGGGCTTTACACAACATCCTATTTCGAATATTAACGGTGTAATTCGCATACAGTACATTATCAAAACACTTTTCAGTTGCAATGTACATCAACATATCCTTTTATTTACCTAAAACTTACACATAGCGTAACTATTTAAAGCATGGAACGCAGTGTTACCATGCGCGACTGCCACAGGCGGATGAACAGATGGAAAAAAACAGAGTATAGTATTTTTTTTTTATTCATTTGTAATTTTTGGCCTTCTCGGTGATCACATAATAGAAATAATTCATGCCTGTGATGAATGACGAATTAAGGCAATTCGACGAATATTTATTTCGGTTGCCATATATTTACTCCTCACACTGCTGCACTGTGGAACTCTCTCCCCGAGGATGTCTTGTGATTGGAACTTCAAACGTTCAAGCGAAGAAGCGAGTAATTCTACCCTGATATAATTCTCCTTGTATCATAATAAATGACTTACATTTTTATCTATTTAACTATTACTTTATTAATTTATCTTTTCTTTTTTTAATGACCCTTGTGGGTTTGTTTCATATGAATACGGTTCATCCTCTGAAGAATAATAATAATAAGGATAATTGAAAAAGAAACCTACAATATTACTGTGTATAACGTGTTTACTTATAAACATTTGTACTTTACTTTACTCAACACTCCACACGTTATACACAGTAATTCTGTGGGT
>NC_087205.1:90421827-90446827 GCF_015104395.2 Macrobrachium nipponense | reverse complement strand
GAGATTTCCTTTCCTCTTTGATAAATACCGGCTTGTTTCGGACGTACCTCGAGCTTGGTGTGTACAACCGACTAACCGTGTGTGTGTAACACACCAAGGACGAGTTGAAAACTGTCTTAGGTTTTAATGACAAGCAAAGTAAGTATCAACGTCATCAAATAATGACATGACACGCTCTCAACATTTGCAGGTGGTCGCTGAACATAAAGCGTGACATCAACAGTTTACCTTTGTCTCTCTAGCTTGGTTAGAACTCGTCATCGAATGGTTCCCAAACATATTTCCTTATCAGTCCTTCGCGAATTCCTTCCTTTTTCACAGTACAAAGCTTGTCATAGCATTCATTCAGTCGTCTTCTTTACGGCACTATACCTCATTATCATCAGACTCGCGACACTTACTAACCGCAGCTACTCAGTCGAGATGGATCTGCTGCCTACATCAAGGCCAACGGAAAATTCTGTTGGCTTTGGCCTACATAAATCCTTGTGAGCTTTCACGTCAAATGGAGGTGTGCTTTTTGTCCCCGTTTACAGAGGGGATGCTGTCAATGAGTGTTCTTTTAGTGACTATTTTGTTCTCACTCCTTGCTTCTGTTGAGAAAATCTTAACACCTTCATTAGTCTGTGCAATATCTGAGGGATGACAAATATAGAGTGTCGAATGCGTCTAACTGCCAGAAAATATAGAGATAAAACATACAGTGTATAAATGAAACAGATTTGCAATAATGAGACACTTTTATGAAACTCTAAGAATGCCAGCCCTTCGTGCTCACATGATGAATAATTGAGTTTGATATTCAGGTACTTCGATGAGACACCTGGTATACTTGAATGAGAAAACAAGCTCCCAGAGTCAGCCAAAGAATTCGAGTGTCAACTAGAAAGAAACAGAACATTTTTCGTACTATCTCTGGATAGAAGCCAAAATTTCATTCCCTATGTAATGAAAATCATATGTGTGCATACGGTAAAACAGCTATGTTAGCTTCAAGTCCAATAGCAAAACTATAGTTGGTTTGAAATTCAAAGACTAAGTCATGGTAACGTCACAATCGACTGTTGGTTTCATGTTTTCTGAAGCAGAAGTAGAACTACATTCATCTTGTGAGATTCTCCTCGCCCACCATTTTGCAAAGGTCTTCATCCGGAGTTGTTTCCTCGTCGCCTTTACCAATTTACTCCAAGAGGGTTTGCTTGGCAAAGGACTGATCGAGAGTTATCTACAACATCGTGGAGATACTCGTGGTTCCAAGCAACGAAATATGGTTCCACTGTGGCAGTATTGTCCATGTGCACATGGTATGGCTGATGTGTTTCATTAGTTCCATCTCCCCATTGGGCTAGCCTGTCAGCAATCTTGACGAGGTCTACCCAAAAATTATGAGCTGGAAAAGAAGAATATCCATCAATGGGCATACATAGTACGTCATGTCTGAAGATAAATAAAAGAATGCTAAGCCCTCCTGAGAGTTCAGCCCACTTTAAAACTGACATAGAATAATGGTTACAAAAAACTTTCTTTATTTTATGTCAAAATTCAGATTTTCTATTAAACTCCTCCGGTGCGTCGGACCTCAATGCAATGAAACACAGCCTTTCTACTTTGACAAACAGACGGCTTTAATTAATAACACTCAGTGGTACTTAGTAGCAAACTCAGTAAAAAGAATTTTATTTAATACGGAACCTAATTAGCAGCCACAAAATTTGACAGGACTTTCCTGACTTTTTTATTTCGCCTTATGAAAGAGTCTCACATTAAGTCTCAGCAGTTCTAGTTTTATGTTAAATTTATCATGATGAGTTGAAGGCAGAGCGCAGAATAACATTCCAGACGTGGACATGATAAGAAAGTACTTCTCGTTTAACGTTAAACAGCTCCAGTTCTTGACCTTAGAGATTCATCTTAAACTAACATTAGATTCACCGTTATCTTAAAAAGAGAGAGGGAAAGCAATGTCAATATTCAAGAAGCTCGTCGTTTAATTTGTCTTGGCATCAAAGCAACATCTTTATCTGTCAGGTATGGTATTCAGTATACATTCGGATAATTTTTGAAACCTAGAGACTAGAATGAAAGTCAGATTTTGCCTCTCTATCATCGAAAACGAGAATCATTAAAAGAACACGATTATCGTACTTTACGTTCGTCTCTTTTGGTAAGGAATAGTCAAGTAGCCTATACCAGACCTCTAATACCCTTTAACTCCTTGCCATAGCTTTTTGGCATAAGCCAGAATAGCCTGTAATGCCAATCATTGTACTCACCTCTGCCGTAGAGTGAATTGTACTGAATGAGGAAGTTGTAGGTATCGTTAGAATGGGAGATGAGCATCCTGTGGCCAGGAATTTTTGCACATTGTGCTCTGCCTGGTGCCAAGTAATACTGGTTCTCCAGTTCCACGTAGAGGAGATTGTCCTGCGCCCAAGTGTATTTCCCGCCCACGCTTGCTGTAAACGGAGATTCACGTCTTAGAATACCTTCAATCTAATAGTGCAGCCAACCTTTCAGTGAGTTAGTACGCAGTGTTAGAAGAAGCAAAAATGATTCGTCTCTCTGAATGTGATCATTGTGACAAGTTTAGCTTTAAAAAAAAAAGAAAGTTACATTTGTTCACATGGTGGTAAAGGCCTGTGCGGGGGGGGGGGGGTGTACAGAAGGGTTGGGGGGTGGGGGAGTTCTTCTTAAGCCGAACTTGAAGGCAGCCCTTCCGCTCAGTAGAAGCTATCAGTATTTACATCATCTTTTTCTTGTTCATCTTCTCGACCAGGGATTTTGCCATTTTTAACTTTTTTATCAGTTCGGTAGTTTAAATGAGGAGCTCTTCAGATAGAATATCCACATATTCCACAATATTTCTGGAAAAAATTAAAGTTGTTTTTATAACCTGGGTCTTGTTCTTATCAGGGAAAAAAAAAGTTATCAAACTTTTGAAAGTTAGGAACAAGTGACAGGTAATGAGAAGAAAAATTCAGCAGTTCATCTACTCCACAGGACTCCAACCTACTTACTAAACCCTTACCAAATAATAATAATAATAATAATAATAATAATAATAATAATAATAATAATAATAATAATAATAATAATAAACCTGCAAAATTGCTGAATAAAGCCCGAGGTATGTGGTATTGAATCCCTTTCTTTTATTATTATCATAATTTGTCTAATGGCACCGCCTTAAGGTAAATAAATAAAAAAACTTGATTACGTTATATAACATAAGAAAACCAACGACTGCTCGGTTAAAAAATCAAAATTATTGCATGAACTGACACGTATTTGAATGTTGGCAGCGAAAGACTCGAGTCTCCTTCATAACACCATTAATCCTATTTCGTCTTCGAGAAAGTGGACTAGAAATGGAATAATCAGGAGATAAGAGAGAGAGAAAAATAACAAAGCACTGATTAAACGTAATCAACATCAAAAGCAAAATTTGCCCAAGAAATTGTTATCACTAAAACTGCGCAAGAAAAAGAGCGCTCACATTCTTTGAAGTAGTAAGTTGCATTCGTCATCTTGGTCAGGTTCGTCGTTTCGGGTCCTTTGTCGATGATTCGGCATTCAGAGGCGTTCACTCCCGCTTCAATGAAAGACCAGGCTTGGCACGATGGGCCTACGGCAAAGCAGGTGGTTCGGCATCCACCTGGAGTATAATTAAAGCAGATTTTGTTTTAATCATAAAAACTGCGTGTTCGTGAACACTCCCTTGAATTCGGAGCTTCGTTCTCCACTGATTAAAGTACTGTCTACAACCATTTTCTATTAGAAAAAACTCTCTGAAAGAAAACTTTTCGACTTGTGTTCAAGAAATCCTCTCGATAATTGAACATCCGAGCAACGAAATGAAGTTATACGCGTTGAAAGACACTTACATTGATTAAATCCGAATCTTATATGCGTTGCACTCTCCTGGGGAAACGTCAGATTGGCAGCCATGAAGGCTGGACCCGCTATGGTGTGGACAAAGTAAGAGACACTTGGTTGAACATTTCCAGCAACAGGAGAGAGGAGGAAGGCTCCTGACATCACCACTACCACTCGCAGCAGAATGAATTTCTGCTGGAATTTCTGCTTCCCCTCCATCTGGTTGACTCCTCACTGATAGGAGGGAACAAGTGTTGATCACAGAGCATTAAGATAATTATTTAAAAGAACAGAAAAGAAAAAGGAATCTCAGTCACAGCAGGGTAGCTACACAAATAGTGATCCGGCCATCCATTGTCTCAATTATGGTCAGCGTATTGATTTGTCAAAGGATGACAAAGTAATTAATGTTAATTATTTTACCAAAGAAAATATCTGGGAAAATTTTACAAGTTGAGAGCGAATTTCATTTGGTAAACGTGATCAGTAGATCTATATATATATATATATATATATATATATATATATATATATATATATATATATATATTTGATTATGTGTCATATCACATTACCGTGATTCATATACATACATCGAGCTACAAATGTCCTTTAATATCTAATTCACTCTACCTCGGAATTAATATATTTTCATATATGCTTAACCAAAGGGGAATTTTATTATGCGATAATAGAATTGTCGGCGCCCATGCGCGAACCCAGGGCACCATACAAATCCAGGAACGTCAGTGAAGCTTTTACCCACTCCACCACCGCAAGAGTCTATAAGTTAATGCCGTCTCACCCTCAAATACCTTTCGAGCTCAGGTATTCGGTGATTTGGAGCCAGCATTAACCCACCTCGACCTCGGTAGTGTTGTAGTGCTTATGACAGCACGTAGCCATTAATATAAGTCATATCACATTACTGTGATTCATATACATACATCGAGCTACAAATGTCCTTTAATGTCTAATTCACTCTACCTCGGAATTAATATATTTTCATATATGCTTAACCAAAGGGGAATTTTATTAGGCGATAATAGAATTGTCCACGCCCAGGTGCGACCCCAGGACACCATACAAATCCAAGAACGTCAGTGAAGCTTTTACCCACTCCACCACCGCAAGAGGCTATAAGTTAATGCCGTCTCTCACCCTCAAATACCTTTCGCGCTCAGGTGTTCGCTGATTTGGAGCCAGCATTAACCCACCTCGACCTCGGTAGTGTTGTATTTGTATGGTGTCCTTATGAGTTTTGACTAGGCCATATAAATAAGGTAATGAGGGACACTTTACAGTTAACTTACACAAAAGTTCTTTTTTATCTTTAAGAATCTGTTTGATATTGATATTAGTTTTTTATTACTTGGTCCAACGGATTTTTTGCGAGTTTTTTGTAAGTTATTTCATCCTCTAGTAAAGTATGCATGCGTTGGACCAAGTAATAAAAAACTTTAATATCAATATCAAACAAATTCTTAAAGATAAAAAAGAACTTTTGTGTAAGTTAACTGTAAAGTGTCCCGCATTACCTTATTTATATGGCCTAGTCAAAACTCATAAGGAAAACAAACCTATGCGCCCAATTATTAGTACTGTAGGATCAATTGCTTATAAACTATCTAAATATCTTAATAAATTGTTATCCCCGCTACTAGGAACTGTATCTAATTCACACATCCAGAATTCTCTTGATCTTGTGGAAAAATTAAATAACATTGTACTAAACCCTAGCGATATCTTTGTCAGTTTTTATGTATGTTATTTGTTTACAAAAGTCCCTATTGACTCTGTGCTAAAATATAAAGTAATGAACTTGTACTGCATGAATTGCCTATGTCCGTTAGTCTCATAATTTCCTTGATTAAGTTATGTATTTATGATTGCAGATTTATTTTTAATGGAGAATATTACCAACAAATATTTGGTATGACCATGGGTAACCCTTTATCACCTCTCCTTTCAAACTTATATACGGAATTTTTTGAGAGACAACACCTCCCGAATATCACACTTGTCCCTTTAAAATGGTACCGATATGTCGATGATATCTTAGTAGTCTTACCTGTTGGTATCGATGTAAGTGATTTACTGTCTAAATTGAATAATTTAGTGCCATCCATAAAATTCACTGTTGAAATCGAAAATAACAATGTCATCCCTTTCCTAGATGTATTAATACACAGAGAATCTTTCCAATGCAAATTCAGTATTTGTAAAAAACCCATAAATAATTTAACATATGTACATTTTTATTCTGGCCACCATCTTAATATTAAAATTTCAATTTTTTCTTCTATGTTCCTACGTGCTTTGCTTATCACGAGTCCACAATATCTTGACCAAGAAATAGAATACATAAAAAAGATAGGAAACGATCTCTGCTACCCACCTCATTTAATTGATTTATGTCATCAAAAAGCTTACAAAAAGTTTTATAGTGTTGCTATTAATGAAAAAGAAATGCCTAAAAATGTACTTAGCTTACCTTACTTTCGTGGATTTGAAACCATAAAATCAATATTTAAATCGTTTAATGTTAATGTAGTGTTCTCTTATAACAATACCATTAAAGATATGCTAATTAAGAATAGTCCCGTAACAAATAACAACATCATCTACAAAATTCCTTGTAAGGATTGCCCATCGTTTTACGTTGGTCAGTCAAGTAAATTATGTGTACGTATATTAAGTAGCATATGTATTCAGTTAGAACAGCCCAGATTTCAAATGCACTGTTTATCCATCTGAGTGAAAAATCTCATTGTATTAATTGGGGTGATACCTCAGTAATTGCTAGATCTAATGATTATGTTTCAAGAAATTTACTGGAATCGGCAATTATACAAATCACTAATAAAAACAACCTAAATCTTAGTCTGGGAATGTACCATCTGGACCCATATATTTATAAGATGTTTATGAAGGACCTTAAAATAAATGAACTACTGATAAATTAGTCCCACATGTATATAGTTATTATTTCTTCCTCTCTCTCTCTCTCTCTCTCTCTCTCTCTCTCTCTCTCTCTCTCTCTCGGGTTCGATATTCTCTCTCCCTCTTTCTCTTGCTCGATATATATATTTATATTTTCTTTCGTCTTTTCATTAATAATAATTTTTTGGGAAAATTTGTGTAAATTTCATGATATTAAATTATATATGCTTCCGTGTTTTTTCAAAATGTACTGTTTTCTGGAAGAATAACTTGTTTACTGCGTGTGTCCCCCAAGGTGTGGCTACCCTCAGGCGTTTCCTCCTTTCTGAAGAGTGAAATATCCATTATTGCTAATCTTGTAGTGTCAGTTTGGATATTAAGCCTTCTTTTGACTATGTTGTCCTCTGTAAAATCAGTTTGCCTTAGTAAAGGGTCCGAACAAGACCGAAAGTACTCGGCTACCTCGCTTTTTCATTTTTTTCCTTCGTGGCAAAAAACCTTTATATATATATATATATATATATATATATATATATATATATATATATATATATATGTATATATATATATGTATGTATATATATATATATATATATATATATATATACATACATATATATACACACACACACACACATATATATATATCTATATATATATATATATATATATATATATATATAATATTATTATATATATATATATATATATATAGATATATATATTATGTATATATATATATATATATATATATATGATATATATATATATATACATAACATGTATATATAACATACATATATAATACATATTATATTATTATTTAATAATATATATAATAGATATGTATATATATATATATATATATATGTGTATATATATATATATATATATATACATATAGTATATATGTATTTTTCTTTATACCGTTTGTCCTAATAATATTTCTAAGGGTTGTCAGTTCAATTGTTTTCCTGAGTAAATAGCATATAAACACGTGTGTAACTCAGGGATTCCGAGCCATCCCAACATACTCCCTGATCTAGTAACGGGACGGAACAGACGACTCTATTAATATCTTACCATAAGAGAAGGATGCAAACGACTTAAAGCTGAAACAGACCGACTGAAAGGAGGACGAAGAGTACGAGAGTTGTTTCCGTTGTTCTTTCAGCCTCGGGACTGGTTGGGTTCCCCACGGTCTAGGTATATTATATACCTAGTGCGTGCGGTTACCTACGCCGAGCTAACTCCCATCGTCTGAATTCGCACCCGGTAACTGGACGACAAACGTCGTTCATCGAACCTGTGGTCTTTAAAGTGACGTTCGTGCTGCGGCTGAATGTTTTTTGTTGCTGTTGCTTTTTCCATTCTGATGACCTCATTTCGCCATGATTTTGAAACGGATGAATGACAAAGTTGAATGTTTCGTTCAAGTCCTTCTGGGTGCCGGATTGGTTGAAGGTCCCGATGCTTATAGAAACGTGCCCAGTGATTATTACCTTCAATTCTGGAAAGTTGTGGCATCGTCTAAGAGCCAACGACCTACCAAGTTTCAGAAACGAACCAAAATCCTGCGCGATAGTGTTGCAATTGTATATTCCCATTCCAGTCTGGCCTATGATTAAGTATTAAAAGAAAAAAACAAGAAAATTCTAACGAATTGAATTTCGAAATACAAGAGAAAGTTTTCGTAACGGGTCATTAGAGTCGATTGGACCCGTGTTCTCCATCAGAGTCAATTAGGGAGGAATCATTGATACTCAATGTCGCGTGCAAGGGTTGGAGTAATTACACTTGAAGACAAATTGCAATTACAATTATTTTTAAAAATACATAAATAAAAATTACAATTATAAATATTTGGAAATAGCAATTACATTACAATTGTAATTACATTTGTAAATTGCAATTACATTACGATTACAATTACTCACCAACAAATTCAATTACAATTACAGATTTGGTTGCGAGAGTAAACGCTTATTTGGCTCTCCTATAGAGCAATACCCTTACCACTTCAATTTTATCATGGTAATTAAATTACAAATCACACCAGCCTGTAATTAATTAAACTACAATTAATTACTATAATTTGTTTCAATTACAATTACACGAAATTCTGTAATTAATTACATTTCAATTAAGTTGTAATTACAGTTACTCCAACCCTGGTCGTGCGCCTATTCTTATAAGCTAATCTGATTAAATTACTGGTTACTGGATAATTTACACAACCTTTTTGCATGTGGAAGTGAAATTGTGAAGAGAAATGGGGAGGAAAGACGAGAAACGGAGGGTGAATGAAGATTCAAGATACAAGGACAGGAGTAGAAATGAGCTATATATATATATATATATATATATATATATATATATATATATATATATGTGTGTGTGTGTGTGTGTGTGTGTGTGTGTGTGTGTGTGCAAATCCATTCGAATGCGCACGTGAATACATGAATGTGCACACCGATATTCATAAGCATACATGCACCCTGTCTGTCTTCGGTGAAAAGCCTAAGAGAAATATATGAAAAGCGTAAGAGAAATCAAGTATTTAAAGAAAAATCGTGGGTCATCGAGTTAACCTACAAATGCAAATTCACCAACACCAGATTCACGTATATTCGTCACTGTAATATTAATGCTATATCCTTTCCGTATCGCATAATTGATTTAACGTCAATGTCTCCATCAAGATATTCGCTTTAATTATAGGGTTGTTTTCATGCTAAGCACCCCTGCAGCTTTCAATTTTGTCAATAATGTTGTATACGTATGATATTGAAATTCAAGCCATTCACCTTACCCGCCCAGTTGTAATGTAAAAGCTAAGCAGGCCATACAAGCGGAATGATACAAGCAACATTAAATCAGTCTAAATAACAGCAACTAATCACAGAATAAACATTTAAATATGTAAATAATACTGAAAGTTTATCCAATTTCTTTAGTAACGTCGTGAATTGGAAATCTATACTTTGGGACAGCCCACTTGCCTTCTCGTTCATAAATCAAAAGTTCATTGAATGAATTATAGCGCCGGCAGCCTTGAATAAGGAATAGTTTGATATCATATTTGAAACGTTTAATAACTGGCATTTTTTCCAAAAGTAAAATGACCGTTCCAATAAATATCGAGAAGTTCAATAACCTGGCTACATAAGATATTTATAAACAGCGACATTGTAGCGTTGTTTATACCCGAAACCTACGGACGATTAGCAAGCAAATTTTTCGCTTGTTTTTGTAAAACGCAAAAATGATTTATCGCCCGTTTAACGTAAAAGTCGTAGGTTTAGTTGTACATACCCGCGCGTGTCCGGATCAAGAAACATAGCAGTGGTATTGAGCGAGAAGTTGGATAGGCGTTAATTCCAGAACATGTGATAAATAAATAAAAACTACAGTAGCCCACCCCACGAAAACGCTTACTTCGCCGAGTCTCTAAAGCTTGTGTGTGACAAAAACAGAAACCTTGGGATCGCCTTTGACAAATGATCACAGACGAACTTCCTTCCTGCCATTAGCAGTTCACATGCGAGAGTGTTTTTTGTTGTACTACCGACGTAAATTATTTATTGCAGCTATCATGAGGCACCAAGGATAGCATAGACTCCAAATGCTTGACGAAAATATGAAGTATAAAAGCTTTGACAAACTCTCTCTCCTTCACGACGGAGGAATCCAGTTTTAATGAGAATTTGGTTGGTGGGAAAATTTACCCTCAGTTAGTAATCTGGAAATCATCCCAATATCATTTTTTGGCCTCTCGTCAGAGCGATGGCTTGTTTCCTTCCGGTGCATCTGAATTTGGCGAATTTATTCAACAATCTCCATTAAAGCAATCCATTCCACTTATGAATTTTTACCAAAGACTAGAACAAAATTAAGAATAAATTACTTCCATTGTGGTTCGTTTACCTGTAAAATATTATCCAATTTTCTCTTGAAGACTTGGTTTTCCTATTTTGGTAACTATAAGTCGCGCATCATACCATAATCACAATCAGTATAAAAAAAAAATCACAATTGCGCTAAACCCCTGTTCAATTTGCACGGTTACTAATAACGCGCGTGCACGCTTATAAAAAATCTACATATGCAAATTTGCGAGGATATGTGCGCGTACGAATAAACTTCCACATATGCACCGCATTCATTCCCATCCTTACTTGTTGCTACGTGAATTCAACAAGTCCGGTGCAGTAAATGATAAATATTTCTTTATCTAAAAAAGTGAAAACTTCTAGTCCTTCTCTTTAACAGTGACGTCATTTTGGCAGTCTTATCTGTCTTGAGAAGATAACTATTTTTATCACTCTATAAGGGAAAATAAATTATAAAAAAAAAAATTAGTATAGATACATTTAACAGGGGCTTCTGCACTCAGTGTGACACAGTGACGATCAGAATAGCAGTAACCATGGAACATCCAGCATTGATTGCATGCGTGAGTTTCGCCTTTGCAACGTATTTATGGAGAATTCCTTTGCCACGGATATTCCCTTCACTTGTGACTTTTTTTTTCACTAGATAATGTCTTAAATCTATAACAAAATTTTGCTCGTATAATGTTGATGATTTTATTTCTTTACTTGTTTTACCACACTGCAGACAGTTTAAAAAATATCTAACGCGTGATTTTGAAGAAATATATGATCAAACTATTGAGTTCGTAAATCGTAAGTATTAGTATTAGGTTTATATGCCTCTTCTCAGTATAGTAGTGTTTCCTGCTCCCTAAAAGGAGAATTTAATTATCTTATAAAAGTGAGTTCATGGCTTGTCTCCTTTGATTGCACAATAATATTCGATTTTCTCCAAGACAAAACAATCACCTATAACTGTTTTTAACTTTGTTTATCATGGAATGTAAAATCAGTCACAAATCATTCTTAACTTACAAATCAAATGAGATGTCTTTCCCTCGTGAATCTATGTTGTACCTTTTTTTTATTCTGTATCTTTTACACTTTGATGAAAAGAGATGATTTAAAGAATGGCTGAATTAAAAAGGTCATTTTGTAGTTTGATAGTGTTTGTGTGATCTCTCTATAGGTATGTGTGTCTTTACTTGCATTCGGCTCTTTTCCCCAACAAGGAATGGCAGCGCCTCAGTGGTTTGATCGGTATGGTCTTGGCCTGCCACCTCGGTGGCCGCGAGTTCGATTCTCGGGCATTCCACTGAGGGGTTAGAGATGTGTATTTCTGGTGACAGAAGTTCACTCTCGGCGTTGTTTGGAAGTCACGTAAAGCCGTTGGTCCCGTTGCTGAATAACCACTGGTTCCATGCAACGTAAAAACACCATACAAACAAGGAATTACACTCATAAACAAAAGTCAACAGAGGTATCTGTCACATTCATACTTTTTCTGCTGGGTTGTGGATCAACCCCAACCCCCAACTCCCCCCACCCCCTGTGTCGAAACCTCCCAAACGACTGCAAGATTGTTTTTCTTTATAGATTAAAGAATATTTATCGTTTACTGAAACGGACCTGTTGAAAAAAAAACTCACACTTAGGGCATGTGGATAGGAATGAGCTGCAAATAATTGGAATCGCAAATATGCGCATCAAAATTCATAAGCATGCATCCACCTTGTGAGTTTTTGGCAGAGAGTCCTAGTAAAATTAAATTTTCTAATAATGAATTTTTAGCAAATGTGCCAAATTCAACGCAACAAAAGGCTCAATAGTAGCACGTCGAATCTCCCTACACAGACACACACCACGACATTCACACCTTTCTTGCACTCATTCTTGCCCTTCCTAGAAATTAGTCTCTTCACTATCTATAGTCTGTCGTCCTCCCGACCCCCATTCTCTCTACGCGACCAACACTCTTAATTGCCTTGCACTAACAAGGATCAGACTCACGTACACACACCCAACAGCAATCACCCTTTCTCCAAAGCCTGCATCATACCCTGCCCTTTCATCTTTGTCTCACTCATTGCAAAAGTATTTTGCTACCATACAATTGTTCTCTTCTGTGCTGTATCCACCCACATTCAAATCTCCAAGAATATAAGATATATATATATATATATATATATATATATATATATATATATATATATATATATATATATATATATTATATATTGCTACTTTCAAAATGCATGTTTCCCCTCTTTAAAATGTCATGTAGAATTTTGCAACATTTTTTCAGATTCCTAGATAGCTTAGAGTTAGGATGTTTTAAAATGTGTGTTCAGATTTCGCATTACATAATGTAAAAGAATATATATATATTAACATAGAATGTAAAAAGAGAGAGATCTTTGTCTGTTCGAAACTACAAATGTTTAACTTTTATGTCAACACTGTAAGATTAGAGGGTCTGCGAGATCCGTTTGCTTTCCTAAATCTGTCAATGCATGTGATAGCGATAGAATCGACTCTTGCGTTGTTATCAAAACATGTCAATCTTAATTATCGCTCAGCCTCCGTTTCGATCAAGTAGAGTACATCTTTTTTTTTAACAGACTGGACTCGTACGCGTATGTCTTTGATCAAAGCCACGTGGAGATTGCACATTTCTTTATGAAGATTGCGTCAGATTTCGAAGCTACTGGAAGCTTTTGTGCCAAGAACGTTTTTGTCTCATCATCTACCCTGTCCAGTTTTAGCAAGGGAAGAAGATTTCATTATATCATAGAACCTCGAGGTGGTTAGATCTCTCTCTCTGTAAATTGGTCACTCGTAACTTTGAATTTCATATTTGATATTTCTTAGAGTTTATTTAGTGTTATTTAGTTTCTTTTGTGGAATCTGAACAAACATTATTTCGTAACGGCGCCTGGTTTTTGTGAAAGTGTGAATCAAGCCTGCAGCAGAGAAAGAAAGAAATTGGTATACCAAAAAGGTAAAGTGTTATATTTTTATTAGTTGCAACTAATAACAGTTAGGTAATAACTAATAACTAATAATTGATAGGAACTGTGGTTAACTAATAACAGATGGTTAAGAAGGTTTGGTAAAAACTGTTGGTTATAATGTTTTGAGTGAAAAATATTTACACTTTTACGCATTGCGTATTTTTTGTGTTTTGTGTTTGTTCCATTGTTTGTGCACTATTTAATTTTCTTTTTGAAGTGTGTCTTTTTATTTTATATTTTCATTTGCATTCACAATTTAATTGACATAGTTATTTTCATTGCTTAATCATTGCACATTTAATTAAATTTAACATTTGTAAATTAATTTGCATTTACTTAGAATTCTTTTCAAGTTTTATTATTGTTTAGCACTTTTGAATTAATTTTCAATTTTCAATTATTGCCTAACACTTTTGAATTTCAATTGAATTAATTTTCTCGAATTTTGTGATAAATTAATTTTGATTTAATTTTACTTAATTTGATTCAAGAATTAATTAAACTTTACTTTGTTTTCAAGTAACAGTAATTTTCCCTGATATTGTGAATTTCACGTATAAATTTTGAATTTGATAATAATTTTTGTATTTAAAATTTATATAAGTGTTTTCATTCTTATACCAGTATATTTGCATTTAATTATGATTATATTTATGTTAGGTAGAAACATAGAGTGGTAATTGATTTGCTTTCCTTCAATTTACTTGAAGTGACTTAGAACCAGAGAAGTACTTAGACTTCTGAGATCAGGGAAATACTTAAGACTTATAAAGTTGTTGATGGAGTGATGCCCTTTGATTAGTTTAATTACTTACAAGATTACCTCACACCTATTTTGATGAACTTAGTCTGATTTTCTGCAATACTGGTAAGTGTTAAGGGATCATTGTTGCCTTTAGAGTATTCAGTCGTTTAATACGTGTTATGAGGGTTCAGGTGTCTGGCGTTTGGTGAGGTAATAAATAATTGATGAATGGTAACCAGATACTTGGCACTTCGTAACATTGTTTAATGGTGCCCAGAGACCCGGGAAAGCAGATTTCATTATCACTCTAGAATATACTGGTGGTGTTAGGGATATATTTTGTTAGGAGAGTGACCATATAGTTTTTGTTTTGCATTTATTGTATTGAATTTTAAGTTGATAACTTAGAGGAAAATGGCTCAGTTCAATGTTCAGGAATTTTTAGCAGCCCCTTCCATCCAAGTTTTATCTGAAACCACTCTGACTAAGGCACAGTGGAGCCCTTTAGCAGTGGCATGTGGTGGTTATGTGTCTACTAGTATGGTAAAGGCACAAATAAGATGTATTGCTATGGAATCATTGATAAACTCTGGTAGAATAACTGATGAAGATGAGTTAGAATTGGCTCAAGAGTTGTTGAATGTAGCACGTGCTGATCTCATAAATAAACAAGCAGAAAAGAAAGAGAAAAGTGATGCAGAGTTAGAGCTTAGACGCATTGAAGCAGAAGAGAATTTGATTAAGCTAAAAATGCTTGCTGAAAGAGAGAGAATGCAAGCTGAAAGAGAAAGAATAGATAGGGAAAAACAAGAAAGAAGAGAAAGAGAAGAAGAAAAGCAGCAGAAGAGGAAAGAGAAAGGATAAAAGAGGAAAGAGAAATTGCAAGACATGAAAGGGAAATGGAACTAATAAAAGCTAGATCCACATTACCTGTAACACCGTCTAACCCTAACCAAGGTAATCAAGACCCTGTATTTGATGTAGTGAGAGTACAGAAGTTAATCCCTAAGTTTACTGAAGAAGCTCCAGATGAGTTTTTTGATCACTTTGAGAAAGTGGCTTCAGGTATGGGATGGCCAGAGGATAAATGGTCAGTTTTGCTACAAAGTGTCTTGATTGGTAAAGGGAGAAGTTCTTATCTAGCCTTAACAGCTGATCAGTGTAAAGACTACAAGGTACTTAAACACAGTGTGCTACAAGTTTACCAGATGACCCCAGAGTACAACAATGAAAGATTCAGAAATTTAAGAAAAGATGAGAAGGGAACATTCTTAGATTATGCTTACAAAGTGAGAAGGTGTTTCAAACGTTGGGTAGAAGCTGCTAAAGTAAAAACTTTTGATGAGTTAGAAGAGTTACTTGTTCTTGAACAAGTATCTTAAAGAATTCTGAACATATAAGAGCCTATTTAAGAGAGAGAGAGGTAAAGAAACTTGACAAAGCTGCTACACTAAGTGAAGATTATAATATAATCAGTAGTAGACGTAATTACGATGCCAAGTACCAGAGTCAACAACACCCAGGTTTTAAGTCTTATCCAAATAACAGGAAGAAATTTAATGGGAAACCTACAAGTGATACTACTAAGAGTACACAAGGTAATACAACTCCGCAAGTTAATGTGAAATCCTCATCCAGTTACAGAAACCTAATGTCTGTTTCAAGTGTGGAAGAGTAGGACACTATAGTCAAGAGTGTTACCGGAATCAACAGCAGTCAAAGCCAGTTGGTCAAGTTGTAAAAGGTGACCAGGTGAAACAAACTACGAAGAGCAGTGTGGGAAAGAATCAGACTCCAGAGAAGAATGAAACTAAACAAGCTGAATGTTTAGCAACCAGTGGAAATGTTACCTCAAGCAGTGAGTGGCTTAGCAGTGTGGAGGCTTTTAAGCCATATATCTATGAGGGTAAGCTGTCAACTCAAGAAGGAAGTATGCAGGTACCAGTCAAGATATTACGTGATACAGGGAGTAACCATAGTGTGGTAGTACGTGGTTCTCACCCTCAGTTGGAGAAGAGTCTCACAGGAGATTCAGTTATTTTGAAGGGTATAGGAGGAGAGGAAGTAACTCCTATATGCCGCTTACACCTGTCATGTGAATTGGTGACAGGGAATGTTGATTTTGCTGTAAAGGACTCACTGGCTGTGGAAGGTATACATGTTCTGTTGGGGAATGAAGTTGGTGGTGTGCCATTTATTCCTTGCCCTGTAGTGACAGACAAACCATTGAGGATTAGTCCTACAGTAGAGTTGGAGAAGAATAACCCCCACCTGTTTCCTAGTTGTGTAACTACCAGAAGTATGAAGAGGATTACGACTGCAAGTGAAGAAACTGAGGATTTACACACCCAAGAAGGATCAAGTGAAGGATCTTTGTGCTTAGAAGAATTGTTCCAGGGAAGTGAAGTTTCCCATAGTGCTGACCAAGAAGAGATTTCCCAAGAAGATGAAGAAGACGACGACGATGAAGAAGAAGAACCTGATGTTCCTGAAGAGATTCCGAGTAGTCAAAGTGTTACTGAAGACAGTAGTGAAACTACAGTAGCTGAGTTAGCAGATATTGAGAATTCAACCCTTGAAGTTGGTCAAGTGACAAGAGAGAAGCTGATGGACTTGCAGAAGAAGGATGCATCGTTAACTGATTTGTTCTTCAGAGTTGTTGATCGAGAAGAGATGCAACAAACTCCTATCTTTTATTATCTGAAGGAAGGATTGCTGATGAGGAAGTATAGACCTACAGATATACCAGGAGATGCTGTATGGGGTGAATATCATCAAATTTTGATTCCATATCCATTGAGAAAGCAATGGTTGCAGTAGCTCATGAATCTGGACATATGGGAATCAGGAAGACTGTGGAGAAGATCATGAAATATTTTTTCTGGCCTGGACTTCACAAAGATGTTAGCAGGTTTTGTCGTGAGTGTCATACCTGCCAGATAGTTGGAAAACCGAATGAAACCATCATGAAAGCCCCTCTACAACCTATAGAAGTTAGAGAACCCTTTAGCAAAGTGATTATAGACATGGTTGGACCATTGCCGAAGACAAAGAAAGGAAATGAGTATTTGTTAACATTAATGTGTCCTGTGACAAGATATCCAGAAGCAATCCCTGTTAGAAACATATCTGCCAAGATAGTTGCTGAAAAACTTGTGGAGTTTTTCTCAAAGTTTGGAATACCAGAAATAGTACAAAGTGACAGAGGAACAAACTTTACTTCAAAGTTATTCCAGGATGTGATGAATTTGTTAAGAGTGAAACAACAGTTATCCACTGCCTATCATCCAGAAACTCAAGGTGCCTTAGAAAGGTTCCACCAGACATTGAAAAGTATGCTGACAAAGTATTATTCTGAGTCAGGAAGAGAATGGGATGTTGGTTTACCATTAATGTTGTTTGAAGTTAGGAATGCTTATCAAGAAAGTATGGGATGTTCACCTAATGAGATGATTTTTGGAAGAGAAGTTAGAGGACCGTTGAAGATTCTTGCAGAAAATTGGGAAGAAAATCAAGAGGAAAGCCAAGGAGAGTATGTGAAGAACTTAAGGAAAAGGTTGAAAGAGATTAGAAAATTCTCTTTTGAAAACTTGAAAATGAGTCAAGAGAAAATGAAAAGGAGATTTGATGCTAAGACTAAGCTAAGAAGTTTTAGTGTTGGTCAACAAGTGTTAGTGTTCTTACCTGTCAAGAGATTTCCCCTCACTAATAAATTTCAAGGTCCTTACAAGATAATTCAGAAGTTAAGTGATAGAACTTATGTGATTGAAACACCAGAAAGAAGAAGACAAAGGAAGATACATGTGAACCTCTTGAAACCTTATTTCTCAGAAACTAAAACTGAAACTGGGTCAGTAACCCAAACAACTTTATCTACAGAAGACGATGATGGCTACGAATTGGGAACTGAAAGCAAGATGAATAATTCTTCAATTTTGGAAAATTTGGAGGATAAACTGAAACATCTGAGTGTTGAACAAGGTGAAGACTTAAGTGAAGTAATTAGAAGTTTTCCAGGAATTTTTTCAGATGTGCCTAGACGTACTGATCTGACCAAGCATGAAATCAAGATTCAAGAAGATGGAAACCTTTCAAGCAAAGAGCCTATCGCTTATCATCGAGATGTTTTGAAGAAAGAAGTTGAGTATTTGCTGCAACATGGATTAGCAGAACCCAGTTCAAGTCACTTCAGTTCTCCATGTGTGTTAGCGAAGAAGCCAGATGGTTCATTTAGGATGTGTACTGATTATAGAAAGCTGAATTCTATCAGTGTGGCTGATAATTATCCTTTGCCTCTTATAGATCAGTTACTTGATAATATTGGGCAAGCCAAGTTTGTTTCCAAGATAGACTTGTTGAAAGGATATTATCAAATTCCCTTAGAAGAGAATGCCAAGTTGCTGTCAGCTTTTATTACTCCATTTGGACTGTATCAGTATACTGTTCTGCCGTTTGGTCTGATGAATGCACCTGCAACATTTCAACGAGTGATGGATCAACTGCTAGGATCAATAGAAGGAGTAGGTGTATACCTAGATGACATTGTGATTTACTCTACAACATGGGAAGAACATCTAAAGATTCTGAGGAAAGTTTTCAAGAAACTACAAGAAGCAGGATTAACAGTCAACCTAGAGAAGAGTGAGTTTGGAAAGGCAACTGTGCAGTATCATCTTGGGTTTGAAATTGGGAAAGGCCTTCTTGCTCCAGTAAATGCTAATGTAGAAGGTATCTGTAAGGCTACCCCACCTACTACCAGGAAACAGTTACAGAGATTTTTGGGGATGGCTGGATTCTATCGTCGTTTTTGCCCAAATTTCTCAGCCGTAGTAGCTCCCTTGACAGACTTGACTAGTCCCAAAGCTAAGTTTGTTTGGACTCCAGAGTGTCAAGAATCCTTTAAGAAGGTAAAAGCCATTTTAACTTCAAGACCAGTACTTCAAGCTCCAGACTTCGACAAGAAATTTGTGATACAAGTTGATGCGTCAGACTGTGGTGTTGGAGCTGTTCTACTTCAAGAAGATGAAAATAATATCTACCATCCTGTGTGCTTCATGTCTACAAAATTGAAAAACATCAGAAAGTATACTCGACAATCGAGAAGGAAACTTTAGCCTTAATCACCGCATTGAAAAAATTTGAAGTGTATGTGAATAGACCTAGGAATGAAGAAATTTTAGTATTGTCTGATCACAATCCACTATCATTTATCCAGAGAATGAAAAACCATAATCAAAGACTGGCCAGGTGGTCTTTGTGCCTGCAACAGTATAACTTAACAGTGCAGCATATTAGTGGCAAAAACAATGTAGTTGCTGATTATTTATCTCGTTGTGAATCGTTGGATTCAACACCGTGATAAAGAATCTTCTGGGGGGAGGTATATTATATATTGCTACTTTCAAAATGCATGTTTCCCCTCTTTAAAATGTCATGTAGAATTTTGCAACATTTTTTCAGATTCCTAGATAGCTTAGAGTTAGGATGTTTTAAAATGTGTGTTCAGATTTCGCATTACATAATGTAAAAGAATATATATATATTAACATAGAATGTAAAAAGAGAGAGATCTTCTTTGTCTGTTCGAAACTACGAATGTTTAACTTTTATGTCAACACTGTAAGATTAGAGGGTCTGCGAGATCTGTTTGCTTTCCTAAATCTGTCAACGCATGTGATAGCGATAGAATCGACTCTTGCGTTGTTATCAAAACATGTCAATCTTAATTATCGCTCAGCCTCCGTTTCGATCGAGTAGAGTACATCTTTTTTATTTAACAGACTGGACTTGTACGCGTATGTCTTTGATCAAAGCCACGTGGAGATTGCACATTTCTTTATGAAGATTGCGTCAGATTTCGAAGCTACTGGAAGCTTTTGTGCCAAGAACGTTTTTGTCTCATCATCTACCCTGTCCAGTTTTAGCAAGGGAAGAAGATTTCATTATATCATAGAACCTCGAGGTGGTTAGATTCTCTCTCTCTCTCTCTCCCTCTCTCTCTCTCTCTCTCTCTCTCTCTCTCACTCGACTTCATTGAGATTATATTAACGTAACGTAAATTGGTCACTCGTAACTTAGAATTTCATATTTGATATTTCTTAGAGTTTATTTAGTGTTATTTAGTTTCTTTTGTGGAATCTGAACAAACATTATTTCGTAACGGCGCCTGGTTTTTGTGAAAGTGTGAATCAAGCCTGCAGCAGAGAAAGAAAGAAATTGGTATACCAAAAAGGTAAAGTGTTATATTTTTATTAGTTGCAACTAATAATGGTTAGGTAATAACCAATAACTAATAATTGATAGGAACTGTGGTTAACTAATAACAGATGGTTAAGAAGGTTTGGTAAAAACTGTTGGTTATAATGTTTTGAGTGAAAAAGATTTACACTTTTACGCATTGCGTATTTTTTGTGTTTTGTGTTTGTTCCATTGTTTGTGCACTATTTAATTTTCTTTTTGAAGTGTGTCTTTTTATTTTATATTTTCATTTGCATTCACAATTTAATTGACTTAGTTATATTCATTGCTTAATCATTGCACATTTAATTAAATTTAACATTTGTGAATTAATTTGCATTTACTTAGAATTCTTTTCAAGATTTATTATTGTTTAGCACTTTTGAATTAATTTTCAATTTTCAATTATTGCCTAACACTTTTGAATTTCAATTGAATTAATTTTCTCGAATTTTGTGATAAATTAATTTTGATTTAATTTTACTTAATTTGATTCAAGAATTAATTAAACTTTACTTTGTTTTCAAGTAATAGGAATTTTCCCTGATATTGTGAATTTCACTTATAAATTTTAAATTTGATAATAAATTTTTGTATTTAAAATCTATATAAGTGTTTTCATTCTTATACCAGTATATTTGCATTTAATTATGATTATATTTATGTTAGGTAGAAACAGAGTGGTAATTGATTTGCTTTCCTTCAATTTACTTGAAGTGACTTAGAACCAGGGAAGTACTTAGACTTCTGAGATCAGGGAAATACTTAAGACTTTTAAAGTTGTTGATGGAGTGATGCCCTTTGATTAATTTAATTACTTACAAGATTGCCTCACACCTGTTTTGATGAACTTAGTCTGATTTTCTGCAATACTGGTAAGTGTTAAGGGATCACTGTTGCCTTTAGAGTATTCAGTCGTTTAATACGTGTTATGAGGGTTCAGGTGTCTGGCGTTTGGTGAGGTAATAAATAATTGATGAATGGTAACCAGATACTTAAACTTTGCTTTGTTTTCAAGTAACAGTAATTTCCCTGAGAGGGTGAATTTCACTTATAAATTTTGAGTTTGATAATAAATTTTTGTATTTAAAAATTTTATAAGTGTTTTCTTTTTCACCAGTATGATTAGTTTATGCTTAGGTGGAAACATAGAGTGGTAATTGAGCTGTTTTCCTTCAATTTACTTGAAGTGAGTAAGAACCAGGGAAGTACTTAGACTTTTGAAATCAGGGAAATACTTAGACTTTTAAAGTTGTTGATGGAGTGATGCCCTTTAATTAATTTCATTACATATAAGATTACCTCACACCTATTTTAATGAACTTGGTCTGATTTTCTGTAATACTGGTAAGTTGTTTAAGGGATCACTGTTACCTTTAGAGTATTCAGTCGTATTTTACTTGTGATGAAGGTTCAGGTGTCTGGCTGTTGTGAGGTACTCATTTAATGATTGGTAAGTGTAGTAACCAGATACTTGGCACCTCGTCACAATATATATATACATATATATATATACATATATATATATATATATAAGGTATATGTATATATATATATATATACATATATATATATATATATATATATATATATATATATATATATATATATATATATATATATATTTACACATATATTGCTTCCTTCGTTTCGTGATTCATGATCACATCATCAGGGAATTCTATGGAAAATCTAATGAATTGACAAAAGGACTGAATGGCTAAAACTGAATTACGTTAAAATATATTGATCATTGAAAATCTATAAAAGCAGTTCAAAATTAGACATACTAATTCACATTTAAATATAAATAGACAAAGCATAAAAATCACGTAAAGGGGTGAGTTTATAGAACTGGATGCCGTTCAGTCGAATCCAGAGCTATCATGTAAAAATAAAAATTTGTCACCAGGTGCACAACGCCTATAAATTACGATGATTTAAGGTTATTGGCCAAGTACAGAGCCAACAAAAAGCTCAGGACTTGAGTCTTTGAATATCAAACTTCGAGAAGTTCAGAGGTCATTGTGGATATTACAATTACACACACACACACCCATATATATTATATATATATATATATATATATATATATATATATATATATATATATATATATATATATATATATATATTCATCAGGCGAAGGTTTTCTCTTAAAACCCAGCAATACAATGAAGGCAAGGGAATCACACCAACAGGTCAAGAAACTCATATTTATTAGGTTGCAACGTTTCGAGGCCAACCAGTAGGCTTCATTTTCAAGCTGCAAAGTAACAATATCTAATCAGTACGATAAAATTAAGTTACAACAATTTATATTGTGTATTTTAATATTGTAACTTAATAATTTTTTGTACTAATTAGATATCACTTTGTAGCTTGAAAATGAGGCCTGCTGGTTGGCTTCGAAACGTTGCAACCTAATAAATACAAGTTTCTTGATCTGTTGGTGTGCCTTCCCTGCCTTCATTGTATATATATATATATATATATATATATATATATATATATATATATATATATATATATATATATATAATATAGATAGACAGATAGATAGATAGGCGAATTATTTTTTCTTACACAGGTACTGTTAGTCACCATCTCTGCGAAAGTGACCTGGTCAGTACCAGCCACATCCACAGAGGAGGGCGAGTGTCCTTCCAGCTATGGCTTCCATCCCGTGTTAATCGTATCCTTGGACGGCTTCCGGGCTGACTACTTGGAGAGGGGACTCCCACGCACACCCCCCATTCAAGCCTTGCAGAACTCAGGGGCCGTATGCACCCATACATGAAGACTTCATACCCAAACCAAAAACTTTTTCCCAATCATTACACAGCTGTCACGGTATGTAGGCCTGTTCTGTACTTCTCTTCTAGACCTGTTCTGTAGTTTCCTCTTCTGTAGGCATATTCTGGAGTTCCGGACTTATGTAGACCTGTTCTGTAGTTCCTCTTCTGTAGGCCTATTCTGGAGTTCCTCTTATGTAGACCTGTTCTGTACTTCCTCTTCTGTAGACCTGTTATGTAGTTCCTCTTCTGTAGGTCTATTCTGGAGTTCCTCTTGTGTAGACCTATTCTGTAGTTCCTCTCCTGTAGTTCTCATCTGTATTACTGTACAGTACAGCACGCATGAAGACGTCGCCATCAGATTATGAACTAACAGAAGGCGATATGTTCAAGAGTATAGACGTCTGTCTTAACCATTCAAAACCCAAGAAATATTATGTTCCGCTTGCTACGAACATTGCATGTAAAGTAACTTCAACAGTATTTCCGTAAATTACAATTGATTACTTTGCAAAGTATAGCATAGACTTTACTATAACCAAATTTCAAGTTCAAAGAAATTTCCTTTGATATCTAAATTCATTATATATAGGAATAATAAAAGACATTCTTGCTTTGTGGCCAAATGATGACGAAAAAATATCTAAGTCCGAATGATCTGGTCCAAACTTGCAGACGAAGTTGTCTTTGCAATGGAATCACAATTACTCTAAGCTAAAAAAAGCTTCAAGTTTGGCTCCGCCCTTCGTCCTATCATTTCTCTTTTTTTTTTTTTTTTTTTTTTTTTTTGTGCGGACCTGGGCTAGAATAAAGGATTAGAGTTGTAAGTCCCACGTGCGTTTGTTCTTAAAAAAAATTCTTTAAAAATTCTGCTTGAGACCCTTGAATATTCACGGCCGAGTACTCAATAACACGGCACAGAAACAGCAGTGAAGACATATGGTACTTCCCACACGTCCCCAGGTGATGATTGACGAGATTTATAAACTTCGAGTGGAGCTATTTTTTTGTTTTTTTCTTTTTACGAAAGTACTTTTTCAAACAGCTTATGTCGTTTGCGTGTGCGCATTGATCCCGTCGCCTCCCAAACTAGTACTCTTACCAACCTCCAAGGACACACACACACACACACATAGATTGAAGCATGTACGAGTACCATAATTGTATTTAAGCTAGTCATGTCATGCTCACAAGCACGCTTGTATGTAATTCTGTGTTCAGGTATTTTTTGACGAATGTTTTACTGATGTTCTCAGTTATTTTTGGAAATAATGAAGAAATAAACAGCATTTATCAGGGATCTTCCCCGTACTCTTCTCCAGTACTTTACTTAAATTATAATTTATACACTCACTCACACGAACACATACAAAGACACAAACACATCCTCCAACTCTCTTCCGTCTCACTCCATTGCCCCACCCACCACCCCTGCTCCCTACCACCCACAGAGTCACCCCCAACATCCCTAGCCATTTTTTCCTGACGCAAGGAACACAAAAGAACTGGAACTGC
>NC_087205.1:90386827-90416827 GCF_015104395.2 Macrobrachium nipponense | reverse complement strand
GGGATGACCGTAAACACAGAAACAAAAGACTGTCAATATCATAAAAACAATGACCCCCCAAGAAATATTAGTCTTAGATAATGACCCGCGAACATCCTTCGGCTCACTACCCAAGATTATGTTTTTCTTCTTCTTTTAATCAGGGAAAGAAAGTGCTACGTACTTCTGGTTGGCTCCGACGCTGAAGTAGATGGTCGTCATCCTACGTATTGGTACCCGTAACGACGAATCGGTCCCATTTGATGTTAGGGTGGACCAGGTAATTGTGATAATGCTGCTATAGGCTGAAGAGTCTCATGTTACGCTTGCAGTGCGCAAGCATTTGCCGCTTGTACAATTCTGCACTGATTACCTTTTTACTGTACCTCCTCTCATATTCTCTTTCTTCATTTTACTTTCCACCCTCCTCTAACACTTGATTCATAATGCAACTGCGAGGTTTTTCCTCCTTTTACACCCTTCGAACATTTAACTGCCAATTTCCATTTCAGCGCTGAATGACCTCATAGGTCCCAGTGCTTGGCCTTTGGCCTAAATTCTATATTCAACTCAACTCCATTTTGCACTGACTTCGAGTTTTCAGATAATTTTTCAGAAGTAATTCTGTTTCTTATACTCTGATTTCTCATAGCATTCTTAACTATCTTTTTTTTCTTATTATTATTTTCTTCGGAAATAAGATGTAAAGATTATGTATTAAAATGAAAATTAACAGATACCGTTTAGTTAGCTATACTGAATTCTCCTTTTGACAGTCACCTCAAAAAATTATTACTGAGGAATTTGGAAAGTGAAAAACGGAAACAAATATAAACTGCAATAATCATATGTGAATTCCTTACGGTTTTTGTAAACGCCATATATTTATATCCAGAAACTAAAACATCTATTTTATATTTTACAGGTGGTCTTTGTAAAAACTGAATGACAATCTCACTTAAATATATCAAAGTAACAATTATCCTTTTTTCGTAGACTTTGGAATGGTTAGCGATGCCAGAAGAAACTCGACCATCTTGGGTTGGTCTTTACTTCCATGAGCCCGACGACGCTGGTCACTGGTCAGGGATCAGAATCACAAAGAGGGTATTATTATTATTAGTGTTTTTTTTTTTTTTTTTTTTTTTTTTTTTTTTTTTTGTGGGCTCTAGCACAGTCCTCCAATTCGACTGGGTGGTATTTAAAGTGTGGGGTTCCGGGTTGGCATCCTGCATCCATTAGGAGTCCATCACTTTTCTTACTATGTGTGCCGTTTCTAGGATCACACTCTTCTGCATGAGGCCCGGAGCTACTTCAGCCTCTAGTTTTTCTAGATTCCTTTTCAGGGATCTTGGGATCGTGCCTAGTGCTCCTATGATTATGGGTACGATTTCCACTGGCATATCCCATATCCTTCTTATTTCTATTTTCAGATCTTGGTACTTATCCATTTTTTTCCCTCTCTTTCTCTTCAACTCTGGTGTCCCATGGTATTGCGACGTCAATGAGTGATACTTTCTTCTTGACTTTGTCAATCAACGTCACGTCTGGTCTGTTTGCACGTATCACCCTATCCGTTCTGATACCATAGTCCCAGAGGATCTTTGCCTGATCGTTTTCTATCACTCCCTCAGGTTGGTGCTCGTACCACTTATTACTGCAAGGTAGCTGATGTTTTCTTGCACAGGCTCCAGTGGAGGGCTTTTGCCACTGGGGCTGAATCATGCCTCTTTTTGTACTGGTTCTGTGCAAGTGCCGGGCATTCACTTGCTATGTGGTTTATGGTTTTCATTTTTCGTATTGCACTTCCTACATATGGGGAGAGATGTTATTTCCGTCTATCATACTTTGAACATATCTGGTTCTTAGGGCCTGATCTTGTGCCGCTGTTATCAATTCCTTCAGTTTCCTTCTTTAGCTCTCCCCTCTGTAGCCATTGCCAATTGTCATCGCTGGCTAGTTCTTTAGTCTGTCTCATGTATTGTCCGTGCATTGGTTTGTTGTGCCAGTCCTCTGTTCTTTCTGTCTTTCTCCTGTCTCTGTATATTTCTGGGTCTTCGTCTACTTTTATTAGTCCTTCTTCCCATGCACTCTTTAGCCACTCGTCTTCACTGGTTTTCAGATATTGCCCCAGTGCTCTGTTTTCGATGTTGACGCAGTCCTCTATACTTAGTAGTCCTCTCCCTCCTTCCTTTCGTGTTATGTATAGTCTGTCCGTATTTGCTCTTGGGTGTAGTGCTTTGTGTATTGTCATATGTTTCCTGGTTTTCTGATCTATGCTGCGGAGTTCTGCCTTCGTCCATTCCACTATTCCTGCGCTGTATCTGATTACTGGCACTGCCCATGTGTTTATGGCTTTTTATCATATTTTCCGGCGTTGAGTTTTTGACTTGAGTATCGCCTTGAGCCTCTGCATATATTCTTTCCTGATCGTGTCCTTCATCTCTTGGTGTTTTATATCTCCTCCTTCCATTATTCCCAGGTATTTGTATCCTGTCTCATCTATGTGTTTGATGTTGCTCCCCATCTGGTAGCTTTATCCCTTCAGTTCTCGTTACTTTGCCTTTTTGTATGTTGACTAAGGCGCATTTTTCTATTCCTAACTCCATCCTGATGTCTCCAAATACAATCCTTACAGTCTGGATTAGGGTATCTATTTCCTTGATGCTCTTACCATACAGCTTGATGTCGTCCATGAACATCAGATGGTTGATTTTGTTGCCTCTTTTCTTGAGTTGGTACCCGGCATCCATCTTCTGTAGTACGTTTGTCATGGGAATCATGGCTACTACGAAGAGTAGTGGGGACAGTGAGTCGCCCTGGAAGATCCCTCTCCTGATATTAACCTCTGCTAGTCTTTTTCCAGAGCTTGTAAGTATTGTGATTCCAGTTGCGCATTGTATTTTTGAGGAAGCTGATGGTGTTTTCCTCTGCCCCATATATTTTCAGGCATTCTATTAGCCATGTGTGTGGTATCATGTCGAAGGCTTTCTTATAGTCTATCCATGCCATGCTTAGGTTGGTTTTCCTTCTCCTACTGTTCTTCATTACCATTTTGTCTATCAGGAGCTGGTCTTTTGTGCCCCTACACTTCCTTCTGCAGCCTTTCTGTTGGTGGGGGATGGTGTTTGTCTCCTCTAGGTAGTTGTATAGCCTTTCACTGATGATACCTGTTAGTAACTTCCACATTATGGTAGGCAGTGATAGGCCTGTAGTTACTGGCTATATTTCCCTTACTCTTGTCTTTTTGTACTAAGGATGTTTCTTCCTGTGGTCATCCATTTGGGTGCTTGGTGATTTGAGATACAATGCTGGAGTTGTTCTGCTATTCGTGGGTGTAGGCCTTGAAGTTTTTTGAGCCAGTATCCATGGACTTCATCGGGACCTGGGGCTTTCCAGTTTGGCATTTTCTTTAGTTGGTGTCTGACTGTGTCTGTCGTGATGTCTGTGAATCCTTTGTTTTATTCTCCCTGTTTCTTCTTCCTTGACTTCCTGGAGCCATGTTGCATGTTTGTTGTGTGATACCGGATTGCTCCATATGTTTTTCCCAGAGTCCTCTTACTTGATTCGGCTTCAGGAATTTCTGGGTGGTTGTCTTCCCCTCTTAGTTGGCTGTATAGTCTTTCTGGTTGGTTGGTTCCGATAGTTATTATTATTATTATTATTTTATTATTATTATTATTATTATTATTATTATTATTATTATTATTATTCACAACTTGTCAACATTCATATCAGCCTAATAGGGCCTTGAATTTGTTGAATAACATCCCGCAGGGTAAATTTCAAAATAGCAAATATTATTTAAAAATATCCCAAAAGAAGATAGGCAGAGCTAGCGCGATACCAATTAGAAATAGCAGATGAGGAAAATAAACAAACAAAAAACAATGTCTACATATATAAACAAATACCGGCTTAGAAACTAAACCTGACGACCCATCTGTTTTAAGACATCCTGCGTAATCTTTATTTGTTTTTTGTTTTTTTAGTGCTGCTCAACTTCGGAAATATTGTCTTCCGTGAATCCCATCATCAATCCTTCAACAAGTGAATAGAGTTCTGTCGTGCATGTTCCTCTTTGGACAAGTGGGTTACGTGCTCGTCTACCGACTCGGTAGTCCCGAGTTCGATTCCTCGCTTTGCCAACGTGGAATCAGATGAATTTGTTTCTGGTGATTAAAAATTAATGTCTCGATTTAATCGGTCCGGATCCCGCCATAAGCTGTAGGTCCCGTTGCTAGGTAATCGATTGGTTCCTAGCAACGTAAAAATATCTAATCCTTAGGGCCAGCCCTAGGAGAACTCTCTCTGTCGTGCATCCTTCTTGATAACATCGGCGAGCGTCATTTCTTTTTCCGCCTGCGTTCATTGCGCATGCATTACTCCTCCCGCGTACATCCCCGACAAATATGTTCTTTCTTTTCCCGTCAGTATTCATTGCGTTTATTACGCATGCGTAACTCCTACCGCGCGCGCCCTCGACTAATATGTTCTTCCCCAAACAGCTGGACAACCAACTGATGCTCGTCGATCTCATGCTGAAACGGCTCGTGGACGGCTTAGAAGAGCGGGGTCTGGTCTCCTGTGTCAACATCATCGTCTGCGCAGACCACGGTATGGCCCGATCGGGGAAAAGCTTCGTCGTTCACCTGGAAAATTACGCCCCAAACATCGAGGAGGTGGCCGATACCTACGAAGGATCCTTCAGCAGGATCAGCCCACACGATAAATCAGAGGGTAAGGATTCGGATGTAACAGATTCATTAGCTTGTTTATTTGGACGTTGAGAATGGGACATTGATTTGGCAATTTGTAAAACAACCTTTCAATAATTTTTCCATCTATCTTCCTTCCTGATGGACCACTGCTGCATCACACTAGCTTCGAAACTGGAGATAATGAAGGAACTTTCTTGCAAGAACACATTCATGAGGGTATACGAGCGCGAGGGGCTGCCCACCCGATACCACTACTCCAACAGTCGCCGAGGATCGACGAGATTCGTCCTGGACCTCGACCCGGATTTCCTCGTCAGGGTCAACTCCAATAAGTATCCCGGGAAGGAGAGCACGGCTATGACAACTACTTCAAGAAGATGAACGTGAGGATTCTGACGAAATACGTGTTTATTATACTTTAAGAGTTCTTTTGGGAATGCATTAATGATTCTTATAAGTTTAATGGTACTGTTTTTATTATTATTATTATTATTTGCCTCTCACACGATCAGCTTTGACTTGAATATATGATTAGATTTATAGGTTAGATGTCCCCCTAATCGTTGATTTGAACGCTTTTGACCCTACTTGAAATGTTCATTACAAAAAGTTATCATACATTTACTTCTTGGGTCACCCTCCCATTTACATATATTGTTCCTGAAATAAAGCAACTTTTGAATCAAACAATAACGCATAATAAACGCAGTCTACCTAAACGAACAAATACAGTTTTTACGAAGTCTTCGTGCAAATTCAATCGAGGAAAACGATTCATTGCGTCAAAAAATAAAACGATGTTAAGCAGAAAGAAAAGAACAAAAATTATGATTACATTCCTTGTTTTGCAGTAAGCGTTGAACCTCGACGCTTTTATGTATGATACATGGCTACGAATAAGTTAACACCGCTGAACTGCTTATGAGACATTAAGGGTTACTGCCTATCTAAGAGGAACCGACAGTCTATTTCAGCTAGCTGCTTTCCAGGTCTTGTGTTAAACGACTCAATAAATTATTACTTTTCTTCGAACAACTTGACTGAACCAAGCTATTCCGATAACGCAGAATACTGCTTTTCATCATTGATTTTCTTCGACACCCTGCAGGCACTGTTCCTGGCCTCTGGCCAGCTTTCAAGCAAGGACTGGTGATGGAACCTTTCCAGAACATAGAAATTTACAACCCATGTGCCTCCTTGCTGGAGTGGAACCGGCACCCAACAATGGCACTGAAGGATTGCTGTACTATATCCTGAAAGATCCACCCGCAGACCCAGTTCTGCCTGATGTTAGTAAGACCTAAAATACCAATAATTTCACATTATGTATATCAATTTCCATGCCATTACTGTTTCAGGGAACGTGAGAGAACATTTCCAGACATATGCCGTTTAAAAGGAGATTCATTTGACACTTGTAATCTAAATGTTAGACCACTTTTGCAGGAACCTGTTCCTCCTACTTCTGATTTTCCAGAAGTGATCTTGACTCTCTGTTGCATATCTCTGGGTGTGACGGTGACCTGGAAAAGCCAGAGGTAAGCACGCAGTGATACAGCATTTTCATGTATAAAACCTGTAACAAACTATTTTTCAGTATGAGATTGACCCTGTGAAAGGAAATGAATGAGTAAAATGTAGAATGTTGCGTTATTTGTTACTTTCTCGTTCGGGTTTCGTGAGATGTTTCTGAACTAAAAGACCGTTACCCGTGTTCCCTTCAAATTCAGGTATATAATATCAATAACCTATTATAGTTTCAAATTACCTGAGATTTTTTGTATTTCTTTTATACACTCAATGCTTCTGTCATTACTGTTCCTTTGTTTGCATTGACCATTATAACTAACAAAGCTTCCTTATTCTCGTTTGTTTACTTTGTACTTCATTCGCAACTAAACTTAATCATATTTTAGACCAGTGGTTTCTTTATCAACCTCCACAACCGCTTATTTGCAAATGTTCCTATTTTTCACACAATTTACATTATGTTGGCCCATAATTCTATCAAGTCTATTTTGAATTGCGCAATATCCGCACTCAGATACAATACTCCAGAAAAAAGAAAACATTCTTAATGCGGACTGGAGGTTGACCTCTTTGATAAAAAAGACATTCGACATCCTCGCCGACGTCAAATTTGTCAAGCTACAGCCATCAGTAATTTATTTTAGTCGGTTCAGAACCTGCCATGGGTCCACTTTCAAAAACAACATTTCATATCAGTATTTTCGTGACTTATTAAAAAAAGTTGACTAATTTAAGGTCCTTGTTACTAGCGGTCCTCATTTAACATACTTTTGTGGGATTCATCCTCCTATATCTATCTTGTTTTCCTTTAGAAGTCTGATTTACTTGGTGTTCTTTATTGTGTTTGAATGTTTACTTTCGACAGACAGAGTTAGTAACTCATCCAGATATTCCTACAATCAATGGCTAATTTTTGCTCTGGTTTTCACCATAACGTAATGTAAGCGATGCATTTTGAGCGATCGTCTCTACGTAGTGATGTCTGGCGGTTTATAGTTCCTCTAACCGTACAGGTATTATGAAAATCAACATATGCGACACTTAAAATGTTTCTCTGTACTTCCAGGACTGGCTTTACTCGTTAAAGCTGACAAAGTCTGAACAGGACAGTCTGAAATCCTACCATCTTCCATGGGGCGTTCCCCACACGGGAGACCTTCCAGCCAAGCTAACTCTTCTGTACCACAGTGACCACATAACTGGTAAAACCTTCTGTTCAAGCTCTGGTTGCTTCTGCATTATCTTTGTAATTAATATTAGGTTATACTCGAAGTTGAGCAGTCTCTTTTCATCGTCAGACGTCACTGGTTTTGTGAAACGATTCTTGGTGTTCACTTAAAGCTTTTTAGTGGGAAAATGCTCATACAGTGTCCAGCAGTGCCTGTCAGATATTCAAAGGTTACAAGCTACAGTAGCACTGGTGCCTCTGTCTACCCTTTCTTTCCGTTGTTGTGAATCTCCTTAGATTTTGAGAGGGATGTCAAGGACATGATTCATGCGAATACAAGTGTAAAAGCCCTTAAAATAAGAATAATAAACCGGATGTATGTTAAAGAAAACTATACTATACTATAGTGTCATTTTGTAATGCGTGTATCACTGTAAGAATGACATCAACCATGGTGATCACTCTTCTCAATCAGGTTGGTGGTTCTTGCATTGTTATAATTAGTATTCCTTCTTTGAATGTTTGTTTTTAACACTCGTCTGCTCCTTAACACCTAAGATCAAGTTTTGAATAGTTTGTCTTTCATGTCTATTTTTATCAAGCCACGTAGAATGTTTCTTTCTCGAAAGTTTTGATCTGGCAGTAAGTATCCATTCATATAAATGTGATCTTTGCATCATGCACAGAAATTTATACTTAACTGATATACACAATTTCTTTTCTCACTTTCTTTTTAGCCTACTCAGAGACACTAAAGATGCCGCTGTGGACTTAGTTTTAGTAGTGGAAGGGGCGAGATTCGGTACGCCTTCTGCCCTGTGGAGTAGTGACGTCCGTCTCACTTCAGACAATACAATCAAATGCTCAGATTATGACCCCTTGGCTTCCAGAGACATACATATGGTCCCTCTGTTTCCACCTGGTGAGAATAACGACTAATGCTAAGGTCATTCACTTCAGTATCAACGCACGCACGCCCACGCATTAGCGGAAATTGGTAGTTGGCAACAGCTTACGTCAGTAAACCGTAAATGTAACGTAAAACACACGTAAAATCGTAGACGTACGGTGACGAGTCGTCCGGGCGCTAAGCTCCGCCCACTAGGTCGCCGTAGCCCACTCCAGTTTTGAAATGTTCAAAACAAGTCGTGGATGGTCACGCCAAATGTCACCTGACGTAGCTCCAAACATTGCACGTGGGACCCACGGTGACTGCTGCGGGGTAAGCGCTAGGGTCACCAGCATCGTTCGCCGTCGTTGTTTTCTTTCCGCGGCGAAGCACGCGGGCCTCCTAATTGCGCTGTAGCCTACGGCGAAACCGATTCACACATTTACAACCCTGTACGACATGGCAACGCTGTAGCGTGGTATAAAAGGTCAGGTCGGCGCCCTTAGGTCAGCTGTTGTTTCCGTCTCCCAAGACCAGCAGTTTCCTTCAAGCTCTCCACAGCGCCCTTCAAGATGCCGAACCTCCTAAAACGACCAAGGAAGAGACCATCAACGTCACATCTTGCAGGACCTTCTTTCGGCCCGGAAAAGACTCCTACAGTCACTCCTACAACCACTCCTGCAGACATTCAGGACAGGAAAATGTCAACTTCCACCTACAGGAGTCGGAGTTGGATGAGATTCTGACTGATGACAGCGACACGGAAACTCTCCATGAAGCTACCCCCATTGACGAGGGAACAGAACGTTCCCTTGTCGAAGACATTTATTTCTTCTGAATAGCAGTCTTACAATAACGGTGTAACAAATAATGTAAATATCTGAGAGGAATTCTTATATACATCTAAAAATATTATCTTGAATAGGTAGATTTCTTATTTATTTCCAAGAATGTTTGATAAGTTATTAGATGTTATTCTATATCGCTTAAATATAAATCGCCCATAGTCAACAGTTTTATATGTCTAAGTGTATGTCTGAATGGTAAAATCGAAGCAAGAAAATTCTAGTGCTAGTCTTATATAGTACTTATCCTATGTTCATTTATTTGTGATGTTACATTAATTACATATTATATATATTACAGATGGCTACTATCAAAAAGTTACCATAAACTAAAAGAGATAAATTTGGTATGGACAAAACAACGAAGAGACGAGCTGTTAAAATGATTGTTTACGGAACGGCAAGCTCTTGTTCACAGGCCCGCCCTTTTGTACCCTGCGGCACCACAAAACGGTGGGCGTGGTCTTGACGTGAAGTTGACGTCCATAGAAACATTTACAATATCGGCGTTAGTTTCAGGTAGAAACGTCCGACCTTGCTTTCTTTGCGCGTACATTTGCGGCGCAATTTACGGTGCTGGCTTTACGTCCGTTAGCCCGTGTCCTGTTTACCAGCTATTCAAGGTCATTTCACCGCGATGATGCCCACGATCCACATACGTGGGCATACGCCGTCGTGATACGTGAATGTGTGACCCCAGCATTAGACGTTACTTGGAGTCGTGTCTGAATATATTGGTTGTTCCATTTAATAAAGAAAGAATCTTTCTGATTCCAGAATAGCTAAATCAGATTTGATGATTAAAATAGGCCTCTCTCTTGTGTGTAAATTTTGGTATATTGTTAAAAACACACTGAGAATCCTTAAGCTTTTATATGACATAATATAGTCGCTTGATGATAGGACAGTAGTCTTTTTTTAAAGCTTGAGGATTCTATGTGTACCTTTAACAATATACCAAGATTCACACACAAGAAAGGGGTCTTATTTCATCCTCATCTTGAAAGAAAGTAGTTGCTCTTCATAGTCGTCCAAATCAAGTGAATCTCTTTTCGATGGGCGCTCAGTGATGTCAGAAAACGGGTCTTTGAAGCGCGTTCCGTACTTGGTGAGCAACGCTGTACCCGTGACCAACCAGTCGCTGGAACGATGGAGTGAGTTGATGAATGAGCTCATTCCTAGATGGGTTGTCGTCGGAGGTCCTTTGAATGTGGTGATGGGTCCTGCCTTTGACAACGACGCCGATTCTCACGTGGATGACTTTACGGGATTCGGGTAGGTGAAACCACGGTCCCGAGAGTATACGCTCTAGAGTCTAGACCGTGGGTCTAGAGAGGTGGAATTTTGTATCGCTTATAGTGGTCATTTTGGCTAAAATGAAGAGGCACTAAATTAGACACAAACGTGTTGGTCTACATCTCAGGGTGGAGATAAGGGCACAACTCTATAGGCTTTTGCTGGTAATGTGGTTCACCTTGCAGGCTTTTTGCAAAACTGATTGTGAGTCCACACTACATAGTAAACCATGCCACAAACACACACCGGTAACTTAAAACATCCATTTCACAAACTGACTGAACACGAGGCAACGACCGTAAGTGGAGAACGGCCCTTTGGCAAATGCTGAATAACTGCTTGAAGCACTGGTTAGGACAGCCAAAATAAGCCGCTGACTTGTATTCAGTCTGTTTGTGATTTGCACGCGATTTGTGCTTGTGACATGTTTTACCGTAATGCTGTTCACCTCAACAGTTGCTTTGAAAACAGTAATTAAAGTGTTAGGAAGTAAACTGCCATTATTCTAATACCTTAATCCTACAAGATTTGCTGAGGATAAAACGGTTTGCTTGTTGTTTTCTCCATTTAAACATTAACAACGTAACACCAACAAGTAACAGCATCTTAAGAAGGACAATCTTATCCATTGCAGCATTCCCGAAGTCCCCTCAGATTTGTTTGTTGTGCTGACAAGGTGTCTCAAAAACGTGATATCTGTGGACCACTGTCCCTACGACCACCTGGATGTCCTCAGCTTCATTTATCCTCTTGATGAACCTGTTTCCAATTGTTTGGTAAGTGAGGTCTTCAAGAAAGCGTCAAGATCTCTGATTAAAAACCTTTTACGAGTTATACTTCTGGAACTAATGGGTCTCAATGAAAAGTATGTTAGTTGGATGGGTGTTAGTTACCACTACAAATCTTTGTCATGAGTATTGTTGAAGACAGCCTATAATCTAGCGTTAAGCACCACTATATCTAGTTGTAACAAAAATTACTATATCCTGGACATAGTTCATTACACGACAGGACGAGGAGCGCTATGCCTTGGAATTCACTGCGAAGATCCGCGATGTCGAAATGGCTACCGGTCTGACTTTCTATCCAGATTTGTCTTTTAGAGACAGAGTCACCCTCGAGCAAAGGATCACCTCGAACCTGTGGCCGTTAAACTGATATCGTGTTGAGATATTTAGATAAAGAGGCAGATGCACGTGTTTTGTATTATTTTCCAAGCTCCAAAATACTCGACCGAAGTGCTTCAATATAAGATGTAATAACTTGCTTAAATATATATTGCAGTAACGGTCTTTTACCGAGTAGCTACTTCGACTGGCAATGCAGTATTATACAATCGCATTACAAGGTCATTTACAAAAAAGTTCACTTGACTGCATGACTTCAGATCACGTCTGAGTTTCGTTATAGATATGTGTAGCAACCACTTCTTTTTTATATTGTTAGTCATTCAAACCAAATTAATCTCCACGTGGAGGAAAACTGGGTGCTGGGTGAGACTTACTAAAGTGAACACATAAAGACAAAGAAGGAACGAATTTACAGAAACCTTTTCATTTGTTTATTTTTGCATCTCCCTTGTCACCAGATACCGATTTGATGTTTGTAAGGGTAAGGGCTATAATTTTGCAAAACAGAGTGCATGAGCTGTTTTAGTCTGCGTACAAGAATGGACAAGCGAGAAAATAGGGACCCGTTGTATAGGCAACTATAAGTAATTCTACTACTATAATGTGTCAACCCGGCTCAACAGTTAAAAGAAATATTAAACAATCGGGACAGAAAACATGGCAGAAAGAAATGAATGAAAAGACAATATTAAGAATCTACAGAAAATATAAAGAAAACATAAGAAATCTGGTATAACAACACTAAAAAAAAATGCTGATCAGTAGGGCCAGACTATAGGTGCTACACTAGGATTAAATGATAGAAATAAGGTAAAAGGAGAAGATACAAAATAGGTGTGCTGTGAGAAAAAAAATGAAAATTTAGAGCATTTCTTACTTTACTGCCCAGCGACGATGAGATTAAAAATAGATATATAGTTTTGTGCAGCAACCATATCAGGAAAATAGAGGAATTGATGGCTAACACTATGCTCTTATTTGTAGATCTACGGAGGGGGGAAGTGGAAAATAGGAAAGAATTTCTAAAAGAATTGTGGTATTACAGAGAGAAGAAACTCAAACAAACACAAACAAAGGCAGAATAAAACAAGCAAGAGCCGTTTCTACTACTACTACTACTACTACTACTACTACTACTACTACTACTACTAATCTTTCATTCCTATGAGATTACCATGGATCAGTATAAAAAAAAACCAGGATAATGCAAGTAAAAGAGTATATGAAAGAAACTTAAACATAAACTTAAAGTAAAAATTTGAAAGCCAGTATTTAAAGACAAACGTTGAGTTTAGAGAAATAATAAACAATTGGGACAGAAAAACATGGAAGAAAGAAATGAATGAAAAGTCAACATTAAGAATCTACAGAAAATATGAAGAAAACATAAGAGAAGAAATCTGATATGACAACACTGAAAAAACAATGCTGATCAGTAGGGCCAGACTAGGTGTATACAAGGATTAAATGACAGAAAATAGGATAAAAGGAGAGATACAAAAGGTTTTATACTGTGAGAACAAAAATGAAAATTTAGAACATTTCTTACTTTACTCCCATCTACAATGAAATTAGAAATAGATATAGCTTTATGCAGCAACCATATCAAGAAAATAAAGAGGAATTAGTAGCAAATATACTCTTATTGGTAGTACTAATGAGAGAGAAAGTGGAGAATAGGTGAAAGATTTTTATAAAAGAAATGTGGTATTTCAGAGAGAAGAAGCTCAAACAAACACAAACAAAAGATGAATAAAAGAAGCAAGTGAGCCGTTTCAAAGGCAAATCCCACCTACTACTACTACTACTGTCTCCCGACGCTCTTTGATCTACCTATCTCTTTCAACAACACTCCCTGAATTTTAACATACTGAGTTAGAAAAATACCACATAGGTACTCTAGCGACGCAACAATAAGCCAGTGTTGTATAAAACCCAGTCTGACAAGGTACTACGATTTGATTTTGCATCTTGTTCTAGGTTAGGACTAGGTAGTAGGTAGTCCTAGCAATTTGGGTGAGCAGCCGACCCCAGTCTTGCCCAGGTTCCTTACCCCACCTCGAGACAATGAATAGGTATAGCCTTTCCTGAAGTGTAGCCTATTACCTAATTGCGACAGTTGTTAATTAGGGGGAAACACCGCAGTGGGATCCATCGTCATCGCGTGGATCAGCCTTATTCACTCGATACCTACCTAGCCTATTTAGGGGGAAACATCAGTACAGGCCAACCCTCATCACGGTAGACGGGTCTTATTCACTCGATATTTAATTGGTGAAACATGAATACAATTGCAACTCTAAGCATACCATTTAAAAGACTGAAGTTTCGTCAACATATTTTTGTGATATATGAAAGCCCCATACGCACTAAAATAAGCCATGTGAGCTCTTCGTAAAATATGTTTTCAAGGCAGTTTTGAAATCCAATATGGCGGCTACGTTTTTTCATGGACGGTTCTCATCAGTGACGGACACCATCTTTCCCCAGCCTTCCCAGCACTCATTTGAACAATGTTAGCGTATGTATGTAATGTTTATTGATCTTACTCAAGATTGCAGTTGTAATCAGCACAATAAAAACAACATTTTGTTGCCTATATTAGTGAAAGTATGAAACTTGTTATTCCCGGGGTTATGGTTGGAACTGAATTCATTCTTACCTTGTAATCGGCGGTTTTTATCCTTACTGCCATCACAACTGAAACTCCACAGTGCTTATTTGATTGTTATTATACACATTTTGGTCTCAGTTCACTCCACATTGCACTTTAAACCCGTTGCTGTTCCTGTTTCTAAGCGCGCGCGCCATAAACACAATTACAAACAGCAGACGACGACAGACGACGGACAGACGACGAACTGCAAAGTTTTTTTATTCCCTAAACTGTTTACTTTACTCGTTATTTAGTTTAATTCATGTATATTATCCCTTTTTTGCAACCCAAATTACCCCGAAAATTACAGATATTTCTAACGTAGATAAAATCAAATGTTTCTAACGTTTTCGTACATCTGGCTGAGAGAAGGGAAGGTGAAGGAAGGAAGAAGGACAGGGGTGGCGGTGGAGGTGGGGGGAGAGGTAGGTGGAGCTGTTTACTGGTGTGTTCCTATCCATTTCTGGATAATGGAGTTTTGGTCTATTAGTACAAGGACAGTGAGTTATTCTTTACGATTAGTGATTCACGATACCCTTATAAATTACGGCACTGGGGGTAATGCACTAAAGAAAATCTCGCTCTGTTACGAGTGTTCGTTACAGAAATAGGTATTGCCCAAAACGTGCTTGCACTGTCTCTGAAACCCATAGTAACATGCTGCTTAGTTGTCAATCAAGTTTTTATAACCAAGTATTTTTTTACAAGCTAGCTATTGAATAAATTTGTATTTTTCTCAGTCAAAACATATGCCCCTCAATGCTAACTTTCCTCTTTTAACGACTTTCTGGTCATTGCAAATTCGGCCCCATAATTTCTTATGGTGCGAAAACAGACAGAGGCCATGGACCGAAAACGATTGCGTCACACTACGGCGATAATCCAGCAGTAAAACATCTTCATATATCCAAAAAGTAAATAATAAAGATATATATGCGCATTACGATATACACAATTACATGTATAGCTGATAACAATCTGCAACGAATAACTGGTAAACTGTTCTGCAATGACAGTTGAGTATAGCAATTATTTACAATAGGTACGAAAGTCAAGATGTCGTGACGTCATAATACAGAACTTGAAAGAACGTTCTAATTCAGAAAAATAATTACTTAAATTTGAGTCAGAGTCGAGTTACTTTTTCAATAACGAATATTTGTCCGATACGTAATACAAACCCTCGGTCCCTTTAACAATAGGAAGGTAACTAGCGGCAGCTGGGACGGTCCGTAAGCTTCGAACAAGGGGAGAACGTAGTTAACTGCTTGTCCGGTCGTGCGTCGCGCCGCGCGCCCCGGGCGGTGAAGAATCACTTTTGCTTTCGGCCGTGGTGTGACAGGACGTGTTCGTCATCGCTCTGCCCGCTATTTTCGTCGTGTGCTTTGGATGTTACAATTTCTTCTGACTGGTTTGTGTGTGGTCTTGAATGAAATTGTAAGTACTTTGTTTTCATTTTTCATTGAGTGAAGATTAATTAATCATGGATCAAGAAGAGCTTTCGCCGCGCCCACCAACTGCCCGTAGAGTGTGTCCCGGGTTGGAGGGCGTAAATGCGGCGGATTCCGCTCTTACCCAGATATTGATCCTCATGAGTTATGGTTTTCGGTGTCGGGGCGAGAATGCTCCGAACCGAACCATGTGATGTCTGTAAATTGGTCCGAGGCGCAGTGGGTGCTGTACGAGGGTAGGAAGAGGCGTAGGTTGACCAAGGAGTCGTCGGAAAGCTCTCCAGCGACTCCTTTGGTTACGGATACCTCGTCATCCTTCCTGCCTCCAGCTCAGCCCCCACGATTTGCGCCTTCCCCTGCGGGGGGGGTTTCGGAGTCCTTCTCCTCACTCGATCCGTCGAGTGTGGAGGAGGGTGCCCGATACCCGGATGTGCAATTGTATTCGGGGTCTTCCGTCCGCTCTGGGTGGGGTTCGTCCTCCCCCAGGCGTGAGGGTGCCCCTCTAACTGACCCGACTGTTCCTCCCTCAGGTGTGCCTTCTGTGAGTGACGACCTTGGACAGGTGTGGGCGTCGTTGGGACTGCAGGGCGCCCCCAGTATCCAGGGCTTGATTCAACGGCTAGCGGGTGGCGGCAGTGTAACTCATGGTGTGGTTACAACTACGACCAATACGGTGTCAACACCAGCGTACGCCGCCCCTCCTCATGTGGTGTATACGCAACACATTGCGTCAGTGACTCCAACGGCGTCAATTCAAATGCCGATCGCTGCCGTGCCTAGAGGGGCGTGCCGCCGCCACCTGGGTTTTATGTGCTGCCGACGCCCGACTTTCGCTGCCCCAAAAGTTCGCCCCTGATCTACCGCCCGCCCAATGATGAGTTTGGCTGAGATGGAGAGGTCTGTGACGCCGGACTATGCTGCCGTACCTGCCGTACCTGCAGCGAGTGTTGCTGGCCCAGCCCCTCGCGCCGCTCCTACGAAGCGCGCGGTGCGGGACTCTAATGTTGATGTTGCTGGTGCTGGTCCTGCTGGTGCTGGTCCTATTGGTGCTGGTCTGCTGCTGCTGGTCCTGCTGGTGCTTGGTCCTGCTGGTGCTGGTCCTGATGGTGCTGGTCCTGCTGCTGATGTTCCTGCGCTCCTGCCGTGCCTGCCCCTGCCCACGTCGCGTCTCGTCATGGAGGTGCTGCACCGGTCTCAGGTCTTTCCGGACAGGATCAGTCGGGGCGTGTTGCTTCGGCAATTGGCCCGACTTTTCCGTGGATGGAAGACCTGACGTCCGTCCTGAGAGAGCTGACGAAGAAGAGGAAGAAGAAGAGGAAGATGTCGTCGTCGTCTTCATCGTCTTCTTCGTCGTCTGTTGCCGCCTCTTTTTTTTTTCCACCCCTTCGACTTCTAAGGCTTCCAAGCCGAAGAAGAAGAAGGCTGCCTCCTCCCCCCCTAAGAAGGCTCCTACGGGACCTTCGAAGGGCCCGTCTCGCTCTGGCGTGACGGGGGGTGCTTCTGCTGGTCCTCCTGTTCCCTCGGGAACGGGGCCCGTCTCCTCTTCTGAGAAGAAGAAGAAGACGGGGACCAAGGATGTGCTGGCTACTGCTGGTACATCCGCGCCTGGTCTTAGTAGCACTGCTGCTAAGTCAGGTACCGGCTCGACTTCTTGTTCGCGAGAAGGTCCGAGTGTACGGTCTCCTTCGGGCGACCGTGCAGCCAACGTCAAGACGCCTGAGTCTTGCTCACCGTCCACGACAGAGGCACGGAGCAGAAGACTGTCGAGAGTCGCGCAAGTGACGCTCGCCAGGCCAGCGGCCGCTCTCGTAGCGACCAGCCGGTACCTCGGGTTGACGTGACGGTTCTCTCTGACCGGCCACGGGTTGAGGCTGAGAAGAGGTCCCCTCGACCAACGGCACCAGCTTCGGCTGGTACCAGCGGTTTGACGTGCCGTGAGGACGCTCACCGGTCTCACCGCGAAAGCGAGCTCTGCAGATCACCTGACCGCCGCTCCCACAGGGACCGGACGGAGACGGTGGCCAGCAGCAGCTCGTCTGACGCACGAGATCGGGGTCGACGTGCTCAGTCGAGCCACTCGCCACAGGTGAGCGGCACGACCAGGCCTGCAGTACGATCCCCACCGCGGGTTGGTGATCGGCTGCAGCCCCCCACGTACGCTGGTCCTGCCAGCGAACGGGGGGGGAGCGTCAGGTCTGTCTCTCCTATACCTTCAACTTCCTCGGGCTACACCGGGAAGAGCGAGGTACCTAGGAGTGATCGTGAGAGGTGCGCCGCTCACGATCCCGCCACGACGCCGCAAACGAACCAGGCATGGTTGTAGGACCAGCCAGGTCGTACGCGCAAGTGGTTGGAGGCGACCGTCAGGGGTCTGTTGCTGTTCCTCCTTCTGAAGGAGGAGGGTCTCGAGAGCTGCTCCTGTTGGAGGGACTGGACGGTCCTACTCCTCAGGACGCTGTAACTCCTGAGATCCAGAGGAACTTTGCCCAGGTTATTGCGCTGATTCGTCAGCACAACGTACCTGGGGGTGGGGGAAGGATCGCCGCTACCACCTCTGAGCCCACGTCCCGGCTCGAGTTCATTTTGGGGCCCGCCCAAGAGGGAACCCAAATTGACGGTGGGACTGCCGCGATCGGAGCTTGCAGAACTCAAGTCCTTGACCAGGTGGAGAATTTCGTCTCAGGACGAGAGGACTCACTTAAGTCAGGACGGTCTTCCAAGCTACTTCCTCCTCCTCTGCAGCGACAGCGGAAGTTCTACGTGCCATCAGTAGATCCAATACCGCCCAAACAGGTTAACCCGGAGCTAGCTAGGCTAACTCCAGGTGTGTCCCTGCAGCAGCTCCTGTCGGAGAACCTATGGTTCTCGCAGCAGGAGGCACTGGGCCTGGAAGAGCTACCCGCTATGGCAGCTTTCCAGGCAGATCTCTTGGTTTGGATCTGTGGTCCCTCACAGTATCCAAGGTGGTCGCGGCCGACGCCGGGGGCGCTGCCCTCGAAGACGACCCCGACTTCAGGAGACTGTGCCAGTCTGGAGGTAGGGCCATCTCCTACCTCGCCCATCAGACGGCAAACCTGTGGGCCAACTTGGTTCTCCCCGTCGTAGGGACGCTGTCCTTACACGAGTAGCCAAGGGGGCCCGGGCGTGAAGCGGTAAATGGACTACGTAACGGACCAATGAAGAGTTCCTCCGCTCTCTTTCCCGGAGAGATGGTGGACGCTGCGGTGGAAAGACGGCGCACTGATGACAGTGACCAATCTTTTTCCCTGGTTCACCAGGCAGTTACGAAGGTTTCTGGGCAACCTCGTACATCTGCGGCTAAGCCTAAGAGTTTAGCTAGCGCTTCCTCGGCTGCTAAGACGGCTGCTCCATCGAAGCCCCGAGGAAAGACTCTTCCTGCTTCAACTTCTAGTATAAAGGAGGCCGTAACCAGCCCTCCTCCCAGCCCTCCTTTCCCCGAGGAGGAGGTGCTGGGAAGAAGTCGAAGCGAGGTGGGAAACGCTAGGGACGGCGTTCCCCCTCACCAGCTGCCGGAAGTGGGGGGGGTGCCTGGCGAGCCATTGGGCAACTTGGCAGCGCTACGGTGCCGAGACCTGGATAGTAGACGTCCTTCGGGAGGGATATCTACTACCCTTCGAATCTCGGCCACCCCTCACCTCCAACCCGGTCCATCTGCAGACATATGTTCTGGGATCCTCAAAGGACGACGCTCTTCGGCAGGAGATCAAGACCATGCTGACCAAACGAGCTGTAGAAGTCGTAGTGGATCGGGTCACCGGGCTTTTACAGCCGCCTTTTCTTAGTGGAAAAAAGCATCGGGGGCTGGCGCCCGGTGATAGATCTCTCTCCCCTGAACCGATTTGTTCGCCAGACTCGGTTCAAGATGGAGACGGCACGTTCCGTGCTGGGACTCCATCAGGGAGAACAGACTTCATGCTTTCAGTGGACCTGAAGGATGCGTATTTCCAAATACCCATCCATCAGTCCTCCAGAAAGTACCTCCGCTTCATCTTCGACGGGACGGTGTAACCAATTCAAGGCACTCTGCTTCGGTCTCTCAACCGCCCCACAGGTGTTCACGAGAGTGTTCACGCTGGTGTCTGCTTGGGCCCATTCGCACGGGATACGTCTTCTGAGGTATCTCGACGATTGGCTGGTCCTGGCGAGCTCCCGCTCGCAGTTGCTGCAGGACAGGGGATCGACTCTAAAGTTTTGTCGCGATCTGGGGATCGTGATAAACTACGAGAAGTCCGATCTCGAACCCAAGCAGAAGATGAAGTACCTGGGTATGCTGATCGATACGGTAGCAGCTCAAGTCCGCCCCGCAGACTTGAGGATCAGCAAATTCAGGGAGGCAGCCGGCCGGTTCCTGTCTCGGCAGGAACAGGCAGCTCAGCAATGGCAAGTCGTGATCGGCCACCTGTCCGTCACTCGAGAAGTTAGTTTCCTCACGGACGTCTTCACCTGCGGTCTCTCCAGTGGAGACTAAGGGAGAGTTGGTCACAGGTAAAGGATCCACCTTACTTCCCCGTGTCCATCACGGAGAAGGTGAGGCAGGACCTAGCCTGGTGGCTCGACGACAGAACCTCTTAAAGAGGAGTGCCCCTACGCACTCCCCCCCCGGAGATGCTGCTGTTCTCAGACGCATCGACCGAGGGATGGGGCGCACACCTGGAGGAGTTGCTGGCTGCAGGTGTGTGGGACCATCACGGACAAGCACCTTCACATCAATGTCCTGGAACTCAAGGCGGCGTTTTACGCTCTCCAAGAGTTCCAAGACCGCTGATGGGACACTCAGTGGTGTTGATGTGCGACAACACCACGGTAGTGGCATACGGTCAACAAGCAGGGGGGCCTATGGTCTCTCCCGCTACACCAGTTGACGGTGCAGGTGCACGAGTGGGCCACGGCTCATTCGATAGAGCTGTCAGCACGCTACATTCCAGCAAGAGGAAATGTAGTAGCGGACAAGCTCAGCCGCCCTCGGGATCAAGGGTAATAGGGACCGGGTGGTCCCTACACCCAGAAGTGGCGGAAAGGCTCTTCAACCTGTGGGGCGTCCAGTCATAGACCTGTTCGCCACCCGGCACAACAAAAAACTTCAAGTTTTTTGCTCAGCCGTGCCGGACCCATGGGCAGCTGCAGAGGACGCTCTTCAACACCCCTGGGACAACCTCTTCGTCTACGCCTTTCCTCCCTTTTGTCTGATTCGGAAAGTGATCAGCCGAGCGCTGGTCACTCCCAATCTCAGGATGAATCCTGGTGGCTCCCAAACGACCTCAAGCCGTTTGGTATCCGGACCTGCTGGCTCTTCTTGCAGAAGAACCGAGAGAGATGCCCCACTGGCACAACCTTCTAGCCCAGCCACACGTAGAGCGGGTACACATCCGAGCAGTCCAGTCCCTACAACTTCACGGCTGGCTGTTATCCACCATCTCTTGCGAACGAGAGGCTTTTCTCGCAGCGCAGCAACAGAGATGGCTGGACACGTCAGACAGTCCTCTGCAGCTGTGTACCAGGGGAAGTGGGCCGTCTTCTGTGGTTGGTGTCGTAGACGGGGTCTATCTCCTCTCAGAGCCACTCTTCAGCAGGTAGCGGATTTCCTCGTATTTCTTCGCCGAGAGAAGCTCCTCTCAGTACCCACAGTTAAAGGATATAGAGCTGCACTGGCACTCGTCCTAAAACTGAGGGGACTGGACATCTCGAACTCGTTCGAGATCTCCTTGCTAATGAGGAGCTTCGAAAGCGTCTTGCCCCAGCACCCAGGGAGCTACAGGCCACCTGAGTGGGATGTGACTCTCGTCCTTAGGAGTTTGACTCGAAGACCATTCGAGTCACTCCGAGAGTCGTCAGACAGGGATCTGACCCTCAAGACCCTCTTCTTGCTGGCCCTGGCATCGGCGAAGAGAGTAGGGGAACTTCATGGTCTGTCCTTCAATGTTAAACATTCCAGGGGCTGGGGATCTGTGACGCTCGATTTCGTCCCGAATTTCGTAGCTAAGACTCAGAATCCGTCGATCCCTGACGACAGGTTTCGAGTCTTTCACAATCCCCTCCCTAATGGATTTCACCGCAACGATACGGATGAGATGCTGCTTTGTCCTGTGTGGGCGCTACGGCGCTATCTGAAGAAAACTCGACACCTCAGGCCTGAGTGTCGACGCCTCTTCGTTAGCACTGGGGTTTACCAAGAAAGAAGTATCCAAGCACGCTTTCTTTCTGGCTGCGTGAGGTGATCAGGAGAGCGTACGAGGCTGATGGTAGTGACGACATCCGTACGCTCCGACCGAGAGCCCACGAAGTCAGAGGTATTGGACCCTCTTTGGCGTTCCGCAAGAACTTCTCCGTGGCGCAGGTCCTGAAGGCAGGTGTCCCGGGCCAACCAGACTACCTTCACGTCCTTCTACCTTCGGGATATTGCCCACAGTCCTTGGATACTTTTTCCTTGGGACCTGTGGTGGCTGCTCAACACGTTGTGTAAGCTTACCAGCACCCGAGCAGGCAGAACAGCATCGATTCCTGGTGTGACTGTAGGAATGAATGGTTGAATGAGAGTGCGACTGCTTCTCTTCTCCATCTTTCTCTCTCTCTACCTGTGGGCAGAGGGTCACGGTCGTCACCATGCTGGAAAGGAATCCGATGCAGGTAAGCTACTCAACCGAGCCCCAATCTATCCCTTTAGTTAGGGATAGAAGCAAATATCCTCCACTCCCTCAACAAGGGGGAAGGAGGTGGAATGCCTACTTGAGACAAACCCATAACTTTATGTTGGCTCCTGTACAGGAACAAGTTTCTTGCAATGCTGGTACGAAGAGATACGCTTGCCTTTCTCTTAGTACTTGCTCAGAGGTCTGACCATTGATCCTGCGGTGCACACCCCACGACAATCGGACAGAGGTTTGGATCCCTCCCTTGCTCTTACGACCAGGGAGGCATTCCAAGGTTGGACGAACACCAGTCTGTTCACCAAAAAGACTCAGATTCCACCCACCAAGAAGTGAGTCTTCCTATTGTTAAAGGACCGAGGGTTTGTATTACGTATCGGAACAAATGACAATTTGTCGAAAATTGCATTTTTCCTAACTATACAAACCTGAGGTCCTTTACATATAGTCCCACCTCATACCACCCCTCACTCATGCAACTTTTTGCATGGGCCTAAAGCAAAAGTGATTCTTCACCGCCCGGGCGCGCGGCGCGCGCACGGACGGACACAAGCAGTTTAACTACCGTTCTCCCCTTGTTCGAAGCTTACGACCGTCCATCCCAAGCTGCCGCTAGTTACCTTCCTATTGTTAAAGGACCTCAGGTTTGTATAGTTAGGAAAAATGCAATTTTCGACAAATTGTCATTTTTCAAATTATCATCATCAAATATGTAAAATATTGATGTTTTTACTACTTATTTAAAAATTAGCCAAGAGCACGCTTCTCGTCATCTTCTACCCCAACAGCTGTTTACGCCTGGCTTGTTGTTGATGAGAAATCGTGTTTCGATTGTTGTGATAAAAGTGCTCCAGCGTCTGTGGGTACAAGTGGTGTGCGGATTTATCACAGGAAATGGTTAGTTTATTGACACAAGCTACTCCGTAAACATCGAGATGGCGTCAATCTTCTAAATACCTCGAGTTGTAAGTAAAAATGTTGAACGCGTTTTGGTGAGGTTTCCACTACGTTTGAGACCGTTTTCAGTACCCTCTGTTTAAATCTGTTTAAATCTTAAAATTTGGCCTTAATTTCTAACTTTGGGGAAAATACTTACTTGTTCCGATACGTAATACAAACCCTCGGTCCTTTAACAATAGGAAGGTAACTAGCGGCAGCTGGGACGGCTCGTAAGCTTCGAACAAGGGGAGAACGGTAGTTAACTGCTTGTCCGATCGTGCGCGCGGCGGTGAAGAATCACTTTTGCTTTCGGCCGTGGTGTGACAGGACGTGTTCGTCATCGCTCTGCCCGCTATTTCGTCGTGTGCTTTGGATGTTTACAATTTCTTCTGACTGGTTTGTTTGTGGTCTTGAATGAAATTGTAAGTACTCTTTTTTCATTTTTCATTGGTGAAGTGAATTAATTAATCATGGATCAAGAAGAGCTTTCGCCGCGCCCACCAGCTGCCCGTAGAGTGTGTCCCGGGCTGGAGGGGCGTAAATGCGGCGGATTCCGCTCTTATCCAGATATTGATCCTCATGAGTTATGTTATCGGTGTCGGGGGCGAGAATGCTCCCGAGCCGAACCATGTAATGTGTGTGTAAATTGGTCCGAGGCGCAGTGGGTGCTGTACGAGGGTAGGAAGAGACGTAGGTCGATCAAGGAGTCGTCGGAAAGCTCTCCAGCGACTCCTTTGGTTACGGATACCTCGTCATCCTTCCTGCCTCCAGCTCAGCCCCCACGATTTGCGCCTTCCCCTGCGGGGGGGGTTTCGGAGTCCTTCTCCTCACTCGACCCGTCGAGTGTGGAGGAGGGTGCCCGATACCCGGATGTGCAATTGTATTCGGGGTCTTCCGTCCGCTCTGGGTGGGGTTCGTCCTCCCCCAAGCGCGAGGGTGCCCCTCTAACTGACCCGACTGTTCCTCCCTCAGGTGTGCCTTCTGTGAGTGACGACCTTGGACAGGTGTGGGCGTCGTTGGGACTGCAGGGCGCCCCCAGTATCCAGGGCTTGATTCAACGGCTAGCGGGGTCGGCAGTTGTAACCCATGGTGTAGTTACAACAACAACCAATACTGTGTCAACACCAGCGTACGCCGCCCCTCCTCATGTGGTGTATACGCAACACATTGCGTCGGTGACTCCAACGGCGTCAATTCAAATGCCGATCGCTGCCGTACCTAAGAGGGGCGTGCCGCCGCCACCTGGGTTTTATGTGCTGCCGACTCCCGACTTTCGCTGCCCCAAAAGTTCGCCCCTGGATCTACCGCCCGTCCCAATGATGAGTTTGGCTGAGATGGAGAGGTCTGTGACGCCGGACTATGCTGCCGTACCTGCCGTACCTGCAGCGAGTGTTGCTGGCCCAGCCCCTCGCGCCGCTCCTACGAACTGCGCGCGGTGCGGGACTCTAATGTTGATGTTGCTGTGCTGGTCCTGCTGGTGCTGGTCCTATTGGTGCTGGTCCTGCTGTGGCCTGCTGGTGCTGGTCCTGCTGCTGGCTGGCATGGTGCTGGTCCTGCTGCCTGATGTTCCTGCCGCTCCTGCCGTGCTGCCCCTGCCCACGTCGCGTCTCGTCATGGAGGTGCTGCACCGGTCTCAGGTCTTTCCGGACAGGATCAGTCGGGGCGTGTTGCTTCGGCAATTGGCCCGACTTTTCCGTGGATGGAAGACCTGACGTCCGTCCTGAGAGAGCTGACGAAAGAAGAGGAAGGTGTCGTCGTCGTCTTCATCGTCTTCTTCGTCGTCTGTTGCCTGCCTCTTCCCCTTCGACTTCTAAGGCTTCCAAGCCGAAGAAGAAGAAGGCTGCCTCCTCCCCCCCTAAGAAGGCTCCTGCGGGACCTTCGAAGGGCCCGTCTCGCTCTGGCGTGACGGGGGGTGCTTCTGCTGGTCCTCCTGTTTCCCTCGGGAACGGGGCGTCTCCTCTTCTGAGAAGAAGAAGAAGACGGGGACCAAGGATGTGCTGGCTACTGCTGGTACATCCACGCCTGGTCTTGGTAAGCACTGCTGCTAAGCCAGGTACCGGCTCGACTTCTCGTTCGCGAGAAGGTCCGAGTGTACGGTCTCCTTCGGGGCGACCGTTGCAGCCAAAGTCAGGACGCCTGAGCTTGCTCACCGTCATGACAGAGGCACGGAGCAGAAGACTGTCGAGAGTCGCGCAAGTGACGCTCGCCAGGCCGCGGCCGCTCTCGTAGCGACCAGCCGGTACCTCTTTTGGGTTGACGTGACGGTCTCTGACCGCCACGGGTTGAGGCTGGGAAGAGGGTCCCCTCGACCAACGGCACCAGCTTCGGCTGGTACCAGCGGTTTGACGTGCCGTGAGGACGCTCACTGGTCTCACCCGCGAAAGCGAGCTCTGCAGATCACCCTGACCTTCGCCGCTCCCACAGGGACCGGACGGAGACGGTGCCAGCAGCAGCTCGTCTGACGCACGAGATCGGGGTCGACGTGCTCAGTCGAGCCGCTCGCCACAGGTGAGCGGCACGACCAGGCCTGCAGATCGATCCCCACCGCGGGTTGGTGATCGGCTGCAGCCCCCCACGTACGCTGGTCTGCCGCGAACGGGGGGGGAGCGTCAGGTCTGTCTCTCCTATACCTTCAACTTCCTCGGGCTACACCGGGAAGAGCGAGGTACCTAGGAGTGATCGTGAGAGGTGCGCCGCTCACGATCCCCGCCACGACGCCGCACGAACCAGGCATGGTCTTAGGACCAGCCAGGTCGTACGCGCAAGTGGTTGGAGGCGACCGTCAGGGGTCTGTTGCTGTTCCTCCTTCTGAAGGAGGAGGGTCTCGAGAGCTGCTCCTGTTGGAGGGACTGGACGGTCCTACTCCTCAGGACGCTGTGACTCCTGAGATCCAGAGGAACTTTGCCCAGGTTATTGCGCTGATTCGTCAGCACAACGACCTGGGGGAAGGATCGCCGCTACCACCATCTGAGCCCACGTCCCGGCTCGAGTCATTTTGGGGCCCTAAGAAGGAACCCAAATTGACGGTGGGACTGCCGCGATCTGAGCTTGCAGACTCAGTCCTTGACCAGGTGGAGAATTTCGTCTCAGGACGAGAGGACTCACTTAAGTCAGGACGGTCTTCCAAGCTACTTCCTCCTCCTCTGCAGCGACAGCGGAAGTTCTACGTGCCATCAGTGGATCCAATACCGCCCAAACAGGTTAACCCGGAGCTAGCTAGGCTAACTCCAGGTGTGTCCCCTGCAGCAGCTCCTGTCAGAGAACTTGTGGTTCTCGCAGCAGGAGGCACTGGGCCTGGAAGCTACCGCTATGGCGGCTTTCCAGGCAGTCTCTGGTTGGATCTGTGGTCCCTCACAGTATCCAAGGTCGCGGCCGACGCCGGGGGCGCTGCCCTCGAAGACGACCCCGACTTCAGGAGACTGTGCCAGTCTGGAGGTAGGGCCATCTCCTACCTCGCCCATCAGACGGCAAAACCTGTGGGCCAAACTTGGTTTCTTCTCCGTCGTAGGGACGCTGTCCTTACGCGAGTAGCCAACGGGGGCCGGGCGTGAGGCGGTAAATGGACTCCGTAACGGACCAATGAAGAGTTCCTCCGCTCTCTTTCCCGGAGAGATGGTGGACGCTGCGGTGGAAAGACGGCGCACTGATGACAGTGACCGTCTGGTTCACCAGGCAGTTACGAAGGTTCTGGGCAACCTCGTACAACTGCGGCTAAGCCTAAGAGTTTAGCTAGCGCTTCCTCGGCTGCTAAGATGGCTGCTCCATCGAAGCCCCGAGGAAAGACTCTTCCTGCTTCAACTTCTGGTAAAGGAAGCCGTAACCAGCCCTCCTTCCAGCCCTCCTTTCCCCGAGGAGGTGCTGGGAAGAAGTCGAAGCGAGGTGGGAAACGCTAGGGACGGCGTTCCCCCTCAACCAGCTGCCGGGAAGAAGTGGGGGGGGTGCCTGGCGAGCCAGTGGGCAACTTGGCAGCGCTACGGTGCCGAGACCTGGATAGTAGACTCCTTCGGAGGGATATCTACTACCCTTCGAATCTCGGCCACCCCTCACCTCCAAACCAACCCGGTCCATCTGCAGACGTATGTTCTGGGATCCTCAAAGGACGATGCTCTTCGCAAGGAGATCAAGACCATGCTGACCAAACGAGCTGTAGAAGTCGTAGTGGATCGGTCACCGGGCTTTTACAGCCGCCTTTTCTTAGTGGAAAAGGCATCGGGGGGCTGGCGGCGCCCGTGATAGATCTCTCTCCGCCCCTGAACCGATTTGTTCGCCAGACTCGGTTTCAAGATGGAGACGGCACGTTCCGTGCTGGACTCCCATCAGGGAGAACGACTTCATGCTTTTCAGTGGACCTGAAGGATGCGTATTTTCAAATCACCCATCCATCAGTCCTCCAGAAAGTACCTCCGCTTCATCTTCGACGGGACGGTGTACCAATTCAGGGCCACTTTGCTTCGTCTTTCAACCGCCCCACAGGTGTTCACGAGAGTGTTCACGCTGGTGTCTGCTTGGGCCCATTCGCACGGGATACGTCTTCTGAGGTATCTCGACGATTGGCTGGTCCTGGCGAGCTCCCGCTCGCAGTTGCTGCAGGACAGGGATCGACTTCTAAAGTTTTGTCGCGATCTGGGGATCGTGATAAACTACGAGAAGTCCGATCTCGAACCCAAGCAGAAGATGAAGTACCTGGGTATGCTGATCGATACGGTAGCAGCTCAAGTCCGCCCCGCAGACTTGAGGATCAGCAAATTCAGGGAGGCAGCCGGCCGGTTCCTGTCTCGGCAGGAACAGGCAGCTCAGCAATGGCAAGTCGTGATCGGCCACCTGTCGTCACTCGAGAAGTTAGTTCCTCACGGACGTCTTCACCTGCGGTCTCTTCAGTGGAGACTAGGGAGAGTTGGTCACAGGTAAAGGATCCACCTTACTTCCCCGTGTCCATCACGGAGAAGGTGAGGCAGGACCTAGCCTGGTGGCTCGACGACAGGAACCTCTTAAGAGGAGTGCCCCTACGCACTCCCCCCCCCCGGAGATGCTGCTGTTCTCAGACGCATCGACCGAGGGATGGGGCGCACACCTGGAGGAGTTGCTGGCTGCAGGTGTGTGGGACCATCACGACAAGCACCTTCACATCAATGTCCTGGAACTCAAGGCGGCGTTTTACGCTCTCCAAGAGTTCCAAGACCGCTTGATGGGACACTCGGTGGTGTTGATGTGCGACAACACCACAGTAGTGGCATACGTCAACAAGCAGGGGGGCCTAGTGTCTCTCCCGCTACACCAGTTGACTGTGCAGGTGCACGAGTGGGCCACGGCTCACTCGATAGAGCTGTCAGCACGCTACATTCCAGGCAAGAATGAATAGTAGCGGACAAGCTCAGCCGTCGGGATCAGGTAATAGGGACCGAGTGGTCCTACACCCAGAAGTGGCGGAAAGGCTCTTCAACCTGTGGGGGCGTCCGGTCATAGACCTGTTCGCCACCCACCCGGCACAACAAAAAACTGCAAGTTTTTTGCTCAGCCGTGCCGGACCCATGGGCAGCTGCAGAGGACGCTCTTCAACACCCCTGGGACAACCTCTTCGTCTACGCCTTTCCTCCCTTTTGTCTGATTCGGAAAGTGATCAGCCGAGCGCTGGTCACTCCCAATCTCAGGATGATCCTAGTGGCTCCCAAACGACCTCAAGCCGTTTGGTATCCGGACCTGCTGGCTCTTCTTGCAGAAGAACCGAGAGAGATGCCCCACTGGCACAACCTTCTAGCCCAGCCACACGTAGTGCGGTACCACCGAGCAGTCCAGTCCCTACAACTTCACGGCTGGCTGTTATCCACCATCTCTTGCGAACGAGAGGCTTTTCTCGCAGCGCAGCAACAGAGATGGCTGGACACGTCAGACAGTCCTCTGCAGCTGTGTACCAGGGGAAGTGGGCCGTCTTCTGTGGTTGGTGTCGTAGACGGGGTCTATCTCCTCTCAGAGCCACTCTTCAGCAGGTAGCGGATTTCCTCGTGTTTCTTCGCCGAGAGAAGCTCCTCTCAGTACCCACAGTTAAAGGATATAGAGCTGCACTGGCACTCGTCCTAAAACTGAGGGGACTGGACATCTCGAACTCGTTCGAGATCTCCTTGCTAATGAGGAGCTTCGAAAGGTCTTGCCCACCCAGGGAGCTCAGGCCCCCTGAGTGGGATGTGACTCTCGTCCTTAGGAGTTTGACTCGAAGACCATTCGAGCCACTCCGAGAGTCGTCAGACAGGGATCTGACCCTCAAGACCCTCTTCCTGCTGGCCCTGGCATCGGCGAAGAGAGTAGGGGAACTTCATGGTCTGTCCTTCAATGTTAAACATTCCAGGGGCTGGGGATCTGTGACGCTCGATTTCGTCCCGAATTTCGTAGCTAAGACTCAGAATCCGTCGATCCCTGACGACAGGTTCGAGTCTTTCACAATCCCCTCCCTAATGGATTTCACCGACAACGATACGGATGAGATGCTGCTTTGTCCTGTGAGGGTGCTACGGCGCTATCTGAAGAAAACTCGACATCTCAGGCCTGAGTGTCGACGCCTCTTCGTTAGCACTGGGGTTACCAAGAAAGAAGTATCCAAGAACACGCTTTCTTTCTGGCTGCGTGAGGTGATCAGGAGAGCGTACGAGGCTGATGGTAGTGACGACATCCTACGCTCCGACCGAGAGCCCACGAAGTCAGAGGTATTGGACCCTCTTTGGCGTTCCGCAAGAACTTCT
>NC_087205.1:90383147-90386327 GCF_015104395.2 Macrobrachium nipponense | reverse complement strand
ACCTCACACCTATTTTAAATGAACTTGGTCTGATTTTCTGTAATACTGGTAAGTTGTTTAAGGGATCACTGTTACCTTTAGAGTATTCAAGTCGTATTTTACTTGTGATGAAGGTTCAGGTGTCTGGCTGTTGTGAGGTACTCATTTAATGATTGGTAAGTGTAGTAACCAGATACTTGGCACCTCGTCACAATATATATAGCATATATATATATATATACATTATATATATATATATATATATAATGTATCATGTATATATAATAATAAACATACATCATATTATATATATATATATATATATATATATATATATATATATATAATATTTTTACACATATATTGCTTCCTTCGTTTTCGTGATTCATGATCACATCATCAGGGAATTCTATGGAAAATCTAATGAATGACAAAAGGACTGAATGGCTAAAACTGAATTACGTTAAAATATTGATCATTGAAAATCTATAAAAGCAGTTCAAAATTAGACATACTAATTCACATTTAAATATAAATAGACAAAGCATAAAATCACGTAAAGGGGTGAGTTATAGAACTGGATGCCGTCAGTCGAATCCAGAGCTATCATGTATAAGAAATATTGTCACCAGGTGCACAACGCCTATAAATTACGATGATTTAAGGTTATTGGCCAAGTACAGAGCCAACAAAAAGCTCAGGTACTTGAGTCTTTGAATATCAAATTCGAGAAGTTCAGAGGTCATTGTGGATATTACAATTACACACACACACACCCATATATATATATATATATATATAATATATATATATATATATATATATATTATATATATATATTCATCAGGCGAAGGTTTCTCTAAACCCAGCAATACAATGAAGGCAAGGGAATCACACCAACAGGTCAAGAAACTCATATTTATTAGGTTGCAACGTTCGAGGCCAACCAGTAGGCTTCATTTTCAAGCTGCAAAGTAACAATATCTAATCAGTACGATAAAATTAAGTTACAACAATTTATATTGTGTATTTTAATATTGTAACTTAATTTTTTTGTACTAATTAGATATTGTCACTTTGTAGCTTGAAAATGAGGCCTGCTGGTTGGCTTCGAAACATTGCAACCTAATAAATACAAGTTTGCTTGATCTGTTGGTGTGCCTTCCCTGCCTTCATTGTATATATATATATATATATATATATATATATATATATATATATTATATGTATATAATATATATATATATAGCTTATATAATATATAGACAGATAGATAGATAGGCGAATTATTTTTCTTAACACAGGTACTGTTTAGTTATCACATCTCTGCGAAAGTGACCTGGGTCAGTACCAGCCACATCCACAGAGGAGGGCGAGTGTCCTTCCAGCTATGGCTTCCATCCCGTGTTAATCGTATCCTTGGACGGCTTCCGGGCTGACTACTTGGAGAGGGGCCTCACGCCCACCATTCAAGCCTTGGCAGACTCAGGGGCCTATGCACCATACATGAAGACTTCATACCCAACCAAAACTTTTCCCAATCATTACACAGCTGTCACGGTATGTAGGCCTGTTCTGTACTTCCTCTTCTGTAGACCTGTTCTGTAGTTCCTCTTCTGTAGGCATATTCTGGAGTTCCCCTTATGTAGACCTGTTCTGTAGTTCCTCTTCTGTAGGCCTATTCTGGAGTTCCTCTTATGTAGACCTGTTCTGTACTTCCTCTTCTGTAGACAGTTATGTAGTATTCCTCTTCTGTAGGTCTATTCTGGAGTTCCTCTTGTGTAGACCTATTCTGTAGTTCCTCTCCTGTAGTTCTCATCTGTATTACTGTACAGTACAGCACGCATGAAGACGTCGCCATCAGATTATGAACTAACAGAAGGCGATATGTTCAAGAGTATAGACGTCTGTCTTAACCATTCAAAACCCAAGAAATATTATGTTCCGCTTGCTACGAACATTGCATGTAAAGTAACTTCAACAGTATTTCCGTAAATTACAATTGATTACTTTGCAAAGTATAGCATAGACTTTACTAGAACCAAATTTCAAGTTCAAAGAAATTTCCTTTGATATCTAAATTCATTATATATAGGAATAATAAAAGACATTCTTGCTTTGTGGCCAAATGATGACGAAAAAATATCTAAGTCCGAATGATCTGGTCCAAACTTGCAGACGAAGTTGTCTTTGCAATGGAATCACAATTACTCTAAGCTAAAAAAAGCTTCAAGTTTGGCTCCGCCCTTCGTCCTATCATTTCTCTTTTTTTTTTTGTGCGGACCTGGGCTAGAATAAAGGATTAGAGTTGTAAGTCCCACGTGCGTTTGTTCTTAAAAAAAATTCTTTAAAAATTCTGCTTGAGACCCTTGAATATTCACAGGCCGAGTACTCATAACACGGGCACAGAAACAGCAGTGAAGACATATGGTACTTCCCACACGTCCCCAGGTGATGATTGACGAGATTTATAAACTTCGAGTGGAGCTATTTTTTTGTTTTTTTCTTTTTACGAAAGTACTTTTTCAAACAGCTTATGTCGTTTGCGTGTGCGCATTGATCCCGTCGCCTCCCAAACTAGTACTCTTACCAACCTCCAAGGACACACAACACACACACACATAGATTGAAGCATGTACGAGTACCATAATTGTATTTAAGCTAGTCATGTCATGCTCACAAGCACGCTTGTATGTATATTCTGTGTTCAGGTATTTTTGACGAATGTTTTACTGATGTTCTCAGTTATTTTTGGAAATAATGAAGAATAAACAGCATTTATCAGGGATCTTCCCCGTACTCTTCTCCGTACTTTACTTAAATTATAATTTATACACTCACTCACACGAACACATACAAAGACACAAACACATCCTCCAACTCTCTTCCGTCTCACTCCATTGCCCCACCCACCACCCCTGCTCCCTACCACCCACAGAGTCACCCCCACATCCCTAGCCATTTTTTCCTGACGCAAGGAACACAAAAGAACTGGAACTGCCTTTTCTTTCAGGGGACCTATCCGGAATTTCATGGAATCGTGGCGAGCACCTTTTTTGATCCAGAGTTGAACGCCAACGTTCCAGAAAGGCTCCGAGGAGTCTCTGAAGAGCCAACTGGTGGGGAGCTCGAACCCATCTGAATACTCTCTCCGACCAGGTAGGATGCCCTCGTCCCCGTGAGGAGTTGACACTATCCTTC
>NC_087205.1:90335647-90378147 GCF_015104395.2 Macrobrachium nipponense | reverse complement strand
CGGCTCACTACCCAAGATTATGTTTTTCTTCTTCTTTTAATCAGGGAAAGAAAAGTGCTACGTACTTCTGGGTTGGCTCCGACGCTGAAGTAGATGGTCGTCATCCTACGTATTGGTACCCGTACGACGAATCGGTCCCATTTGATGTTAGGGTGGACCAGGTAATTGTGATAATGCTGCTATAGGCTGAAGAGTCTCATGTTACGCTTGCAGTGCGCAAGCATTTGCCGCTTGTACAATTCTGCACTGATTACTTTTACTGTACCTCCTCTCATATTCTCTTTCTTCATTTTACTTTCCACCCTCCTCTAACACTTGATTCATAATGCAACTGCGAGGTTTTCCTCCTTTTACACCCTTCGAACATTTAACTGCCAATTTCCATTTCAGCGCTGAATGACCTCATAGGTCCCAGTGCTTGGCCTTTGGCCTAAATTCTATATTCAACTCAACTCCATTTTGCACTGACTTCGAGTTTCAGATAATTTCAGAAGTATTCTGTTTCTTATACTCTGATTTCTCATAGCATTCTTAACTATCTTTTTTTTCTTATTATTATTTTCTTCGGAAATAAGATGTAAAGATTATGTATTAAAATGAAAATTAACAGATACCGTTTAGTTAGCTATACTGAATTCTCCTTTTGACAGTCACCTCAAAAAATTATTACTGAGGAATTTGGAAAGTGAAAAACGGAACAAATATAAACTGCAATAATCATATGTGAATTCCTTACGGTTTTGTAAACGCCATATATTTATATCCAGAACTAAAACATCTATTTTATATTTTACAGTGTCTTTGTAAAACTGAATGACAATCTCACTTAAATATATCAAAGTAACAATTATCCTTTTTTCGTAGACTTTGGAATGGTTAGCGATGCCAGAAGAAACTCGACCATCTTGGGTTGGTCTTTACTTCCATGAGCCCGACGACGCTGGTCACTGGTCAGGATCAGAATCACAAGAGGTGGTATTATTATTATTATTATTATTATTATTATTATTATTATTATTATTATTATTCACAACTTGTCAACATTCATATCAGCCTAATAGGGCCTTGAATTTGTTGAATAACATCCCGCAGGGTAAATTTCAAAATAGCAAATTATTTATTTAAAAATATCCCAAAAGAAGATAGGCAGAGCTAGCGCGATACCAATTAGAAATAGCAGATGAGGAAAAATAAAACAAACAAAAAACAATGTCTACATTATATAAACAAATACTCGGCTTAGAAACTAAACCTGACGACCCATCTGTTTTAAGACATCCTGCGTAATCTTTATTTGTTTTTTGTTTTTTTAGTGCTGCTCAACTTCGGAAATATTGTCTTCCGTGAATCCCATCATCAATCCTTCAACAAGTGAATAGAGTTCTGTCGTGCATGTTCCTCTTTGGACAAGTGGGTTACGTGCTCGTCTACCGACTCGGTAGTCCCGAGTTCGATTCCTCGCTTTGCCAACGTGGAATCAGATGAATTTGTTTCTGGTGATTAAAAATTAATGTCTCGATTTAATCGGTCCGGATCCCGCCATAAGCTGTAGGTCCCGTTGCTAGGTAATCGATTGGTTTCCTAGCAACGTAAAAATATCTAATCCTTAGGGCCAGCCCTAGGAGAACTCTCTCTGTCGTGCATTCTTCTTGATAACATCGGCGAGCGTCATTTCTTTTTCCGCCTGCGTTCATTGCGCATGCATTACTCCTCCCGCGTACATCCCCGACAAATATGTTCTTTCTTTTCCCGTCAGTATTCATTGCGTTTATTACGCATGCGTAACTCCTACCGCGCGCGCCCTCGACTAATATGTTCTTCCCCAAACAGCTGGACAACCAACTGATGCTCGTCGATCTCATGCTGAAACGGCTCGTGGACGGCTTAGAAGAGCGGGGTCTGGTCTCCTGTGTCAACATCATCGTCTGCGCAGACCACGTATGGCCCGATCGGGGAAAAGCTTCGTCGTTCACCTGGAAAAGGTTACGCCCCAAACATCGAGGAGGTGGCCGATACCTACGAAGGATCCTTCAGCAGGATCAGCCCACACGATAAATTCAGAGGGTAAGGATTCGGATGTAACAGATTCATTAGCTTGTTTATTTGGACGTTAATGAGAATGGGACATTGATTTGGCAATTTGTAAAACAACCTTTCAATAATTTTTCCATCTATCTTCCTTCCTGATGGACCACTGCTGCATCACACTAGCTTCGAAACTGGAGATAATGAAGGAACTTTCTTGCAAGAACACATTCATGAGGGTATACGAGCGCGAGGGGCTGCCCACCCGATACCACTACTCCAACAGTCCGAGGATCGACGAGATCGTCCTGGACCTCGACCCCGGATTCCTCGTCAGGGTCAACTCCAATAAGTCCCGGGAAGGAGAGCACGGCTATGACAACTACTTCAAGAAGATGAACGTGAGGATTCTGACGAAATACGTGTTTATTATACTTTAAGAGTTCTTTTGGGAATGCATTAATGATTCTTATAAGTTTAATGGTACTGTTTTTATTATTATTATTATTATTTGCCTCTCACACGATCAGCTTTGACTTGAATATATGATTAGATTTATAGGTTAGATGTCCCCCTAATCGTTGATTTGAACGCTTTTGACCCTACTTGAAATGTTCATTACAAAAAGTTATCATACATTTATTTCTTGGGTCACCCTCCCATTTACATATATTGTTCCTGAAATAAAGCAACTTTTGAATCAAACAATAACGCATAATAAACGCAGTCTACCTAAACGAACAAATACAGTTTTTACGAAGTCTTCGTGCAAATTCAATCGAGGAAAACGATTCATTGCGTCAAAAAATAAAACGATGTTAAGCAGAAAGAAAAGAACAAAAATTATGATTACATTCCTTGTTTTGCAGTAAGCGTTGAACCTCGACGCTTTTATGTATGATACATGGCTACGAATAAGTTAACACCGCTGAACTGCTTATGAGACATTAAGGGTTACTGCCTATCTAAGAGGAACCGACAGGTCTATTTCAGCTAGCTGCTTTCCAGGTCTTGTGTTAAACGACTCAATAAATTATTACTTTTCTTCGAACAACTTGACTGAACCAAGCTATTCCGATAACGCAGAATACTGCTTTTCATCATTGATTTTCTTCGACACCCTGCAGGCACTGTTCCTGGCCTCTGGCCCAGCTTTCAAGCAAGGACTGGTGATGGAACCTTTCCAGAACATAGAAATTTACAACCTGATGTGCCTCCTTGCTGGAGTGGAACCGGCACCCAACAATGGCACTGAAGGATTGCTGTACTATATCCTGAAAGATCCACCCGCAGACCCAGTTCTGCCTGATGTTAGTAAGACCTAAAATACCAATAATTTCACATTATGTATATCAATTTCCATGCCATTACTGTTTCAGGGAACGTGAGAGAACATTTCCAGACATATGCCGTTTAAAAGGAGATTCATTTGACACTTGTAATCTAAATGTTAGACCACTTTTGCAGGAACCTGTTCCTCCTACTTCTGATTTTCCAGAAGGTGATCTTGACTCTCTGTTGCATATCTCTGGGTGTGACGGTGACCTGGAAAAGCCAGAGGTAAGCACGCAGTGATACAGCATTTTCATGTATAAAACCTGTAACAAACTATTTTTCAGTATGAGATTGACCCTGTGAAAGGAAATGGAATGAGTAAAATGTAGAATGTTGCGTTATTTGTTACTTTCTCGTTCGGGTTTCGTGAGATGTTTCTGAACTAAAGACCGTTACCCGTGTTCCCTTCAAATTCAGGTATATAATATCAATAACCTATTATAGTTTCAAATTACCTGAGATTTTTTGTATTTCTTTTATACACTCAATGCTTCTGTCATTACTGTTCCTTTGTTTGCATTGACCATTATAACTAACAAAGCTTCCTTATTCTCGTTTGTTTACTTTGTACTTCATTCGCAACTAAACTTAATCATATTTTAGACCAGTGGTTTCTTTATCAACCTCCACAACCGCTTATTTGCAAATGTTCCTATTTTTCACACAATTTACATTATGTTGGCCCATAATTCTATCAAGTCTATTTTGAATTGCGCAATATCCGCACTCAGATACAATACTCCAGAAAAAAGAAAACATTCTTAATGCGGACTGGAGGTTGACCTCTTTGATAAAAAAGACATTCGACATCCTCGCCGACGTCAAATTTGTCAAGCTACAGCCATCAGTAATTTATTTTAGTCGGTTCAGAACCTGCCATGGGTCCACTTTCAAAAACAACATTTCATATCAGTATTTTCGTGACTTATTAAAAAAAGTTGACTAATTTAAGGTCCTTGTTACTAGCGGTCCTCATTTAACATACTTTGTGGATTCATCCTCCTATATCTATCTTGTTTTCCTTTAGAAGTCTGATTTACTTGGTGTTCTTTATTGTGTTTGAATGTTTACTTTCGACAGACAGAGTTAGTAACTCATCCAGATATTCCTACAATCAATGGCTAATTTTTGCTCTGGTTTTCACCATAACGTAATGTAAGCGATGCATTTTGAGCGATCGTCTCTACGTAGTGATGTCTGGCGGTTTATAGTTCCTCTAACCGTACAGGTATTATGAAAATCAACATATGCGACACTTAAAATGTTTCTCTGTACTTCCAGGACTGGCTTTACTCGTTAAAGCTGACAAAGTCTGAACAGGACAGTCTGAAATCCTACCATCTTCCATGGGGCGTTCCCCACACGGGAGACCTTCCAGCCAAGCTAACTCTTCTGTACCACAGTGACCACATAACTGGTAAAACCTTCTGTTCAAGCTCTGGTTGCTTCTGCATTATCTTTGTAATTAATTATTTAGGTTATACTCGAAAGTTGAGCAGTCTCTTTTCATCGTCAGACGTCACTGGTTTTGTGAAACGATTCTTGGTGTTCACTTAAAGCTTTTTAGTGGGAAAATGCTCATACAGTGTCCAGCAGTGCCTGTCAGATATTCAAAGGTTACAAGCTACAGTAGCACTGGTGCCTCTGTCTACCCTTTCTTTCCGTTGTTGTGAATCTCCTTAGATTTTGAGAGGGATGTCAAGGACATGATTCATGCGAATACAAGTGTAAAAGCCCTTAAAATAAGAATAATAAACCGGATGTATGTTAAAGAAAACTATACTATACTATAGTGTCATTTTGTAATGCGTGTATCACTGTAAGAATGACATCAACCATGGTGATCACTCTTCTCAATCAGGTTGGTGGTTCTTGCATTGTTATAATTAGTATTCCTTCTTTGAATGTTTGTTTTTAACATTCGTCTGCTCCTTTACACCTAAGATCAAGTTTTGAATAGTTTGTCTTTCATGTCTATTTTTATCAAGCCACGTAGAATGTTTCTTTCTCGAAAGTTTTGATCTGGCAGTAAGTATCCATTCATATAAATGTGATCTTTGCATCATGCACAGAAATTTATACTTAACTGATATACACAATTTCTTTTCTCACTTTCTTTTTAGCCTACTCAGAGACACTAAAGATGCCGCTGTGGACTAGTTTTAGTATGGAAGGGGCGAGATTCGGTACGCCTTCTGCCCTGTGGAGTAGTGACGTCCGTCTCACTTCAGACAATACAATCAAATGCTCAGATTATGACCCCTTGGCTTCCAGAGACATACATATGGTCCCTCTGTTTCCACCTGGTGAGAATAACGACTTAGACGTTACTTGGAGTCGTGTCTGAATATATTGGTTGTTCCATTTAATAAAGAAAGAATCTTTCTGATTCCAGAATAGCTAAATCAGATTTGATGATTAAAATAGGCCTCTCTCTTGTGTGTAAATTTTGGTATATTGTTAAAAACACACTGAGAATCCTTAAGCTTTTATATGACATAATATAGTCGCTTGATGATAGGACAGTAGTCTTTTTTTAAAGCTTGAGGATTCTATGTGTACCTTTAACAATATACCAAGATTCACACACAAGAAAGGGGTCTTATTTCATCCTCATCTTGAAAGAAAGTAGTTGCTCTTCATAGTCGTCCAAATCAAGTGAATCTCTTTTCGATGGGCGCTCAGTGATGTCAGAAAACGGGTCTTTGAAGCGCGTTCCGTACTTGGTGAGCAACGCTGTACCCGTGACCAACCAGTCGCTGGAACGATGGAGTGAGTTGATGAATGAGCTCATTCCTAGATGGGTTGTCGTCGGAGGTCCTTTGAATGTGGTGATGGGTCCTGCCTTTGACAACGACGCCGATTCTCACGTGGATGACTTTACGGGATTCGGGTAGGTGAAACCACGGTCCCGAGAGTATACGCTCTAGAGTCTAGACCGTGGGTCTAGAGAGGTGGAATTTTGTATCGCTTATAGTGGTCATTTTGGCTAAAATGAAGAGGCACTAAATTAGACACAAACGTGTTGGTCTACATCTCAGGGTGGAGATAAGGGCACAACTCTATAGGCTTTTGCTGGTAATGTGGTTCACCTTGCAGGCTTTTTGCAAAAAAACTGATTGTGAGTCCACACTACATAGTAAACCATGCCACAAACACACACCGGTAACTTAAAATCACCATCCATTTCACAAACTGACTGACACGAGGCAACGACCGTAAGTGGAGAACGGCCCTTTGGCAAATGCTGAATAACTGCTTGAAGCACTGGTTAGGACAGCCAAAATAAGCCGCTGACTTGTATTCAGTCTGTTTGTGATTTGCACGCGATTTGTGCTTGTGACATGTTTTACCGTAATGCTGTTCACCTCAACAGTTGCTTTGAAAACAGTAATTAAAGTGTTAGGAAGTAAACTGCCATTATTCTAATACCTTAATCCTTCAAGATTTGCTGAGGATAAAACGGTTTGCTTGTTGTTTTCTCCATTTAAACATTAACAACGTAACACCAACAAGTAACAGCATCTTAAGAAGGACAATCTTATCCATTGCAGCATTCCCGAAGTCCCCTCAGATTTGTTTGTTGTGCTGACAAGGTGTCTCAAAAACGTGATATCTGTGGCACTGTCCCTACGACCACCTGGATGTCCTCAGCTTCATTTATCCTCTTGATGAACCTGTTTCCAATTGTTTGGTAAGTGAGGTCTTCAAGAAAGCGTCAAGATCTCTGATTAAAAACCTTTTACGAGTTATACTTCTGGAACTAATGGGTCTCAATGAAAAGTATGTTAGTTGGATGGGTGTTAGTTACCACTACAAATCTTTGTCATGAGTATTGTTGAAGACAGCCTATAATCTAGCGTTAAGCACCACTATATCTAGTTGTAACAATTACGTATATCCTGACATAGTTCATTACACGACAGGACGAGGAGCGCTATGCCTTGGAATTCACTGCGAAGATCCGCGATGTCGAAATGGCTACCGGTCTGACTTTCTATCCAGATTTGTCTTTTAGAGACAGAGTCACCCTCGAGCAAAGGATCACCTCGAACCTGTGGCCGTTAAACTGATATCGTGTTGAGATATTTAGATAAAGAGGCAGATGCACGTGTTTTTGTATTATTTTCCAAGCTCCAAAATACTCGACCGAAGTGCTTCAATATAAGATGTAATAACTTGCTTAAATATATATTGCAGTAACGGTCTTTTACCGAGTAGCTACTTCGACTGGCAATGCAGTATTATACAATCGCATTACAAGGTCATTTACAAAAAAGTTCACTTGACTGCATGACTTCAGATCACGTCTGAGTTTCGTTATAGATATGTGTAGCAACCACTTCTTTTTTATATTGTTAGTCATTCAAACCAAATTAATCTCCACGTGGAGGAAAACTGGGTGCTGGGTGAGACTTACTAAAGTGAACACATAAAGACAAAGAAGGAACGAATTTACAGAAACCTTTTCATTTGTTTTATTTTTATTTTTGCATCTCCCCTTGTCACCAGATACCGATTTGATGTTTGTAAGGGTAGGGCTATAATTTTGCAAAACAGAGTGCATGAGCTGTTTTAGTCTGCGTACAAGAATGGGCAAGCGAGAAAATAGGGACCCGTTGTATAGGCAACTATAAGTAATTCTACTACTATAATGTGTCCACCTCCCGGCTCAACAGTTAAAAGAAAAATATTAACAATCGGGACAGAAAACATGGCAGAAAGAAATGAATGAAAAGACAATATTAAGAATCTACAGAAAATATAAAGAAAACATAAGAAATCTGGTATAACAACACTAAAAAAAAATGCTGATCAGTAGGGCCAGACTATAGGTGCTACACTAGGATTAAATGATAGAAATAAGGTAAAAGGAGAAGATACAAAATAGGTGTGCTGTGAGAAAAAAAATGAAAATTTAGAGCATTTCTTACTTTACTGCCCAGCGACGATGAGATTAAAAATAGATATATAGTTTTGTGCAGCAACCATATCAGGAAAATAGAGGAATTGATGGCTAACACTATGCTCTTATTTGTAGATCTACGGAGGGGGGAAGTGGAAAATAGGAAAGAATTTCTAAAAGAATTGTGGTATTACAGAGAGAAGAAACTCAAACAAACACAAACAAAGGCAGAATAAAACAAGCAAGAGCCGTTTCTACTACTACTACTACTACTACTACTACTAATCTTTCATTCCTATGAGATTACCATGGATCAGTATAAAAAAAAACCAGGATAATGCAAGTAAAAGAGTATATGAAAGAACTAAACATAAACTTAAGTAAAATTGAAGCAGTTAAAGACAAACAGTTTAGAGAAATAATAAACAATTGGGACAGAAAAACATGGAAGAAAGAAATGAATGAAAAGTCAACATTAAGAATCTACAGAAAATATAAAGAAAACATAAGAGAAGAAATCTGATATGACAACACTGAAAAAACAATGCTGATCAGTAGGGCCAGACTAGGTATACAAGGATTAAATGACAGAAATAGGATAAAAGGAGAAGATACAAAAGGTTTATACTGTGAGGAACAAAATGAAAATTTAGAACATTTCTTACTTTACTCCCCATCATACAATGAAATTAGAAATAGATATAGCTTTATGCAGCAACCATATCAAGAAAATAAAGAGGAATTAGTAGCAAATATACTCTTATTGGTAGTACTAATGAGAGAGGAAGTGGAGAATAGGAAAGATTTTATAAAAGAAATGTGGTATTTCAGAGAGAAGAAGCTCAAACAAACACAAACAAAAGATGAATAAAAGAAGCAAGTGAGCCGTTTCAAAGGCAAATCCCACCTACTACTACTACTACTGTCTCCCGACGCTCTTTGATCTACCTATCTCTTCCAACAACACTCCCTGAATTTTAACATACTGAGTTAGAAATACCACATAGGTACTCTAGCGACGCAACAATAAGCCAGTGTTGTATAAACCCAGTCTTTGACAAGGTACTACGATTTGATTTTGCATCTTGTTCTAGGTATAGACTAGGTAGTAGGTAGTCCTAGCAATTTGGGTGAGCACCGACCCCAGTCTGCCCAGGTTCCTTACCCCACCTCGAGACAATGAAATAGGTATAGCCTTTCCTGAAGTGTAGCCTATTACCTAATTGCGACAGTTGTTAATTAGGGGGAAACACCGCAGTGGATCCATCGTCATCGCGTGGATCAGCCTTATTCACTCGATACCTACCTAGCCTATTTACTTAGGTGAAACAAGAATACAATTACATCTTTAAGCATACCATTCAAAAGATTGAAGTTTCGTCAACATAATGTGATATATGAAAGTGCCATACGAACTAAAATAAGCATGTCAGCTCTTTGAAAATTTGTTTTCAAGGCAGTTTTGAAATCCAATATGGTGGCAACCATGTGAGGTGTCATTCGTAAGCACAGCGAAGCCACCATCTTTCCCAGCCTTCCCAGCACTTATTTGAACAATGTTAGCGTATATATGTAACGTTTATTGATCTTACTCAAGATTGCATTTGTAATCAGTGCAATAAAACAACATTTTGTTGCCTATATTAGTGAAAGTATGAAACTTCTTATTCCCGGGGTCATGGTTTGAACTGAAATTCATTTTTACCTTGTAATCGGTGGTTTTATCCTTACTACCAACACAACTGAAACCCCACAGTGCTTATTTGATTGTAATTATACATGTTTTGGTCTTAATTCACTCCAAACTGCACTTGAGCTACATTGCGGTTCCTGATTCCTAAGCGCTCACTCCACAAACACAGTTACGGGCAGCACACGAGTACACGGTTTATGAGGTGCAAAGCTTTATTCCCTTTATTGTTTACTTTACTCATTATTTAGTTTAACTTTACTTTGTTACTTCAAAATGTTTATTTAATTCATTTCTATTACCCCTTTTTTGCAACCAAATTAACCCCGAAAAATTACTGATATTTCTGATGGACATACCAGCAGACGACGGCAAAATGACTCATTGCTGCCAATCTAGTGGAGCTTCACTCATACGCCGATGCATTTACAAACTGTTTCCATGAATTCTAGTTGTCATAGTAATGCAATAATGATAAAATTGCTCTAATATGTATATATATACTACAAATAAATACTCTGATTTTACTTATTTCCCCAGTTTTGTGTAAGTCTTATACCCAGTTTGAAGGGTAAACACATACCAATTGGCAACACTGATAAACAATAGAAGCGTGCGAACAACGCCGTAGCTACTGTTCACAGCAAAACTGTTGATATTTGAGTCAGGAATCTATTTGCTTTTTCAACAACGAATATTTTCAAATTAATAATCGTGAATATGTAAAAAATTTATGCAATTCATGACCTTATACTGCCGTTTAACTATTTATTTGAATAATTATCTAGTGGACGCTTCTTCTTCTTCTATCAAAAAATCATAGTTTCCTTGGATAAGTCACGGTTGGAAGTCATTGTTTACAATTTTTGTGAAGAAAGTGCCCCAGCGTCTCTTGGTACAAGTGGTGTGCGGATTTAGCACATGGAATGGGAAGTTTATTGGCACAAGCGACTCCGCAAACATCGAGATGGCGTCAATCTTCTAAATATTCTGAGTTGTAAGTAAAAATATTGAAAGCGTCATGGAGGTATGTGTGCACTGCGTAGAGCCAGACTTTCATTAACCTTTGTTTAATCTTAAAATATGACCTTAATTTCTAACTTTGGAGAAAATACTTACTTCAAAATGACTTGTGCCCATCTCTGGTATCAGGATGTGTTAGAGTGTTTTTTTGGTGGAAACTGGATTTGCTAGTCCAGTCAGTTGTTTCCCTTAGTTTCTGTGCTATTAATTTTAACGAAACAAGAAGCATACCCTAGCCTACAACCTAGGCTACTGTAGGGCTAGGCTATCCTGCCCCCTCCCTCCAATCATGTTATAGTATTTACTAAATGTTTACATCAGATTAGGTATATAATCGCATTCCAGAGTTGAAAACATGAGTTTTCTTATGTTTTAAATGTGCACTTAAAGCATTTCAGGTGTTCATTTTAGTAGCAAATGATTAGCCTAAGATACTTGACCCCCCTACCCACCCTTCCACGTATCCAATTAGGCTTATGGATGACTACATGGGAAAGCAGGTTTTTTCGGAGAGGACAACACAAAACAAGTGAAATACAAGGATATATTTACTCTGACCTAACCCAGAGGCTGTTTCCTTACCCACTTGGGGTAAATGATCAGGCCGCAGCACACTTCGTCATTCAACGCTCGCGGCCATTTCCAGAAAAAGCACTTGAATGCAATGTCATCAGCATTAGTCAGAGTTGTGGGCCCCTTCTAAACAGCACACCAAGATCTTTATCAAAATAAGGGTTTTCTCCTAAATTACGAAATAAACAGAGGTTAATTAAGGTCTAGTCATGCGCAGTGCTACCTTACCGGTCATGATGCCTACTACATTTTTACTTAAAACACCTTAAAAGTAGACGAGTGATGCCATCTTGATGTTTGCCGAGTTGCTTGTGTAAACAAAATGCCCATTCCCTGTGTTAAATCAGCAAATAATTTGTACCCATAGACGCTGGCACTGTCTCCTTTAAATGCTGGCGGCTATGGGGACATGGCTGGTGAAAATCTAGCAAGTTTTTGGGATGCCAGAGCGCTAGATAATAATTAAGTAATTAGGTAAACACCAGAATAAGGAAATAACTTTCATGAATTTATTACATATTCATGTTCATTCATTTGAAAATATTGATTTGTCTTGGAAAACAAACCCAATTCCTGAAACAAATTACAACGCTTTTACTGTGAACATTACAATGTATTTTTCGTGTTTTCCTGCCTTTTTATTTATTAATATATATTACATACAGCGTAATATATATTACATACATAGTGTAAGTTTTGTAAAATATAATAGTGTTTTTAAGTAATTTAAGATTTAGAACCTTCATTTAAGTCTTGTACTACTTTGACGTCATGACATCCTGACTCTTGTGCTAATTCTAGATAAATTGTTATACTACTCAACTTTCTTGCAAAAAGTGGTAACATTCATATGTACACAATACATGTCTGATAAGTTTACTAGTTGTTTACTAGTTATTCATGTAATTGTTATAAGCATAATACTTGCATAATATCTAGATTACTTCACATTTTGGTTATGTGAAGAAGTACAGGCAGTCCCTGGGTTACGACGGGTTCAGCTTATGGCGTTCCGAGGTTAAGGCGCTTTTCAGTTATATTCATCAGAAATTATTTCCAGGGTTACGGCGCATGTTCCAAGGTTACGACGCCTACAACGCTGATCTGGCAGAAGAAATATGACACCAAAAATACAAAATAATCAATATTTGAATTTTTTTTTGATGAAAAATGCAAGATGAATGCAGTTTACATGGTTTTGAATGCACCCAAAGCATTTAAAGTAAGGTTTTCTCAGGATTTTTGACGATGTTCCAGCTTACGACGATTTTCAGCTTATGACGCATCTCAAGAACGGAACCCCTGTCGTAACCCAGGGACTACCTGTATGAATTTCCACTAATGCTTCGTCTGCTCTCAAATGTTTGTGGCAACCAGATGTACAGTAAGACTGGAAATTTGCTCCCGCCACAGTTTTGCTACTTTGATGGAGTGAATTGCTGTAAACAACCATTCTCATGTATTTTGACCTTCACAGCTCAGGTATCGTATACGTATACACGATCACATATAACTTTGGGGCAGTGGATGGGTATTGTAGATATATATGATGAAGATTTGGCGCCATACAGTTTGAACAAATTTTGCGGGAAAAATGTAACTAGTTCCATATATCACTATTGGCAACTCTTGCTTGAGGTAGTAAGGAGGAATATCATCACAATTTCCCATCCAAGGATGCGTCATAAATATTTTACATTAAATATGCTAGGAATTTGTTCCTGGTTTTATTTCTTATCTTTTGATATTGTTTGAGCTGTAATTTGAACTTGACAAAATAAAATTTTAGAAAATATTAGAAAATATGCTTATAACTTTGTAAAATTAGCATATTATTTACGACTGTCTTAGGGAAAAGAGACCCGCAATGGGTGGGAAGTATTCACTTACAACTTTATGGGGAAGGTACATACATTTTTTTAGAATTTTACAACTTTCTGTGGAAGGTACATACATTTTTTTAGATTTTTTTTTCCTTAAATTTAGCCCAGTCATGGATGTATGCATTAGTGTATATTAGCCCAGACTGTGAGGGTTAAGTGGCATTTTGAGTACATTAAGAACAAAATGTTTATAATTACAATCAAATAAGCACTGTGGAGTTTCAGTTGTGATATCAGCAAGGATAAAATCAAAGATTACAAGGTAAGAATGCATTTCAGTTCAACCACAAGACCCCCAGGAATTCCATCTCTCATACTTTCAGTGGTATAGGCAACAAAATGTTCTTTTAGTGTACCTTATTACAAAAAATCTCAAGTAATATCGATAAACATTACATATGCTAACGCAATTAGTGTTCAGTACATCAATAAGTGAGTGCTGATCACCATGCAAACACCTATTCTCCTTGCAGAGGGACAACAAAAATTGATCTCGCTGGCAAGACCAATCCTGTGGGAGGACAGATAAGTTGACATACAATCCTGCTCATGACCTAATATTAGGTTTGAAAAATATGTCATAACCATGAAAATACACCTCACTTTCATACTTAACCTGTTTGAATCTTTGCGAGAGAGTAAGTCAGCTGGCCACTTGAACTCATTAATCTGGACCAGTTACACTCCAACATGGTAGTGTACCCATGACTCCGGTGACCAGTCCCCCTTGCTTAGTATCAGTCTGGCTTTGGTTGAACCATCCATCATCCATAGTTTTACCTGTGCATGTTACTGGATAGTCACTGGTTTCTGGTAGGTTGGAAGAAGTTTGATCTCTGTTCTGAACCAGTTTGTAGTTCTGTTCTTAGTGCAAAGAGCAGGAGATTGATCTGTCAGCGCCTTTGTTCCAGTTTCAACTGATTTTCTCTTGTTTCTAATACACCAAAAGAAGCTTTTGAGTCTCAACAACTAAATGACATATGTCTGTTCTTTCTCAGTTCTTTGAACTTTAGGAGCTTGACATGGGTTCTTATGAAGAACTGAAAGGAGGAGAATCCCAAGAAGTCATTGATGCTGCCTAGATGGATCTTTTATTAGTACTAAAAGCTTCCCTTTCAGCTCTTACCTTGGAGACAGTCGTTCCTCTGCCTTTGCATCTTTAAGACTGATGAGCAAGTTTTGTGCTCTTCAATAAAGTTTGTTTGTATGGTGTTTTTACGTTGCTTGGAACTAGTGGTTATTCAGCAACGGGATCAACGGCTTTATATGACTTCCGAACCACGTCGAGAGTGAACTTCTATCACTAGAAATACGCATCTCTGACCCCTCAATGGCATGGTCGAGAATCGAACTCGCGGCCACCGAGGTGGCAGGTAAAGACCATACCAACCACGCCACTGAGGCACTTCTTCAATAAAGTGGTATATAATAAAAGGTGGAATTTAATGTGTCATTCTTTTGCAGCTGACTTATTGAATGATGCAAATTCCAGCCTTGATCACTTTACCTATTCAGTGAAGTTTATCTATATCTTGAAAGAAATAAGATCCAGAGAAGGTATATCCAGTCCATTCCAGTAAGTGGGTAACAAAAAACATAATTGCTTATTAACCAAAATGAGTGACAGATGGTGATGCATGACAAGTTAGACTGTGTCCGTGAAAGCAGATCTTTGGCTTTAATTTCAGGAATTTGGAGATGCCAGTCTGCCTTTGCGACTTGTTACCTTTGAAACTTGAAACACAGGGGGGTTGGCTCCTAATCTCTAGGACTGGTAGTAGCTGTGGGACAGGTAATTTCAACTTGAGTTGAAAATCCATTAGAGTTTTGAACTTAAGTATGTAACTCCTTGCTTCATGAGAGTTTGGGATCTTTTAGCTGAATCTGTCCTTCTTAATTTGCATTTTGGGCTTGATTATATATACTAGTGGGTGTTTGTTGGAATAGACTGTTACAAAACCCGATTATATATACTAGTGGGCGTTTGTTGGAACAGACTGTTACAAAACCCAAATTCATCTTTTCATGGAAGTTTACTATTTACAACCAAAGCTCACACTTCCCAATCTCACTTTTCTCACACCTAATCATCCAAATCACAGAAATTAAGGCAATTGGCTACTGTACTTTGAATTCAGGTATCCACTACTGTATGTGTAGAGCTACATATTGGCTGCTACTCTTTGTTTTAAAACAAAAGACTAATTTGATTTTATATGTATTCTAATGGTTTTAAGAAAATTCTTATGTTTTAAGAATCAGATCTGTTGAATTTAATATTTTCTTGTGTTTTTTAGTGTTTATTTGCTGATTGAATTATTTCCTATCTCTTGGCAGCTTTTATATATCAAATCTAGGAGCCTAAATGAGACCACATTTCTTGGTATTGCCAGATCAAGTATGTGATGTTTTACTAATTGATTTTGTTTACTTTTCAGATGCATAGTACTGTATTTCTGTAAACTTCTGTGGAATAAAGATTGTAGAAAAGATGATGCACCCAGAAGCAGTTTCTTCATTGTTCCCGAACTGGCCAAATACTTTAGTAAGTGTGTGTTTTATGCAAGTAATATTACATTGCTGGCATCACTGTGTCATTTTATTTTTTGTAAATTGTTTGTTTTAATGAGAATTAATAAGTAGTGCAAGTAAGGTATGAAATATGACAGAATTTTGCTAAAGATATCAACTTCAAAGATTGTTGTTATGAATTATGATTTATCTGAAACTTTTTCCTTGAAGTATAGATTAGGACTGAGGTGCTCTTATACTTGTGTTAAACCAAATGACAGTATACTGTACAGCAGCAGTTTTCATACAGACTTATTGATTGTGCATTGTATCTATTTTTTCAGTGTATATACATGTATAATTTTCCTTCATATTATTAAATAAAGAGTTTGCCTATATATTTTTTATTTATTTTAATTCTAGAAATGCCGGAAGAGACCTATTGACTCTTATGGATCAGAAGATAGACATTTTAAGCATAAAAAACACACTTTTTTAGGTGAAAAATTTTGTGCACAAGAATCTAAATCAGATCAAGTATCAAGCCATTCTCCACAATATGAAACAATAGAAACAGAACCTTCCTCTGGCTTAAATCAGTTCATTAAAGCACCCACATTCTCGTCAGAGAATCTACCTCAGCCAGCTTCATCTTCAGGCGGGGAAGAGTTTTCTTCAAAAGACTACCTTGAAGGAATTATCAATAGCAACAGTGATGTAGCTTTACTTCAGATAAAACAAGAAAAGGGACCTTTCAGTGACTCTTCAGTCTTTACTAAAAGTGTATCAAATGCTGCTAGAGCAATCAGTAAGAGTGAAGAAGAGGGGCCTGATGATGTTCCTCTTGTCACTACCATTCCTATTAGTGGGAAAGAATTCATTGCTTCTGTACTGGCAACTACTTCAGAGGTATGATTTTATTGTTTTGGTGATTCATGATTTGAAAAAATTTTTGTGAGATTTCTTTGTGAATATATATGGTGTATTTGATTATTATGTTGATCACAGTGCCATTACTTTACAACAGCCTTTTTTTGTGTCCTTCAGCATGTTGAGTAGTTTTACTTAAGTAGTTTCTCGAGTAAGAGTGAAGCACCTTTATTTCTTTAAATAAAAAAGTTTCTTTACTGATCCTGGGTTCAGTAAGTGCTGAGCATCACCTGTTTGTAGCTAATTGATAATTATATGTACTGTATATATATATATATATATATATATATATATATATATCTATATATATATTATAATATATATATATATTATATATTATATATATGCTTACTATAATCTGTATGTAGCTACTTGATAATTATATATTCAGCCCGTTGCTATTAAAACCCCAACACCTTAGTCATGTTTGCAAGATTTATATCTTTTTAGAATTAACTTTATTTTTATTAGGCTTTTTATATTAAACAAAATATATCTTTCACTTTTGAATGTAAGCTTATGCTATATATTTTATTGTTCTGATCACTTCTTTTTGTAAATAGTACTGTTAAGCAGTTATAACTTTGATGTGCTAGTGTATTTGTTTTTACAGGGATACAAACCATTTCCTTTATGTAGTAGTATTCCTGAGAATACACTAATTGGTCGTTGAACTTGGTAGCAAGGTAGTTAAGTGAGGACAAATTGCTGCTCTCACTGATTCCTTAGATGGAATGTGTGTGTGTGTTATTTTTTTTTATACAAGGTGTGAAGAGGATAAACGAGTGTAGTGGATCGCCACCTTTTGCTACTCTGTTTTATGGGTGTATTTGCTGCTGTCTTGGGAAGGTTTTTGCAGAGAAGGTAGGCTAAAAGAGGTAGCCTATCATTTTCACTTTATCCTGAAAACCCCCTTACTCCTCCCAGTGTACACTGAGAGGCCAATGCTGTAAGAGAAAAAGTAACCTTCACAAACTAAAGGTACTATAAGTAATCAAACACTCGCATACACAAAAAAAAAATGCACACTGATTCAAAACTTTTGTAATAAGCTACCTGAAAATATCAACAAGCACTAAAAAAAAATGAGCAAAAAAAAAAAAAACACACACACACATAGTAGTCACAGTTGGAGTAAGTAAAAGAAAGATGTACATAACCTTCACACCTCAATCGAGCTTGCAGTGAAAATCCTCAGTCAGGTAGATGGGAAGTCAAAAAGGTAATTTACAGAAATGCCTGAAAATGTGGCACTTTGTACTTTTGAATGTGAACATAAATTGTGAAAAAAAAGGTTGATAGTGATAACAGCATATGGAACCAAATCAGGGAAAACTGTGAGGCGAGAATAATTGTACAGTCCCAATAATTGACCAGGTTTGCCACTAGGGAACCTGGAATCCTGGTGCCATCTACAGACATGAATGATTCTTTTTCTTTTATTTAAATTTCATTGTCTTGGATTTGCACTAACACGCAAGCAGATTGCGTAAACATAATGGGTTTATATGGAAACAACTGTCATTTTATGGCACAGTTGAAGTAATATTTGTATTTATGGAACTGAAGAGTATTTCAATTTTTTTTATATTTGCTGTCTTTACACACACTTATCTGATACAAGTAATTAGTTAGGAATTGGAAGTCCTTTTCTACTTGAGAACAGTTTTTAGAATCACAAAAAATTCTAGGGTGGACAGCACTGCATTTTACTACAGGAATAACAAGGAGAGTTTAATAGAAAAGATAGAAATACTTGTAAACATTAAAATAGATTTACAAATATCAAACTAATCCTTCAGTGGTTCATGCTTTTTTTTTTATTTCAGGAGGTAAGCTGTTCAAGTAAAGTTAATGAGGAAAATTGCTTCTCAGTATCATCATCGTCAAAACTTTCAAAGGATAAAGTTATTCAGCTGTCAGGAGATCACACATATTTTGAATTCAAGTCACCCAAGAAAAAAGTTATACTGAAGATCACAAAAAATCCAGAGAAACCTACTGATAAAATAAAATCACTAGAAGAACTTTTAGATATACTGAAAAGAGAGAATTGTGTCAGTAATGATGCATGTTCCATGATTGAAGCTTTTTTGGATTTACCAAATGGTTTGATGAGAAACAAGTCACAAAATGCTTCTGGGTTTCGACCTCAAATTAATTTCACAAAGGGAGTTGAAAAGTTTGCTTCTACTCTATATTTTCATGCACCGCATGCATATGAGTTTGTCAGTAAAATATTTTTACTTCCTGAACCACATTTTTTACGTAACACAGTTAAAGTTTGGAATTATTTTCCAGGTTTTACTCAAGAAGCCTTAATGTTGTTGAAAAATGGATTTTGTAATGCATCATATGCAGCCAGATTATGCTCAGTAATGATGGTTAATGTAAGAATCAAAGAGCAATGTGATTTTGATTGTAACAATGGAAGAAGCATTGGACACATTGACTTTGGAGGTGGACAGGATCCTCAAGAGAGTGATGAAGTAAAAATAGCAACAGATGCATTGTTGTTTGTAGTTGTGGGAATAGGTTCTAATTGGAAATTGCCCTTTGGTTATTTTTTAAACAGTGGTTTATCTGGAGAATTTATGAAGACATTAGTGACTGAAGCTATAGTAGCTCTTGAAGAATGCAATTTAGAGGTTCGTGCAATTGTTTGTGATGGTTCTAGTTCATCTATATCACTAACCAACTTATTTGGGTGCAAGATAAAAGTAAAATCATTTAGAGATATAGAAACCAGTTTTCCACACCCTACAAGAAGTGATATAAAGATACAATTGATATTTGATGCCAGTTATGGCTTGAAATTGCTGAGAAACCTCCTGGCTGACAAAGGATCTCTACAGAGTACGACATATGGGGTAAGTAGTGTTATGGTAAAGAAAAAGTACTTGGTTTTTGTAATGCCAAATGTAGATTATTGTTGTCATATTATGATAGATGGAGTAATGGCACACTAACTAATTAGTAATTTTGACTCATTGACATGTGCTATGCAGTGGCACTGTAACTTGACAGGCACTTTCAGAGTCTGGCATTCTGAAAAGTAACAATGTCCATAAGTGACAAAGACACTATATTAAGCCTCCACTTGAATGTTTTCTACTTATCTTATGGCTAACAGCAATTCCACATAATTCCTAACCCAAGGTAGCCTTCACTATATATGTAGAAATGTATGGCATCTTAAATTTAAGCCTAACAAAAATAATGATAATAATGTAGCTCGGTACAGTAGTTTATTAAGTTGAGGTGTTACTGGTATAGTTTTATATGAGGATGTCCATACAAACCACAACCTTTTTTTTTTTTTTTTTTTTTTTTTTTTTTTTTTTTTTTTTTTGTTTTTTTTTTTTTTTTTTTTTTTTTTTTTTTTTTTTTTTTTTTTTTTTTTTTTTTTTTTTTTTTTTTTTTTCTGTGGATTTGCAAACCAGAGCTTTTATGTGAGTATCCTTCACTGCAGCTTGAAACAGTTGTTGAACTTTGTAACAAGGTGGTTAACTGGTGGTTATTGGGGGAATACCCCTCACAAACCTGCTGTTACTAAGCCCTTTTTTGCAGCCTTTCATTAAGTAAGGACATCTTGCGGTGCTCCTGATTGCAAAGTTGAACTTCTGTTTTTGTTACACGAGAAATACATAGTGTCATAGTCAGAAGTTTGAAGGGCATTAGCACATGTAGGACCCATAATCTGCAAAGTGAGATCCAAAATCCTGTGGTGTTGGAATCATGTGCGTCTCTACAGACATGGCTTTCGCCTCCATAAACTGGAGACCAGGGGGATGTGAGACACCCATCGAGGGAGGCCCTGGAGGGAAGTGCGATGCCATATAGTGGGTCTACAAGCCATCCAAGGTTGGCACACCTGATAGGCTTAATACTGACCACATACCCTCCATTCTGTGTGCGTCCATAGCTGAAACATTTGACAAAAATCGCATTCTTCTTTACTGACCTAGCTGTTTTTACTCACAGCACTAGGCAGACTGTTGCTGCAAATAGTGTGACTTTTTCTAGTATCAGCGTTAATATTAGACAGTTTGCAGGAGTTTTATCTTGGCTACAGCTAAAATGTGGAATATTTTAATTTGTGCAGCTGTGTAATCTGAGAATATTTAAGTGAGAAGCAAATTCATTCTTGCTTGCTCTCTGCTCACATCACCTGAAGTTTGGGTGTATCAGTTTTATTTTCTACTCCCTCACATTGATTTGTTTATCAATTTTTCCAATAACTGGTTTTTCTCTTCAGGCTGATTTTCCTTCAACACTCTTAAGTTTATATAGTCTGTTGACTCTGTCCATGAGGGTTTTCAGTTGAAGATTTAAAGAAAGAAGAAAGGAAGTAGTGTTGGCTGCCTGATGGTCACCAATCAGCTTTTGGCTTGGTTGGCACAAGCCTACCTGAGCAAGCTCAGTAGCCCATCCCAGCCCCCTGGGATATGTCAACTGTTTGCTGCCTGCCTCATTTTTATTCACTTGGCTGAGTTAGTATGACTCACTTGCTCTATGCTTGATCAGCCTCAGAACTTTGTGCATGCAGTGGTGTTAACTCTACCACTCTTGTTTCTTTAGATACTGGTAGATCCCATGCTACATGCTCTTCCGCTCCTATTTTACCAAAAGCAGTCTCAGTTGAGTAGGTGAGACTGAGTCGCTGGTTCTAACTGGGGTAGAGAGGTGTCTTGGGTACTGCTCATGTATGTAGTATATGCTTGGTCCCTTGCTTCTGCTGCTCTTTAACTAATACATAAATGTTACTGATGTCAATCAAGCTAGAAATGATGAGGATTAGAAGTAATTACAAGAATAGAATACTTGTCCTCAAAAAACTTTAATACATAGTGAACGGACATGTGACCAATCAAATAAAGTAAGAAAAATCAGCAGTGCTAATATGAAAATTTCTTTTTAAATGTAACACTTGATAATTATTAACTTAACCAAGTCCAGAATGGGAATTGGTGAATTAGAAAATATACTCATTAAATGAAAACATTTCCATGTTAGACTACCCTATACTGCACTAAAGTACCCTTTTAATTGAAATATTTTACATTATCATCCTGAATGTGGGAGCAAAGTGGTAAAAACCTCAACCTGAGTCATTGATGAAAAATCATAACTTATAACTAACTTCAGGAAATGAAATAGAAAAGGATAATGATACTAGTACATATATGGAATTAATGCATGCAGGATTAAAAGTAGCTATAGGAATAAAATATGGACACAGGATTATAAAGTGTGTTGGCAACTGTCTAGACACTAGCAAAAATTAGATTTGTAGCTTCCTTTAACCCAGGATCTGTGAGGGCACATGTTCACTTTCACTGCAACTTACAAACCAGTAGATGATTTTTTTTCTTTTAATCTAGAAATGGAGTGTCTATGATTAATGATAATCATGAAATTGGCTAAAATGAAACATCTTTATTTTGTATATTCTCTTAATGCTTTATAGACACAAATAACCGATTGGTGGCTTCTTATGAACAGGTGGAAAAGTGGGCAAGGTTGGACTTCCCCTACTTTGCCTTTGTAAACAAGCTCTTCACTTATATCCTTGATTTCAGATTGGCAACAAGGCATAATAAGTGATATTCACCTAACTTTCTCTCTCTGCTATATTTTCATTGTTAATATTGCAAACAATAAAAGTTTTCCATCTGTATAGCAGTGCAGTGTTATATTTAATATTTTCTAATAGAAGTGTATAGTATTGTTATTCATCTATATGAAACTATTTTAGACAACTATATCTATTGTAGAGGCCAATTAATTTTATTCAAAAGTTGCAAACAAATTGCACCATCAGTCTATAATTTGTCTTCATATTTTCAGAAAATTGAGTGGAGATTTCTTAGCTTACTTCTTGATGATTCAAAAATTGAAAGCCATAAAAGACATCATAACCTTCAAGATTTCCAAGAATTTTACCGTCAGAAGATGAAAGTTAAGGCAGGGTGCCATTCTATTGGCAGCTCTATTGGAAAGACATTAGAACTAATTGAAAATCAGTCTTTTGAAGAATTTCAAGGATATTCTGCAACTGCAAATTTTGCTGCAGATATTGATCGGCAAGTATATTAAAGTTATATTAAAGTTTAATACAATCAAGAAATAAGTTCTTACAGTTTTCTTGATCCCATAAGTGGAGAATCAAAGAAAACAGATTTTCTTTGTATTATTGTATAATATTCTCCCGTATAATATTTCCTCATTTACAGGTTAAATAAAAAGCTGGAAACAACTGAAGAGAACTCATTATATGTGTAGCCTCTTAAGGGAAAACCTAGTTTAAATAACAGAATTCAACATTATTCAAATCCTCTGAAACTGGTTTAACTGATATGTCCTTTATGTAATATAAGGTTACTTTTATGTAATTTATACTGGACATGTAAGTGCCAATATTTTATCCTTTTTACCTCCATATTTTTAGATTGAAGCTTTCCTCTCCATTATATAGCTTTTACTTCCATGCCTGTAGTTACTCCAGGTGGCCAAGGAAGGCTGGGTGTCCAGTTTTACTCAGTGGTGGATAGATCTGCCCTTACTTCTCCATATCAGGGAGAATCTCTTGAGGCAGCCAAGAGAAGAAAGGTTTCATCACAATGCCGCGAGCTGCAGATACTACATGGAGATGATCCAGGGCTCCTGTGACCTCAAGGCAAGATCTTGCTGGAAGGCTACTATCAGTGTCAAGAGAGAATATACTTACCAATGCTGCCAAGACTAATGGTCAGTTTATAGGTCCAGGTGCTACATTAAGGTTTTTTTTTTTTTTCATCACTGGTACCTGTATAATCAGTGCAATAAGGTCTCTGTGTTTTCTCAAGTATGAGTAAAAGTCCTTGGTAGCAGCCTTTATGGCTTAGAGGGCTATGTTGGCTTCAGCTCTTAGGCTTGTGTGAGGACAGACATCTGGAGGTCATTTGAGGTGTTAAGACGGAGTTTCCCAGGTGTCTGGTACTCACTCGCCTTGTTATCTGTTTGTGGTTCAGAAGTTCATCATGTTGCCACCCTTTGAACTTTTGGAGCAAGCTCCTTTTTAAGGAAGTTTCTACAGGTACTTCACAATAGCCTTACCTACAGGTAAGAGAGAGAGGAACTACAAGCTTTGTCAATTAAAGTAAGCTCTAAGATAAGGCCTTTTTTTTATGCCACATTTTGGACTAAGAATGGTTTTAGGGCTCTGCCCCCACCTACAAGTCTTTACCCAGCTTGGAATCGCAAGAGCCTGAGGAGCTTGACCCTTTTATGGGTCCAGTAAGGACTTTGATTTTGCCTGAATTACGCTAAAGATATTAAAACTGATGTAAAGAATGTTTGTAGTGTTCGAAAGCTTCCAAGTAGGAATGTAATGTCCTTTGACTCTCATGCTAATTTGTATTCTTAATGAAAGGTAAAACTACTTGACATGGGAGTAGTGTCTACAGCTTTTAAATTTTGAAAGAACTTATTCCTTGTTCATTGGTATGGTAATTCTGTATTTGCTCTGATTTATCTTCGAAGTACAGAGATTTAATACAATTATTGCATAGTGTTGGCTCCTCAGGCTTGTGTGGGGAATATGTTCTGAATCAATTGAGCTTTTTCTGTGTACTGCTTCATAGGCCCGGTTGTGGTATGTGGGAAGCTTGGTGGCGCTCAGTGTTGAATATAGGGAGTGTACCTTCTTGTGTGTAGGTACCTGTTAGTTATCCACTTTTGGCTCTAAAGGGTTTTGCCATGGTAGCCCTACCCCACCTTATGCTGCACAGGGTACCCTCCAAAGAGACCTTTGGTATCCTAATGATGAGATTCTTATGCCTGAACATTGTTACTAAGGCGGCAGTAATAGCTGATGGATTGAGTTCACTGGGTAAACAAACACTTGTTTTGTACATGATATTATGTTATTAAGTAGCTTTAAAAGGGTGATTGATTTCCACTATCTCACCACCTTTTTTAAATGTGGGAATCAGCCATATAATGAAGAGGTAAGCTCATTGCAAAGATATGAATACATCATTTAGTATTTATCTTTTAAATACCTAACTTTCCATTGTACAAGTTGCCCTCCATACTTCCCCACATTCCAAGTGGACAGAAGACTTAGTAATTATGCATGTTTGTACCTATCGGTCCCCTGGTGGGGAATGGGGGGAAGAAAATGGATTATTTGAGATGAATCTTACCTACCGTTAAATTAGCTATATCTTCCCCCCGATTAGGCGAGTCGGCGGCATTCAAACAAAAAAAATCGAATGGCTACCCAGATGACTGTCTAGTTTACCTGTTCTCCACCAGGTGTGTTTCAAATGTTTTAGCTGTTGTCAGAATTCTCCTTGCCGACATTGCGGCTAGGCGATTGTTGGTATTCTATGAAGTTTGGCTGTTTTACACCTGGTTACAGTATTGTAATTTCATTTTCCTAGGATATCTTCCACCGGAAGCAAAACCAATAACATCAGGCTATGTAGGAATGTTTTGGTGTAACCAGGATGGTGAAATTGGAAGGTGATCAACATTCCTTTGTACTGACAGGGGTACAGTGTGATCTTGGAACTACTAGATGTGAAGAACGTAGGGAATTGTTCTGAGAAATTTATGCCTGAATATGTCAGATATAGGAAGACTGGAAACTAATAGATTGCAAAAGCAATTAGTAGTTAGATCAGGACTTAAACCTGTCAGGCTATCCCTACTCAGACTAGGCATTGTAGTAGGCTAGTATTGACTTCCATTGTAGCTCCACCTTCTGCTCCCCATTCGGTTCAGGAAAAGCGTAACGAGAAGTTAGAACATTAACCTATTTTTAGTTCTAATACAATTTGAACCGAGTTCGTGACGGGAACATTCCGAATCCCTCCAGTGTGCGCTCCTTTTCGCGTTCCCTGTTAGAAGCAAGGTGTTGGTGCCCTTGTCTGTACGTAGCCTGAGCCTAGGACTGCCCTGAGACAGTTGGAAACGTCCGCTGCCAGGGAACCGGGTCAGTTCTCAGGACGATGGGATTCTGTGCTCTCCAATACCTACTTCGCCCTTTTCATGGTCTGAATCTCGTTTAAAGCGTTCGCCAAAGGACCACTAAAGCGATCGCCTAGGACCGTTAAAGTTCACATAAGGGCCGTTTCTGTAAGCGTTAATGCTCGCTCCGTAGGCACATTCTGTCATCTTCAACGCCTAGTTTGTGGTGTTAGCATGCATAGGCTTAATAATATATGATATAGGTATAGACATTTTATTGAGATGATAATGTATCTGTAGCGAGTTTCACACACTTGGATATGTCGACTGATTATCTCTCTCGTGTTTTGGTTATTCTAAATTCTCGTCTGCTAGCATATTCCTTTTTCTTCGTAATGCTTGTGTTCGTTCTTTGCATGCTTCTTCTTCGGCTATTGGCAAATCTCTTACTGCTGCCTCGATTAATGTTTCTCTCTCAAGTCTACATTGTCTGTAGTATCTAAAGTTCTCGCCGAGTTAGATATTCTAGCTTCAGAGATTTCTAACTTACTTTCATATAGGAATGCTTTCAAGTATGTACTATCACTTTCGGACGACGCGGGAGTGTTGTTGTAACTCCTCTCCCACCGTTGCTTTCGGACGAGGCAAGAGCGTTGTTGTAACTCCTCTCCCACCGCCTCCCACTTTTGGCGCCTTGTTCTCACTTTCCCTCTGTCAACTCGTGCGGACTACAGACCAGGGTACCCAGACGTAGAATAATTATCATACGAGTACGATAATTTGACCCTCTCTACGATAAATGATTATTAATCAAAATACGATAATTTGGTCTGATACATCTGGGAACCCTGTTGTGGAGTGTGGACATTGTTGACTCGTGTCTCGTGTGAACGCACTTGACTCGTGTCTCGTGTGAACGCAGTTGACTCGTGCGGACTTGGCCGAGTCCCGAGTCGCTTAAACTGTCTTCATCTCATTGAGTCGTGGTGGATTTGATACAGCACTCAGCTGCTGTCACCTCTTATCGACAAGTGTCGCTTTTTGTCGCCAAGGGTTGTGGAGAAAGAGCTATCCTTTAAGCTCTTTTGTTTACCTCCTGTCGGCAGCTGTCTCCTCCCATCGCTCGCTGACAGAAGAAGAGTTTGAATGGAGTTGGAAAACTTGTTTTGGCAGGTCGGCGTTTGTTGCTACAGTACGTCTTGGTGTATCCTCATTTTGTTGAGGATAGAGGCCACATAGAGAATACGTGTATATCTTAATTGTCATAGTGTATTTTGGCACCCTCTAAACATTGGAGAAGAGAACCAACACTTTCTCCAATTAGAGAGCATTTCATAACTTTTCTCGTCCTCGGACACACCATCTCCCTTTGTGTCTGCCTTGGCTTGTTGTCTTGTCTTTTAAAGTTGCGGAGAGCCAAAGGCCGCCTTTTGCTGTACAACGCTTATTGGTCCTTTAACCGTCTTTAGTAGGAGGTTCGCTTTCTTTCTCTTTCCTGTGGGGAAATGAACTCGAGACTGACAGACATGCTGATGGATTTTCAGTCTAACCATGCTGATGGATTTTCAGTCTAGCTTGAGTTATTACCTTTTATCTACGTTGTCTCGTCTCTCCGACTTCTTAGAGAGGTGGAGACGTCAACCAAGCGGGTTTTTAGCGAGGAAACAAATAACTAAAACAAGTAACTCATTTCTGATGCTGCAGGGTAATGTCCTCATGCTTATACTCACTTAGTTTGGAAGAAGTGAGAACACTTTCGCATCCTGTTTGATTATGCAGCTCAGTTTAAGGCGAAAAGGGATTTTCTATTGGTAGTCTTATTTGATACCTTTTGTGGATAAGTGCGGATTCAGGTTCTGGGATATGGACATTTGCAACCTCTTAACATGCATGGAGAGACTTGAGACCAGTATGTTATATGGTGGAGATGGTGAAGGGCAGTTGTGATTCTTTTTGGTTGTCCTCCACTGGTTTAATCTCCCTCTTATAGCTTCCCTTGTCTTCAGCAGAAATCTCTCAAAAGTCTCTTTTAGTAGGAGATTGTATATAGAGGGAATGATGGTCCAAGGGTAATTCTTTAGGAAGACACCCATAAGTAATTGGAGATTTTCTTGGACGTTTGGAGACTGAATAACAGTAAGTATCTGCCCATATACTTGTTGGTTTTCTAGCATGGTTTTAGTGCCTTTCCAAAGAATGGTCAGACTTGTGGTACACATGCAGAATGTATTCCACTTACCATACATCCACAGTCATGCAAGTTCCTTCAAGAGGTTTTTACTAGAAGGTATTGCTGTTCTGTCCACTTTGTTTGGGTTAGTGTGCAGCCCTCTATAAGTTATGTCAGGGACTTGTTGCCTATTGGTAGATGGTGCCGACTTTAGGAGCAAGACACTTCTACTGAATCAGTGATTCAAGTTAGCCAACTCTCAACAGTATTCCAAAGGCCAAGGACCATTGCTTCTTCTGGCCCAATTTTTATGCATTATATTGTTAATTCTTTATATCCCCATTCTTATCTAGTGATGTGGGGATGATATTTATGCATGCTTGTCGGTCAAGCTGAATAGGCATGTGCTGCTTGAAGATTTTAAACCTGAAAGAAACTTCCTATATGGTAAGGGCTTTTCCTCATTAGGAAACATGGCCTCATGGGATATTTTCAGATAATCATGCTCAATTAATGTACAGTTTCAGCGTAAGAATTACGACTTACAAATAACGTTCATTAAATTTGTAAGTAATCCAGAACCAACTTTGGCTCCAGGACTGTAGGAGGGACACTGTAACCAGGAATCGTCCATTTGGTTCTTAAACCTAAGTCCAAGTTTTGGTCTTTTCCCTCTGTCATGCAACACAGAGTTTAACTAGTGTCTTTACACTTTCACGCAACATAGAATGGTCAACATTACACCTGGTGAAACTTTTTATTTGTCAGGGCAGTGAAAAGACATCAGGATGCTTAGCAGGTTTATTCCTGGTCAGAAACAAAGTCTTTGTGGGAAGTTTGCTACTTTGAGTGAAATGAAACAACATATTGGTTTGATCATCCATTCTGTGGAAGGACAGTGTTTTAGCAATTGGGGATTCAGGAAGAACAACTGCCTACAAGGGCCTTTACATCCGTAAGTTTGGCACTTGGTGTGGATTTAAGGAACACTCATTTAGCTTCCTAAAATGTAGATGAACAGGGACATCCGAATGATTACTACTACTTTGTTGACCCTCAGGCTTGAGCAGTGGATGTTTCCTTAAATTTTGCCTAATTCAGACTCGTAGGCCTGCCCTTCGTATCTACTCTGAATTCTGTTGACCAATTTCAAGTTCAAGAATTGCTTAGTCTCCTGTAGAGCCCTTGTAGCCTCAGGGCAAAAATTTTCAGAATTTCCAATGCTCTTGGTAAATGTCTCATTCTTCCGTTGAAAGAAATCAACTCTACTACACAATTCCATACAGTTCCATTGACGTGGGCATCTCCTTAACTCCTTGGAGATGTTACTGTCCCTTCCCAATAATAAGATTTTCAAGTTATCATAGATCTGTCCTTAATCTAAAACTGCCATGGCCTGGGGCAGAAGCAGTGGTCTGTGTTGCTGAGGTTACCATTCTGGAGGAATTTTCAGCACCTGGAACCTTGTAGACGTCAATTTCTGTTTAGAGGAGATAAGACTTTTCACTATCTACTATACTTCCAAAGTTATCGTTCCATACGTACTCTCCTTGGTATTGCATCAAGTACTTTTAGATCTTGCTGAGGACCAGCACTGTAAGGTGTTGAGATTGAAGCCCCTTCATCTCTATATCAGTCTCTCTCTGGAGATTAGATGCGGGTCCAAACTTCATCTGAACTTACTGTAAAACCTTTTAATTTAGCAGTGGTTAATAAGTAATCATATTGTCAGCGCCCTTCTTTAAGCTGGTGCAAAGGGAATGCTATTTTAGCTTTCTGCCTTAGAGCTGAGGGTGATGTTAAGGCTATGCTTTACAGTTCCCTGTAAGAATTCCAATGTAACCCCTTGGGGGGGGAAAAAAAGAGGAAATTTCTCTATCCTGTTGGGCATTTAAATTTAAAGGTTAAACCTAGAACATTTTTATCATCCTTTTAGAGACCTTGAACATCTTTGTCAAAGGTAAATGCTGGAAGAGGGAAAGTTAACCTTTGGTTTTGTGGTTTTAAGAAAATCAGATGTTGTGGTCAAAGGTTAGCCTGGAAGAGCCAAAATCAACCTTTTGTTTTGTGGTTTTAGAAAACCTAGCTGTCTTTACCAATGGTTAAGCTTGAAGGCAAAGTTCACTTTTTGTTTTGTGGTTTTAGAAAACCTAGAATGTATTTGTGAAGGTTAAGCCTGGAAGAGGCAAAGTTAACCTTTTGTGTTGTGATTTTTAGAAACTTATAATGCCTTTGCCAATAGTTAAACTTGAAGGCAAAGTTAACTTTTGTTTTGTAGTTTTAGAAAACCTAGAATGTATTTGTGAAGGTTAAGCCTGAAAGAGGCAAAGTTAACCTATAGTGTTATGATTTTTAGAAACTTTGTGAAGGAACACAAGGTACGTTGTGACATAATGGATAGGCTAGTGCATGAGCACTAGCTCCATATCTTCTACTTTATTGAAGTTAAACATTCATAATGTGAGCAGCAGTTGCAACTTCATTTAGTGTTAAGTCAATTTGTCGCTCTAGAATAGGATTGATGTGTCACAGTAGAGGTACAATTCAGTTTTTGCCCAATCACTACCTTAAGTATACAGAATTGTGTTTGAAAACAGCAAAGCCCTTAACCTGCTACTAGTAGTGGGTAGTCTTTTCCTGAACCGAAAAAAGAGCAATTCTTTAGACTCCTGTTTAAATCCCGGGTTTTAATATGTTGGGGAGTGTGAAGGTACAAATTTTGCATAGGAGCATACCTTTATATTGTAAAGTTATTCATTTTAAGTGACTATTGTTTTATAGGGTTTTTGGACCCAGGCACAGGGGTCCCTCATACCGCTTGCTTGTTTATATGGTGTTTTTACGTTGCATGGAACCAGAGGTTATTCAGCAACGGGACCAACGGCTTTACGTGACTTCTGAACCACGTCGAGAGTGAACTTCTATCACCAGAAACACACATCTCTCACTCCTCAATGGAATGGCCGAGAATCGAACCCGCGACCATCGAGGTGGGACGCAAACACCGTATCAACCATGCCACTGAGGCGATCTCATACCGCTTGCGTTTCATGCTGGCTGAATCGAAGCGGTTTTCTCCGCAAGACTGCTCTTTGCTGCATATGTATGAGAGCCTTGCTCCCTGAATGGAATCCAACTTCTGGTGGTAGTAAAATCCACCAAGGATTCCAGATCAGGTGAGAATGTTTTGGGTTTTGTATAAGAACCTTTAGCTCTAATGGCTGAGTGGAATTTTGTCTAGCTGCACTACTCACCATCCTCATCTTAATGTGGGAATCAGCTAAATTTAACAGTAGGTAAGATTCATCTCAAATAATATAAATTTTCATAATAAAATTTATTATTTGGTTACTTACCTACTGTTAAAGTAGACCCACCCAGCCTCCCCACAACTTAAGTGGGCTGTCAAGGAGAATTCTGACGAGCTAAAACATTCAAAACACACCTGATGGAGAACAGGTAAACTAGACAGTCATCCGGGCAGCCATTCGATTTTTTTTGTTTGAATGCCGACTCCCCTAATCGGTGGGGAGATACAGCTAAATTTAACAGTAGGTAAGTATCCAAATAATAAATTTTATTATGAAAATTTATATATTCATAGGAAACCGAGTGTTTGGATTTTCTTTTGGAGTCTAAAGATATATAATGGAGAGGCAAGTGCTTAAAAAATGAATACTAAAATATTTATATTTTTTACCATTTTATACCAGCTATGGAAAAAAATTATTTTACTAACTTTTTTTCTTTTTTCTTTTTTTGTCGACCTATGTTGTAGTGACACCAGATAATTCAATATTAAATCAATCACTAGCTGTGGAAAAAATTGATTTTACATACGTTTTTTTCTTTGTCGTGGTAGTGACACCAGATAATTCTGTGTTAAATCAGTCACTCAATCTTATATCAAGGTATAGGAGCTTACATTTTACCAGTATCAGAATCATTACTATTCATCTTTTTGTATTTTAAAACATTTACTTGTTACCCTTAGTTTGTAAGGGAATGTTTATTTGCTTTTTTTGTTGAAGTTTAGGGTGCCCCCAGCATTATAGTAGAATTAGATGCATTTGAGGTACTGTCCGCAGGTATCAGCTCGGTTTATGTACTATTTTAAAGCCTGATCTTACAGCTTTAGTCATTTCTTTAAAATATGCTCTGACTGAATGTTGCATACATTACCAGCTTAACTATGAAACTACCTAATTAACAGTGAAAGACTTGAGATTAAACCTTAATGTCATGTCATGGATTGAGAGTATCCCACTTTATCAAAAATGATGATAACTTTAATTATGGATCATGAGAGCAGATTGTTTTGCCTCAATGGTCGTGCTAAACTACCCAATTATATAATTGGTTAACATTTGAAATTAAGTTATCACCATCAATGGTGATGGAGCTTTATCTTGAAAGACTTTTAGTTTCCAGTTTTTCTTTTATCACTGTCATCTAGAAAAAATCAAGTGTTATAGGTAAATTGACACTGAATTAACAAAGGTATTAGAAATAGACTCTGTTATTATTATTTTATTAATATTTTATTTATGGTTTAGGGCTTTTGACACCTTAAATTCAAGGAATCCTGTTGCTCCTGGTGAAAGGTCTCCAATGTATCAATACACAGTTGAGGAACAGAAAGAGTCCTTAACTTTTGTAGCACGTCGGATGATGGGTTTGGAACTTGTGACAGGCAAGCGAGTTGTTGATGAGGGAAGACGAATGTCAGTCATCAGTTTCTCTTCTACACTCAAGGCTATTTGTCAGCTGGCATCTGATCTGGTGAACAGGAATATTCTTAGGTAAGTAAAGACGATTTTTGTGTTGAGTACAAATTTCTTCAGTATCTACAGAAAGCTGCCATTTATAGTTTACGCAAATAAATGGCCTCATATTTTCTATAACTATTATTAAAAATACATTAATTTTTATGTTAATTTCATTTGAATGTTAAATTCAATAACCGATTATTTAATTTGAATGTTAAATTCAATAGCTGTTAATTAAAAATACAATAAATTTTCTTATATACTGTCAATTTAAATGCTAGTGATACAATTTCCCATGAAACTATTGTTATCTTAGAGTAAATTCTAAAATACACTATTACTTAAAGTGAATGCTAAAATACACACTATTAATAATCACCACTTCAACTTGATGATTGGAGCTTCTTCCTTATTAACTGTGATGATTATTTGTTCATATGGGGAACAAAACTTCAGTAGGAGAAATCTTCTGGTGCCTGTTGGAAACCAGTTAAAAAACAATCAAAGGTTGTACTATATATAAGGAATCTGTGGCTTCTGGCCTCTAAGGTGTAGAAGAGGTGGAGAGTGGTCATCAATCACACATGAACCCAGGGACATGTTTAGTCTTAGTCTTTCTTCAACCGCTTTGGAGAGCGGATGTTCGCTTTTGGGCCCCCCCCCCACCTGGTTTTTTGTACAGCCCGTGATTCCTTCCTGCTTTTTTGGTGTGTGTCTGTGTGTGTGTGATACTAACAATTCCCTCAAGAAGTCACAGGTGCATCAGCACATGTGTCCCAGCCTTCCAGGATTCCCATGCTCATGATTCCTAGCTTCCTCCTTGACTGACCCCATACATTGTGCAGGTGTCGTGCTAATTTTTGTAATGTTACCAATCCATGCCCGGAGTGTCATTCCTGGCCTGTTATGCAGTGGAAGAACTTCTACAAGATGAGGGAGTATTATAGGATGTCTACACATCCATCTTGGGAAGGATTCACCCCTCCTCAAGTGGACGCTTCTGCTTCCCCTTCTTCCAGACTTTTTCCCTCTGTATCTTCATCCATCGATGCCTTGTCTCCTTTTCTTTGATTCATCTTTTGAAGTATCGGAAGTTGGTCAGGATGATAGCTTGTCTAATGCTGCCTCCTCTCTTATGGGGGAAGTCCTTGGGGAGGGAGCAGGCAGCAACTTCTTGTTCCTTCGTTTCAGAGACTGATTCGCACAAGATGGCTTCTGTGTGGGCCTCCTTAGACCTACAAGGGGTCCCCTCCTTGGAGGACCTGTTGTCCCATTTCATGTCTACATGCCTTCCAGCTACGGCTCCCCCCGCAGTCCCCCGTCCTCTTGGCCTCAATTACTTTAGGTCGTGTGCTGCCGCCTAGCGAGACACCATCTATAACTATGCCTCATCCTGGGTCGCCCTTTATCTTGCCATCAGTGAGGTCATCGATTTGAATTTTAGCCTAGCCTAACTTTCTTAACACAAATGAGAAATCTACCCACCTGTACTCGTTCTCCAACTCCAGTATACTCCAGAAATCACCTTAGATCAACAACACAACAAGACTTACAACCCAAAAACTCCTACCAGACAGAGAGCTCTCCCTACCAACCAAACACTAGCCCCACGTGTCTCCTACTGGCCTGTGTTATTGTTTACATCCCACCGACGCCGCTGCCATCTTGTCTATGACGTCACAACACAACTTAAATACATCAACAGACACCTAGAATCAACCATATGCTGTCCATACATAAGACACCCACCATATTTCAACAATGAATAAAATACCAATAACAATTATACAATATATAATCAATCGACTCGGGCTTAGAGTCTAACACATGCTGTGATGTTACCACCAGCATCTTTTCTGCCTGGGATGTCACATTCTAGTGATGTTACATCCCCTTACTGTTGCCGTGGCATCACATCCAGCTTCCTCCACGGCGTCTTGCAAGCTATGGTAGCCAAAATGGCCTTTGCTTTTCGAAAGAGGTACATATTGTGGTATCTCGAAGAGGAAACATAGTAGATCACCATTTTCTCCTTAGTCTCCTTCGCCCTCGAGTTAGATAATGGAGGATTGAGGACTTTGTTGTTTCACCTTCTGGGAGCAGGAGAGATGTATTGTCTCCTTCCCCACACTGATAAGTCTCCTCTTCATGTATGTGGACGTGGTTCTCTCTCACGTTCATGTGCCTGTGAAGAATGATCTTCCACCTTCTCCTCAGAAGTCTCTTGCTGGTCCTACTTCTCAACCTGTTCCAGTTTGTCATAAGGATGACAAGGCTTCAATTAAGAACTCAAAGGTGGTGGTTCCCTCAGGCTGGTGTTCCAGTTGCTTAGAGACCTTCAAGGCATTCTTCTCTTTGTAAGTTGCATTCTCATGGTAAGTCTAGTAAACACTCAAAAAGAAGATGCCTTAACATGGCCAGGTTTCTCTTTGGGTAGCTTCTGTGATAGTAATTGTCATTTCCCGTGATGTACAGACTTCCTTCAAGAAGTCTGCACTTTTGATGTAAACTAATGAGTTGAATTACATAATTGTTCCTATGCCTTTCATATATGGAGTATCCTTTGGTGCATGCACTGGACCAGCTAGGTACCCACTAACCAAGAGAGTACCCACTTTGAGATCAGGGAGAGAGGATGTTCAATTTCACCAACTGACACAACTCATTCTTCCAATTGCGGCAGAGTTAGTTTGTGATGCTCTCATTGCTTGTGTGCTAAATACCTATTGTGCTTTGTCTTATTGTGTGTTTTGGGTGCTGTCTTTTCAGAATCAATTTATTTCATGAATACTCCTTAAGTGTATGGGAATTATGCTTGTTTTCAGCACTGTATGTCATTCTTGTTGGCCTTCTGTCTTTTAGAAGGATGAGCAGGCCCAACACTGCTGCGAAGGCTTTGGTTGACCCTTATGGTAACTTAAATCTTCCATTGCGGCAGATCCACTCTTAGTTTGTATTTTTTGGTGGGGTAAAGAAAGTACTCGTGATTTCCCCGTCCTGAAATAGTATGCCTCTAATGGCATGGTAGAACAGCTACATCACACAAATACCATTCACTTTGGAGATGGTGCGTTCAGTGTTGGATTCAGTCAGGGAGGGAGACTAAGTAATCTCAATCGACTTTCAAGATGTGTATTTGAAGATCCCAATGCAGTGGAACTTGCAGTCCTAGAAATCATGTGCCAAGAAAACGTCTTCCCTTCCAAGTGCTTACCAGGGTCTAGGGTGAAAACCCTGGTCTCAGCTTGAACTCACTTAGAAGGAATCTGTGTGATTCAATACATGAACTATTGGCACATCCTTCTGTGTGATTCAATACATGAACTATCGACACATTCTTGCTTCATGGATTACTGGCTGACCCTTGCTCCTTAAGAGTGGAAACTACTTTGAGACAAGCAACGAAATAGTCCCGCTCCCATAGTCTCGATATACTGGGGAGTTGATGGATGTTGAACCCGACTCCCAAGCAGATTAAGTACTTGGGAATGAGAAAAAGACACCATAGCAGCAAAAGTCTTCCTCGCAACTTCCCAGACAGATACCCACAAGGAATTTGCAAGGTGATTCCTGGAAGACAAGGAACAACCAGGATAACAATGGCAAGTGATCTAGGGTCATCTCACATCCCTGGAGAAACTTGTACTGAACTGGAGAATCCTGTGATCTCTGCAATGGCAACTGAAATGCCATTTCTTCTTCCTGAACAAACCTTAGCACCACCTGGTGCCCCTCAATCGGGACATTTGGGAAGAATTGGTTTGATGGCTCATGGATAAAAACATAGAAACCTTCTTCAAAGGGTTTCCCTAAGCTTGCCTCTGGAAATACTTCTCTTCTTAGATACCTCCCACTAAGGCTGGGGAGCCAGTCTAAGAGGAGAAGTCGCCTCCAGGACGTGGGCCTGCAAAATCTGCACATCAACAAACTTGAAATGACAGTGGTGTGACTGGCACTGTAGACATCTCAGCATCATCTGCAAAGGCACTCAGTGGTAGTCAGGAGTGACCACCACCACTGTGGTAGCTTACATCAAAAAGTAAGGGCAACAGTTTCTCCCTCACTGTGTCAGTTACCCTTTCAGAGCTGGGGCCCACTTGTGATCAACCTGTTCATCTCTAGGTTAAACCAAAAACTCACCATCACCAGACCAGTGGGCAGCACTGCAAGATGCATTCCATCATCTACACAGGATGATAACCAGGGTATTCATCACCCCTGGTCTTTGCATGACATTGGTGGCTCGTCGCTAGCTGAACGTAGTTATACACAGACGACCTGTTTCTAGGAGTAGACAGCCTGAAAGTCCTCCCTGTTTGGTCAACTCTTCTCTCACAACCACACATCAAGAGATTCCATCAATTAGTGCAATTGCTGCAACTTAACAGGTGGAGAGTATCCTACAACACCTGGAAGAAAAGGGATTTTTTCATAGAGAAGCAATGGAAATGTCTGGTTTCCTCCAACTCTTCTGGCAAATGTCTACCAGGAAAAGTGGGCCATCTTCAGCTTGTGTTGGGAAGGGGTTACTCCCCAATCAGTACCTCTTTTAAGGGGTAGTAAACTTTCTGGTGTTCCCTCTTCAAGAGAAGGGTTATCCTTATCTTTGGAAGTCTCCATGCTTATGAGGATTTTCAACCAATCATGTCCTCCATGGGAGACTAGACCCATGCAGCGGGACCTGGCCTTGGTGCTCTGAAGCCTGAGAATCACCCTTACAAACTCTGTATTGGATCTCACCTAAAGCTGGTTTTCCTCCTTTCCCTTGTCTCAGCCGGGAGTCAGGGAACCACCTACATTGTCCTTTTTATCTGGCACTCTGATGGGTGGGGCTCACTCTCCTCCATTCCAGAGTTTGTGGCTGAAATGCAAAATTCCTTGGTTCTGGACTCAAGGTTGAGTTTTTATTGATTCCCTCCCTCCTGGATTTTGTAGACCCAGATGAGATGCCTGGCACACACTTGTCTTCTTTATTTTTTTTTTCTCTTTATCATCAAACCCTTCATCTCATGTCTCCTCTGATAGGAGGACAGTTGTGGCTCATTTGTTAAGTATATTTTAGTTTTACCAGACCACTGAGCTGATTAACAGCTTTCCTAGGGCTGGCCTGAAGGATAAGATATTTTTACATGGCTAGGAACCAATTGGTCACCTAGCAATGGGAGCTACAGTTTTTTGTGGGATCTGAACCACATTATATCGAGAAATGAATTTCTATCACCAGAAATATATTCCTCTGAGTCTGCGTTGGTCAAGCCGAGAATTGAATTTCGGACCACCAGATTAGTAGCCGAGCACAAAAACCACTCGTCCAATGAGGAACCGTGACTCAATTGTGCAGGCTTCAGATCAGCATTACCGTCTTGCTCAGCACGTGCATTGAGATTGGGCTCGAGCGTGACAATTCACCATTATACAGTATCTACAGGTACTGTGATGATCTGTGTGCAGAAAATTGTGCAGCACCTCAGTATACTACATGGTTTGCCTCAAACCTTGGATTGATCATAAGGAACCTTGCAGGACTGGTAAATATGGTTTGGAACTGTGTTCCATTCACGAGTCATCCTCAGCTTTATGCAGAACTTAGAAATGGCACATTATCCCCAAATAATGCTAGTGCTACACACGGTTCACACATAAAAGGTCACTGTATTATGATACTGCCAAGTGTTGTAGAGAGTTGTACGCATGGGATTGTGAAGACAGTTGGGATGTTCTTGGTCTGTCCAAGACTCCCATTGTGCAAGTGCTTGTGAGCAATCATCCATAGCTCTTAGTTCAGTTTCACCTTACCACAGAAGCCTAAGAAGCCTACAGAATGTGGACCATGATTTTGCATGGTTAAAAGTAAACCTAAAACTGTTATGAAATTGAAGTTTATGATTTGAGCAGTTACAATTCTACTAGATCTGACTGTTCATGTCCACGGTTCAAGAGCACTCACCATGACAAACTGATGAGTCAGCCTCTCTTTCAGGAGAGTGTCCTATTCTTCCTATGAGGAACCTGGTTGAACCTGAGTGCTTTTCTCCTTCAGAACCCATTTAGGCAGCAGAGTTGAAAGAGAGATTGCTTGGCTTGATGATCTTGGGGAAGTAACCACTACTTTGTTGAGCCCATCTTGTTGGTAGGTCTCACTGTAGGGGTTCATTGAGGAGGCACAGCAGTTGTTCTGACTGCTTTGGTTGCTGCTTGGTAAAGTATCTTTGATCAGATTAATAGTCTGATGTACAGATATGAGGGTTCCCTGCAATCCAATAATTAAGCAAGCAGTTTTCCCATATTCAACTTGTGAAAAGGCATAGACTACAAGTCCTGACTAGGAGTAGTCTTGCTCAATGAAACTGATCTTTCTTGGTTATCTCTTCATGCTTTCTTAGGAGTAAGTTTAGGGAGCAGTAGAAATGAGGCATTTTGGTAATCAGAACACCTTTATCTGCAGTGAAGTTTTCTTCAAGTCCTCAGGGGTGATGAAGGAAGTCACAGCCATGCCTTCTGTGTCTGGTGTCGGGAGGGGGCTCCATTCCACAAAACTAAGACAAGGAACATGACCTTCCTCTAGGAACAGTTATGATGGGAGGTACGAGGAAGAGAGGGAGAAGCTTAAGTTGGCAGTTCTCCACAGTTGCCACTACTAGAGAATGCCTGTTATGACATCAGATAAGGTTTATCTGTGTCCTTTTTGATGGCTACAGACTACCATTGAAGGACCAGCGCCCTCCCCTATATCATTTACTAGTACCGTTCCTGTCTTACCCTCCAGGATCTTCTTGAGAATTTCTGGCCCTGTCAGCAATGGTTGTATTATTGGAGAAACATCCTTAAAGTTGTATACAAATCCGATTCCGGGCTTTTGAGTAACCTCTTTCTGGTGGAAAAAGGAACTGGAGGCTGTGTAATGCTTAGCACAGCAATAAAGAAATGTAGTTTCAAGATGAAACCAACAGCAAGCAAGTGGTACCACCAAATTGCTTCTGCTAATATCATTGTGAATAAAAATGTATTGAACTTTATGACTGAAACAGCAAGATAGATAAAGTTAAAAACTTTTTTTTTACTACATAAAAGAGTAATGGTGTTAAAATCTGTTGAAATTCATTTATTTTTGTAAATAGCAAAGACAAAACTTATTCAAATGCTCATATTTGAAAGTTTTATGTTAATCATGGGAAACAACAGAACCCATGGGAGCACTTGAACTACAAGGGACAACTGAGAATGTCATGTAGGACAGTTTATCAGCATTAGTTGCCATTCCAGAACTATGGAAACCATACCTAGACAAATCAGATTGTATTGGTTCCCTAACTGTCAAGTTTCTGGTCAGTGGCACAGGCACTTACAGACATTACCACCAAAAAGGTGACTGGATGACTTGGTATTTGTATATAATTACATTAACTTAAAACCATAATTTCCTCAATGTTTGCTTAATATAACTTTTTTTTTTCTCTCTCTCAGGTACTTGTGCACCTACCGTTTGAATTTACAACATGCAGAAATGATACTAAGTTGCCTTCAAAGAACTGGGAATTGGAATGGACTCCCTTCAGCTGCAGAATTTCGAAAAGCATACAAAAGACTGATACAGAGAGCTAGTCTCATATGCAACAATACAGCTTTTACAAATGATTTTGAAGGGGAAAATATTACAGTTAGTCAAGGAACTATTTACCTATATAGAAATGATTTGAAAGACCAAAACCTTGGATTTAATGTTTGTTTTAATATATCATGTCTAAGTGCTGATTATGGGTCAGATACAATGTCAAGAGCAAAATTCATTTCTAGATATGTGGCTAGAAAATTAGCATGCTCTGAATGCACTGAAATCTTACTGGACGATGAATACGGTAGCATTTTTAGGAGTGCTATAACTGGTAAAATTCACATAATTCCATCTATGTATGTTTTAAAACTAATAAGATTATGTGAGAAAACTTTGAAAATACATATGCTCCAGTCTCATTCATTTGAGCTTGAAGACTTTGTTATTTTAGTTTTTGGTGAATATTCACAACTAAATAAAGATCTAGGTATAAAAAACACTTCTGTAATCCATTACGCAGAAGAACCTCACCATGTCATATGTTTGACAAAGGTTATAATTCGTACCTTCATGTACTTTAGTCGGAGGACTTTCACAAGATTTAATTGAAATACATTTTTTTTTCAGCTTATGTTGTTAACATTGTAATTAATTTCATATTTTTGTAATTGTATAATTTTGATAATTACTGTAATAAAGTACAAAGTTTTGGTAAATTTAGGCTTGTTATTTCCATGCCTTCAGACATTCATACGTTCACTACTACCAGTACTGTCATTAATAGTTTGGTGGGCAGTCAGACAATTAAAATTTGACGATCAAGGCCTGGCCCGTACAGTATCATGAGGATGAGAGAGAGAGTCGAAGTGACCTGCCTTCAAGAAATTCAAGGAGTAATTGCTAAAATTATACCCTAAAGCACCACAGCCTAAGAAAGTTGAAGTGAATCTACAGTGGGTGTAATGGCTGAATTTTTGAAGTGTTTAAAGGAAAGGAGTATGATTTGTGAAGAGAGTAATAGATGGAATGGACAGATGAATGAATTAATGAATGAATAAGACAAGATGTGACCTTTAGGTCACTGATGTAAACGAGCTTGTGGTGAATTCCAAAGACTGGCAGTATGATCAAAGACATTCACCAGACCAATCAACCCTGGGATTTCTAATTGTTACAGAGAAAAAATAAGACAAGTGGTAGCTGAGTAGGTTAAAATGCTACCAGGTAATTATAAATTCTTTATAAGTATACATACAGACATCAAAGAGACTCATACGAGAGAGTCAAGAGCTTACATTAGCTCTATACTCGGTACCTCTTGGAGAAATCTATTGATATGCAGTTTTCCAGATATCAACAAAAGCATCAAGTGTGACAGAATGATTGCTGAAGCTTTAGTAAAATCTAAGTGTGAAAAAATTCTGAGTGTTCATGTAAAAAAGGCTATTAAGTGTAAAAATAAAAAAGAAATAAAAAAAGGGAATACTGTCAACCACTATCTTATTTAACTATAAACACCTCTCAAAATGGTAGATAAAACGAAAAAGACATACGTGCTAACACAGCTGTTTCCATTCTCCAGCAATGCTCTACCAGTGTAAATAAAAAGTGCAATCACCTTTGTACTGTATTAATGAGAAATTATCTTGATAGAAAAAACTAATTTCAAAACCTTGAAATGACATTATCTGTACTAAAGGTACTATACACACTGGCCACCAAAAAATACCCTTTTGGGTTCTGCCCATTAAAAACTGATTAAAACTATTAAGAAAAGATCTACTACTTCTCAATAATCTTAGCTTGCAATTAAGTGCTTTAAGATTCACACAGACAAGGGCTGCACTAAAATCTAAACCAACCATACATGTCTCAGCATCTTCATCAATAGCACTGCATGATAAGTACTGATAAGAGTGCATCAACGTACAAAGGCCTTTACAAACCCAAACTGTAATGCTGGAGCAGTTTCTCAAAAACATTAGGTAAAACAGGTAATTGAAATCGGCCTATATTCTGAAATTCTGAAGGATGTAAGGACAAACTTAGTCCCTTAGGATGACTTGAAATTTAGTTGAATGATCTGTAGGGATAAAAATACAAGAAGAAATGTTAATGAGCATTACTTCTTAATGAGTATTACTTATTTGAATAAAAACTTCAAATGGAGAGATA
>NC_087205.1:90295647-90330647 GCF_015104395.2 Macrobrachium nipponense | reverse complement strand
CCTAATCGAATGTCAGCCTAGTGGAAAACATCACCCTAATTAAAAAAAAAAAAAAAAAAAAAGGATAACAAAATAAAACCGATAAAAACGCTATGCACTACAAAAACAATCTACAAAGATTCTTCTGGCAGCTGGCGTTTTTCGAAACCCATTTCCGAAACAGTGTTTGTAAATAACAGCGGCTGTAGTACAGCTAACATCATTTTTGAAGATCCTTTTTGTGCAGCTGCCGCTGTAAATGTAATAACGACACGCGGCTCTTATGAATAAAACACGCCCACAAACATACGCCGGTTCCTTTGTCCCGACGAGTTTCTGTCTTTATTTCAAATCCAAATATAGTTCTCTCTCTCTCTCTCTCTCTCTCTCTCTCTCTCTCTCTCTCTCTCTCTCTCTCTCTCTCTCTCTCTCTCTGTGCTCTGTGGTTCCTTTCTTTTTGGAAATATCGTGACATATTTTCAATCTAGACAAAAGCAACTTCTGATGAAAATGATGCATTTCGTCGCCATGCGGAAACTGTTGCGCGAATGCCGAGTGTTTTGTTTTGAATGAGATGTTTATCAGTTTTTTTTTTTTTTTTTTTTTTTCGCCAAGCTTGAAGTCTCCGTGAAAGTCAAAATTCCCTAATGGAAAACTTTTACCCCAAAAAACAGTCAGCTATCAAAAATTGAACAAATGTTTCGTAAAAATTTGGGGCTTGATGATTTAGTGACGTCGTGGCCCAACAATTAATTTTTCACTGATGTATATACAGTATCATATAAAAAGTTTTCAATCAGTCAATATGTTCCATTGCAATGGTCCAAGGACTTCAAACTCATAAATTCCATATCTGACAGTGACCTAGATAAGAAACAAATGACTGTATAGAAAAGATGAAATTTGATCAAAACAATAAAGACAGATAAGAAAAATTAACCTTATGAAAAATTAACATGATATAAAAAAGGAACCGATAAAAAAATACCTGAACGCACAGATAACATGAATTTACCAATATACAAAGACGTATCGTTTAAAAATTTAAAAAGGTAAAGTTTTTGTAATTAAGAGTGTGTGTGTGTGCGCCATGTCCAAATTCATAACATGATATAAGTGGGAAAATTCGGAAAACCAGGCAATAATGGTTATGCATACTTAAATACTTCATGTAGACAAGCTGTACCAAACAGACAAGTACTTCTATTCAGAACGGGACAGAATGCATCATATATAAGATGAAACAAACAGATTAGGAAAGTTGAAAGGCTAGAACAATGTCTAAATGAAGCATACAAAAAAAGGGAACAGTCTGTCTCAGTGTACCCTCTACAAAGGAACAGAAATTAGAGCATGGCAAGCAGTGCGAGTACAGTCTAAAAATCTGCTGACATCGCTTTGCATTCAAGTAATAAACGAAGATGACCCAACGCTGCCATTACATCTCTACAGCCCTTCATTCTCACCGCTATCCCTATAAGTTAAGCAAGCCTGGGGTCAGTTGATTTAATGCGTACTACTATCCAACTACCTCTGTCTAAAGCTCTTCCTCTGGTGAACCCTTGTCTTCTTCCAATACATCTCTAAAACTACTTTCCATCATTGTGATTATGGCGTCAATTTGAGCTGTAGCGTCTTGATGTCCGAATTTGGGGATAGCATATTCTCTTCCTGCTCTCATTACAGATCATCAAGTCCATCAACAAAACTTTGATTTGCTCCACTAGTAAGGCAAACAGCAACCAAGTAGCAAAGAACACGATCAATTCTACATTCATCGGGCGAATTAAGAACAACTATTTCCATGTAAATGACACAAAAATGACAGTCCCTTACTCCTTCAGTTTGTTACTTAACAAAGTGAGGAGTCTGCCCTTTCCCTTCGACAAGCAACATATTGCCAAGAAAATGTTGTGGAACAGATCTACAACAAAATGCTTTGTTTTGATTCATATAAGCCATCGGTGAGTTTAATAATATACTACAATTTCAGAAAATCAGATTTTGTGATATCAAAAGCTCATTTCATATAAATCCCTTAATTGTCGTCTATCCCAAGCTCATTTAATTCAAGAAATTAAGAGTTAAAACTATATGCATACATCTACAATTTTTCTTTATTCGCAGATGATGAAGCTGACAACTCTCTCTCTCTCTCTCTCTCTCTCTCTCTCTCTCTCTCAGTCACATATCCCAGAGTTTATTTTCATTTTAGCGTTTAGTGTCAGAGAAGCTCACCTCACGAAGCAGGAATGTAACAAACAACTTAAAACGTCGTTCAGCTGATGCCCAGTGAATCCTTAGACAAACAACAGATCTGATCTAGGGCACGATAGTGACACACACAAAGTAATAAAAGCGCAACTCTGCCGCAAATTAAATCTCATAAGGTCCCCCACCGGACCTCTCCACTCTGCACACGTGGGGACGAATAAATATTAGCCGTAAGGGAGAACCTTTCATGAAGCTAGTCCACTGACTTGCCAGAGTAACAGATCCATTCCAGTATCAGCGAGTACTTGATATAAAGGCCCATTCTATTGCAAAAATAGCGTAAGATCTGATATCAACTGAAATTTGTCGTATCCAAAGAGAATTTGTGCACAAATATGTCATTATTATTATTATTATTATTATTATTATTATTATTATTATTATTATTATTATTATTATTATTATTATTCAGTAGATGAAACCTATTCATATGGAACGAACCTAAAGTGGGCATTGACCCAAAATTCAAGCTTCCGAAGAATAAGGTGTTCATTAGGAAGAATGAAGAGGAAGTAAAGTGAAATACAAAAAGACGAAAACCCATGTATCAAAAGAAAAAGACAAATGTGATCTACTTCAAGTCAACATTCCCTTACAAAAAAATGGCTATCACAGAAAAATCTAAAATGAACTTAAGTTAATTTACTCCCACAAAAATTCACTTCTACCAAGAGTGTCATCCGTAGATAAAATCTCTGTAAGATAAGCTAAGGCGTTATCAGGACGTCCATTTGCTGATGAATTATAAGGTGTCGTCAGGTAGATGATGCGTCCATTACGCGAATCTATCAATGCATTTGCAGGTTATTTCAAGCATTCAACTCCAAGCACAACAGCCATTTAAGCGAGGCACCAGGCCATATCGTGTGACGCTGGTGATAGGTTAAAGGCAGGTGCCGCAATACCCCTCGTATCTGCCAAGGAGAAGAGAGAGAGAGAGAGAGAGAGAGAGATCCTTATGGAGCTGTCAGTGGACCCTGGCATTTGCGCACGAAAGATATTAGGGTAAATATTATAAGGCATCTAGACGCATGCACTGGTGTAGGAAAATAGGTGAGGAATGTGTGTGTGTGTGTGTGTGTGTGTGTGTGTGTGTGTGTGTGTGTGTGTGTGTGTGTGTGTGTTTTTTTTGTGCTACCGGGTCTTTAAATGACGTGGAGGGTCCATTAAAAGATTTTTCCCCATGTGTGTTTGACGTCTTGAAAGAAAAGCGGTTTACAAACAAACATTCGACGGGAAGGCGCTAATGAAAGGAACGCTTGTTTACGCCATTTTCTATTGTAAATAATGGCTATTTCCTGCATGCCTTCGTCTCGCATGTCGACTTACCGAATATGTTTTCAACGGAAATCTTAATTAATACAAAAAACAATACCTTCCTTGACATATATTAATTGAAGCAAATATTTATTCACTCACCTTCCTACCTTCCTACCCACCATTACCATTTTCTATGCACCTGTTCCTAATGTCAGCATACGTCTAACATTTTCAAATACAAAAGGACATCCGTAACGGGATTGCAACTCATGTTATGTTCATTAATTCTAAAAGGCTCGACATTCAGATCTCGAAGTCACTACTCATCTTTGATACTTAATCATATCTTCAGTATACATGTGGGACCAAAGTCATCATTAAATTTAGTCGTGATATAGTTAAAGTGACTATAATAACTTGTCTATGCAGGTCAAGGATTCAATGTAATATATATATAATTATATAATATATATATTTATATATAGATATATATTATATATATATCTATATATATATATATTATATATAACATATACACACACACACACAAAATGACAAACACACGAGGAAGTGAAGAAACTTAATACCTGGGATGGCATATTCCTATACAGGTGTGTGTGTGTGTGTGTGTGTGTACACGTGTGTGTGCGAGCGAGCTCATTTATGTAAAATAATGCAAACACGTTTTGTTTCTAAAGCCCGTTTCTATTGCAAACCCAATTCCTCCTTTTCGTAAATCATATTTCCAGCCAGCCTTAAGCCTACTCAGTCATATGAGAACGATTCAACCCTACGGAAATCCCTCTTTCCCATTATAAGCGCCTCCTCTCTCTCTCTCTCTCTCTCTCTCTCTCTCTCTCTCTCTCTCCTCTCTCTCATCGGTTTTCTTCCTTCCTCAAACCTGCTCCAGTACCGATATTATATATGGGATCCCTCCTGAGACTGACAAAAACCTTTTGAAATAATAGAGACTTACGCCACGCATCCATCGCACATAGCTTGTCTAATTACGACACCAGAGATATATTTTGAGCTTTTATTATTGTTCTATTTGCCTATGAATGCATATGACACAAAATCTTTTTAATATAACAAAAACGTAGATCATAAAATGATTTTAACATTACAAAAAGGTATATCATAGACAAAGATGCAAATCTTCGAGATACATCAATCACTGTTGCATTGAGAAAAGATATTTGTTTATAGGAATGCAAGAAGTTTTGAGAGAGAGAGAGAGAGAGAGAGAGAGAGAGAGAGAGAGAGAGAGAGAGAGAGAATAAGTTTCTAACAGCAGGGAAAGACAATACATTTTTCTTGTGCAGTCAGTATATATTTCAGCTCAATCAATCAAACATCCAATTAAAAAAAAAAAAAAAAAGTTTTCGATTTCACTGGTGACGAGTTACGAGAAGGGAAAACACTTTGGCTCCCGATCAGACATTCCAGTTCTGAGGACGATGATCACGCAATACCACTCTCCCGTCTTTGTTTTTTATTTATTTAGCAAGCATCTGACGCCGTGTTAAAGCGTTTAGTTGCAAAGATGAACTTCTTGACCTTTTTCACACCTGACTATTCATCAACGTACAAACTAATCCCTAAAAAGGTTCAAGCAAAAGACAAATTAAGATACACTGCAACCTTCAGAGAGTCTGAAGAGCAAGCGCAAATAGTGGGGAATTTGCTTGAGAGATATTTCATTTACAAAGGCATCATGTTCCCTAAGACAGATTCGCGGTGGTTTTATCTTTAGCCGAGGCTCGGAAAACCTCTGCATGAAAGATGGAGAGAGAGAGAGAGAGAGAGAGAGAGAAATAGGAGGAGATAGGATGAAGGGAGAGGATGTTGGATTTGTAGAGAGGAAAGGATAGTTATGTTGTGATTTATTATGTAAACCAGCGAGAGAGAGAGAGAGAGAGAGAGAGAGAGAGAGAGAGAGATGAATCACTCCCGTCAAAAGAAGCAGAACGATTTTTTTTTTTTTGTATGGTGCTTTGATGTTGCATGGAACCAGTGGTTATTCAGCAACGGGACCTGCGGCTTTACGTGACTTCCGAACCACGTCGAGAGTGAGCTTCTATCACCATAGATACACATCTCTGACCCCTCAATGGAATGCTCGAGAATCGAACTCGCGGCCACCGAGGTGGCAGGCAAAGATCATACCAACCACGCCACTGGGGCGCTGGCAGAACGAGAGGAACTGGAGGGAAATCAATTATTTTAGAGGTGGAAAAATGAACTGTGCTCGTATAACATACTCTCTGCAATCGGCAATTTTAGTATTACCAAGTACTTTGATAAATACGGATGATAGGGCTTTAGAAATAAAAAAAAATGAATTCCTTAGCCCAAAACAGCCTATGAAAATATATATCACAAAGATATGAGAAAAAATTAATCGGTAATATATTTTTCCCAATCAGAAGATGAGAGCCGAAACTCTGTGCAATCGTCAATTTTAGGATTACCAAGTATTTTGATAAATATTGATGATAGGGCTTTAGAACTGTAAAAAATGAATTCTTTAGCCCCCAAAAAACTATGAAAATGTATATCACTAAGCAGAAAAAATTATTAGTAATATTTTTTTCCAAATCAAAAGATGAAAGCCGAAACTCAACTTCATGAAACTGACTGATATATGAAAACCGGTTTCGCAACGGCTTCGGTCTTCGATGCCGGGAGAAAATAATATTTGGAAGAAAGAGTGACTCTAAAATTAAAATGGTGAAAACTGCGACTTGAACCAGGATGATCACAGGGGACCATAAATGCGACAGAAGATCACTATAGTAGATTCACATCAACCGTGCATTTGATGTCTAGGCCAGTTCCTTACGACGCTCCTGATTGGCTGTTGATAAGCCAATGACAGGGCTGGAAACTCTCAGTCTCTCTCGAGAGAGTTCACATAGGCAGGGTGTATGTTCCATCTCTCCTGAAATATACGTCTTTCAGGAGAGGTGGAACGTACATCCTGCCTAAGTGAACTCTCTCGAGAGACTGAGAGTTTCAAGCCCTGTCACTGGCTTATCAACAGCCAATCAGGAACGTCGTAAGGGACTGGCCTAGACGTCAAATGCACGGTTGATGTGAATCTACTATTGTACATACCTTAACGAGACAAGAGCAGGGCCTTGTTACTTTTCAGGTGTTATTATAAATTTTCTAAGCACTTCTGTGATGAGCTTAGTAAATTCTTGATCACATTTTAAAAGCAATCTTATAAGACACAAGAAAGGCGAAAAATGTGAAACTGTAGGAAGCGTTTCAAGACCTCAAACATCACTTTTTAAAACCTAATTTTCTATGATGGAGTGTTTTAAAATAGGCCTAAAATGAAAACAGTGGGTGGTGCCTGGCCAGCCTCGTAAAGAAGGCAAGATGTAGAATGAGAAAAAGCCTAAACTATCTGGTAATCGGAGAGAGAGAGAGAGAGAGAGAGAGAGAGAGAGAGAGAGAGAGAGAGAGAGAGTTTGCAGTTCCTTGTCAATGAGTAACAGTCACTTATTCTATGGCAGACTGCCAAACTTGGCGCTGATGGCAAGACGGCAACACGATACAATCATCAGTCAATCATATTTGATTTTATTCCTTCCATAAGAGATTAGAGACGCACCCCTACCCCTCTTTAAAAAAAAAAAAAAAAAAAAAAGCCCGACGGCCGGAAGCGACATTATCGAAAGCTATCTGTTATTTCCTACGGGTTATCCTTTGAGGGGTTTCGACTCATCAATCACGCGCCAACGAGACGAGGGGGTCTCGTGCCAGTCATAACAGCTCGGAAGTTTATGGTTTAGGACCACGACGCGAGTCGGGAGTCGTACCATAAAGCATTCCACGTGGACTTCAGATACTAAAACGATCCCGGGCGCCAGGAATTTCATGGACCCACCACGCCGTCAAATAAACATGAATTTGATTCCTGATATGTCATCCACTTTGCTCTCGCGACACGGCTGAAGGCTTCGCTTCGCATCTGACAGCTGGCGTTCGAGCGAGGGAAAAGAAAAAGTTTCACTTTCTATCAGCACAAGAAGAATCCGCGATGTGAGGTCACGTGATCAACAACCGCCGAATAGCTCGTTAAGCTCGTCAATACCCCAATGGAAGAGGCATGTTCGTCGTCTCTCTGAGCCAAGTTATGAACCTCCACAACGCCTGCGTAATATAAAATAAGTAGTAATTCCTTTCACTAAAAGCACTACCAGCCTTCATTTGCTGACAATGACAATCTAAGTTATAACATCGACTTGGCGCGTGAGTATGACATTTCTTCGATACGAAGGTACAAAAAGGGTTCTCTCAATTTTCCTCTGCCAGCAAAGCTCTTCAAGTTGCATTAAACAACGAGAAAAAACACTTCATGCACGCAGCTGAACTCGAGGTATCTTGCTTACAGACGCGCTTAGATAGCGCTATCCCCTGTGGCTGCCTCATGCCTTAATGCACATAAGAGATATCAAACACCTTATAAAAGAACCGCGTATACTCTGCTCGGTTGTTGAGCTCCTCTAAATGCCACTGATATCTGCTGATTGCATTTAGAACTTCATTTTACTTGGGGTACAAACATAAAATTTAGGCCAAAGGCCAAGGACTGGGACCTATGTGGTCATTCAGCGCTGAAATGGAAATTGACAGTAAAAGGTTTGAAAGGTGTAACGGGAGGAAAACATCGCAGTTGCACTATGAATTAAGTATTAGGAGAGGGCGGAAAGTATGATGAAGAAAGAGAATATGAAAGGAGGTACAGTAAAAGTTTTCTATATTGTGTTGCAGGTATGCTGTCCTTATTAAGGCTCTTGGGCTTGTAGCTCTCCGCTTTTCCAAGTAGGATTGCATATTTGCTCGTAATAATAACAATAATATTCGCATTCTAACCATTACCGAGATGGAATGAAAATTTAAGAGGACAGATTCACTGCTCCTAATTTATGGAAATCTCATTGTAATATTGCTCACAACAATATTCCAAAGTGCAACAACCGCTCGGCGTGCATACAAAATAACAATGCAAACATCAAAAGACCGAGGAACGCACCATTTTGTTCAAGTTCCGAATGTTTACTTTACCAAAGTAGCAGCTATTTCCGTTCTATATTTGCAAATGTCTGTATGGCCCATAGCAAGGATAGTCATAACCTAAAGCGAAAAAAATTAAATGCTATGTTATTAAAGTTTTTCCGAATCACGTCAACTGTCAAGGATTTCACTGCCCACAAAACTCTATAGTCTCTCAAGACACTACGAAATGTGTAATCTTTTTCACGTTTCGTATTTTAGAGTTTTGCTAAAATTTGCTAAATGTAAGACTCAGTGCCACCTTGTTTATACCAAGAAGAGGTACATCAAACTGATGTCTACTTGAACTGAAATTTGACGTTGCTGACACTGACCAAATAAGTAAATGAAGTGTATAGATTGAAACCATATCAAAACCATCAAGGTATGCTGTTCTCTATATTAGAGATGATACGAGGTATATTAGAGATGATATGAGGGAGAAGGGAGTACGGGAGGAAATGACACAGGACAGAGGTAGATAGATGGAAGAGACTCATTAAAAACGGCGACCCCGAATAGGGATAAAGCTGGGAAGAAGAAAAAGAAGAAGAAGAAGATATTGAAAACATCCTCAACGAACTACAAGCCTAAGAACCAGTTTTTTTAGATTCTGAGAAAACTCACTGCTTCTCTTTAATTTGTAATTATTAAATATTAATATGGGGTACTTCTAATTTAAATACTGTAATATTTTTTTTCCAGCTTTAGTACTGAATTCCTCATATTCTTCAATTTGTTTACTCTGTCAGCAGGTTGGTATGAACTGACTTATGAGGATTCTTGGAGAACTGCCAAAAATTGGTCGGTCGAAGCACATCGAGGGAGTCTGGTTGTTCAGCTTGTTAAGTATTTAAGGACAGTTTTCTGAATAAAAAACAACAAAAGTAAGAATTGTAGCGGTATGACTCATCAGTCATTTGTTGAAGTCATTTAAAACCACAGTGTCAGAGTACATGCTACCAAACTGATACTTATAATGACAGCTCTGCTGAGTTTTGTGCAACATCATCTACTCAAGCTGAAGTTCGTCAAAACATTAACACAAATGAAAAACCGACGATATGAAAACTACAAATTATAGTAAGTGAACTGACTTATGACAAAAATCTCATTTAGTCTTGCAAAACATGGGGACAGAGGGAAACTGGTATAAAGGGGTGCAAATATATCACATTTCTCTGAAGTACAAAACACTCTAACTCTGTCATATTAACTGTAATTTGTGGTAGCATGACAGAGTGAATTAAATGGGACAGGGTAGTTACACAGAGTAGCAGCATTGAGTAAAACTAACGAAAATAAACATGCCAAACTGTCGAGTTTTTTTCTCTTTTTTTTTGACATCTTCATTACCTGCCAGCATGCAACACGAAAACCTAGTTTACATACGGTTTGGAAATATTCAAGACTTTGCATCAAAATGGTACTACCAAGGAAAAAGTGAACGAATATTATAAAAATCGGAAAATATAGAATAGAATTTTCCTTTCAATGGTTTAGATATTACTGCAAAACTCACGTTAGCATCAGTTAAATTACCAGCAAATAAACTCAACTCTAAACTATAATCAGCAAGGAGACTTAGATTTATTATGGAACCGGTAAATGTTTTAGCTATATTCAAAAGCATAAACGTCATAAAAACATTCATTATACTGTACAAGGAAAGTCCATACCAATCGACTTCAAAGGAGACTTTACTTGATAAACTGAGCCACTTGGAGTTTAAAATACCGCACTTAACTCTATTCAGTTCATTTTCAAGAATGAATCTGGGAAATGAAGACAAGGAAAATAAATAAAAATTCCATTTCCTTCGCAGGCTTGCTCGGGTGTCAGACTAAAAACAACTTTCAAATTAAAGAAGACCATTTTATTACCCACAGATTCTCTAAACGTGTCCCTTTGTTTGCATCAAAGCTGTTTACCCCGATGAAGACCAACATACAAAACACCTTTGGTGAAGCCTGCGACGTTCTTTATGAAATATGAGGACTACCTCTAAGCATCTATTTGGCCTCTCTCTCTCTCTCTCTCTCTCTCTCTCTCTCTCTCTCTCTCTCTCTCTCTCTCTCTCTCACGGAAAGCCACAGGAAGAATCTGTCTGCTGAATCCCAATCCCACAAACACGGCTGAGATGTCATAATATATCAAGGCATAAACGTCCTCTAAGCCATCTGATTGGAGGAGTAGTTTATGTTGTTGATAATAGCAGCTAAAAGCTGAGATAGAAAGGGAGAGGGGCCACGCACGCACGTCACTCGTCAAGGGTGCGTTTTGAGAGAGAGAGAGAGAGAGAGAGAGAGAGAGAGAGAGAGAGAGATTTCCACACATTTACGAAGTTCGATAACGCTATATATTCAAGAGATATTCGTCCCCGCTCTCAAGCATTTAGGAATGCGATGGTGTTTGTGCATGCGCGGGTCTTTCTTAGTGTAATCGCAACAAACAATTAGCTACCGTTTAGTTTACGATGCAATTGCGTGTGCACGTGTGTTTGTTTATTGTACGGTTTCAAAATGGCATGCAATTACTTTTCATATAAACGAAAAATGAAATGCTGGGTACGCTGGTGGCTGGCTACCTGTTTTTATCACATATACGAGAATGAAGTGTTCTGGGTAAAATAAAAATCCATTATTAATTTGAATAAAACCGCAGGTAACAGGAAAAGCAATTAAGGAATAGGCGACAAGAGATAACCTGCACGACGGCCAGAAAAAAAGCGAAACGTGATGGATGGGTAAAAATATAAAAACAGCATTACACAGCAGAGAAGAATAAACTAGTTGATAAAAATATTTGAGTGAAGACAGATGACAGTGCTGTGACAGCTTTTATTATTTGTATATGAAAAGGAATAATGCAAAGCCAGAAAACTGTACAGGGAATGGAGGGGGGGGGGGGTTGGTACGAGAGTGGGAACGATGCAATAGAGACGAAAACGTAAGGGAAGAATGATAAAGAGACACGTCGAAATAATAGAAAAAATTAAGAGAGGAATAAAAATGACAAGCGTGACTAGCGAGGCGTTGCTGCCATGACGGCGCCTTGTTTAAGTCTATCATTAATCAACATCTGGCATATTTTTTTCTTTCTTTTTATTCTTTTTGCCTCTTAACGTCACGAATCAATTCATTACAACAATCGTTTATTATTATTACCCATGTTTGTAAAGCATACTGGAATTCTGCAAATTATATTTGTCATGGGACCCCATCTAGAAAAGGCTAAAAGAGGATGGATGACTAAGAAGAATGTGAACAAATGAAAATACGAAAATGAGGAATAAAGTGAACGCATACAAATTTAAAAAGAACTAAGCCAAATGCGACACGACGAAGGGATGAACGTAAAAACAGGAAGGGTGACCAACGTGCAACAATTGTAATGAATGAAACAATAAATCTAACTATTTACGAGGTTCGGGAGATGAAAATATATATATATATACATACACACACACACACACACACACATATATATATATATATATATATATATATATATATATATATATATATATATATATATATAAATTTCTCTCTCGTTGTTCGTCTTTACAGTCTTCCTTCGAGTAGGCTCTCTCCTCTCATCTCTCTCTCTCTCTCTCTCTCTCGTCTCTCTCTCTCTCATCTCTCTCTCTCTCTATATATATATATATATATATATATATATATATATATATATATATATATATATATATATATATATATATATCCTACTCGAAGGAAGACTGTAAAGACGAACGACAAGAGAGAAAGAGAACAGACAGAACGTAGGAAGAAAACACGACCAAGAAGAAGGCAAAAAGAATTTGAAAGGCATACGGAAGGAAGAAAGGAAATAGAAGGAAGTACAATATGAAGTGTGGCGGAGAGAGGATAGAAAGAAGGACAGTTAGATAGAAGGAAGTACAATATGAAGTGTGGCGGAGAGAGGAGAGAAAGAGGGACAGATAGATAGAAGGAAGAATGAAGCAGAACACAAATCAAGAAAAGAAGAGGCAAATCAAATGCGGTGGCAAGGAAGGTGTTAGAAGATACAACACACACACAAAAAAGGGAGGATGGGTGGGCAGAAGACAAGAAAAATGAAACGAGGGGTGAAGCCGAGGACAAGATGGACGATGGAAATTGTGAAGAAGGAGACAGGGAGTAAATGATGAAAATGAACAAGCAGGAGACGGCGTATGCAGGAAATTCTGAGGATAAAAATGATAACGAGCACAAACAGACCTTGGGGTGGAAAAGAGAAAATGTCCATCGGCGTGGAAAAGTTGACTAACGAACGCCAAACATATTCCTACGAGCAACGTCTACCGCAGCTACAGTTCTAGATAGCAACAGCGGCAATAAAACTGAAATATGGCCTGGTAATACTGAGTCAAAAAGGGCATAACTTCAGCCTACAGCAATTTCACTCCGCATTGAAGCGGAATGACACTGATGAATACACGGTTTTTATGTACTTAAACCAAGAAAAGAAAGATGTTTCAGTACTAAAATAGGATAAAATATTTACGCTGCCCAATTACAGAGGAAATCCAAGCTTAATATGGATATTGTTATGTCTGTGGAAAATTACAATTGTATGAGAGGACAAGCTGATGTTCACTCGAGTAGTTATGGGATTTGAATTTTTATAAAAAGATAAAAAAGAAAATAAAAAGTGTGGGAAAAGTATGAGGACAAGTGAAAGCGACCGTTGGAATGATCCATGAAACGAGAAATTTGGTAATGCTGGTGGAGAAGTGACGTAGAGGGCGCTGGAGATATAAGTAATAGAAAAAGTGTTATGGAGATTGACTAAAAAGAGTTTAAGGTTAACTGCTATGCTTCACTACCAGGACCAGGAGTAGCAGTTTGATGAGGTCTCACACAAAGATGTATGCCGTCTCAATTTCTCATTAAAAATATCATGGCACAAGAAATTAAAGACCACCAGATGTAGGATTAAATTTGTGGGATACGATAAGGGGCTATGAATGATCTAAGAACGGTTGGTGTTTGTTATATGATAACAGCAAATGGGGATAAGGAAGAGAGCATAAAGTGAACCTTGGAAGTACCTGAGCATTCATAAGAGGAGAAAATCGGGTTGCAATTTGGCAAAAGCATGGATATAATAGAAAGTGAAAAACAGTAAAGAAATTAGTAAGATGTATTACTATAGATGGTCGGGTTCTGCTACTCAAATCTTTGCTACCCATAACTTTCAGCCTCATACCCCACTGACGACACCACTGCACCACTGGCTAATCAGTTCCTACAGATCTCTGTTCAGATTTGGGGGAGCAAATAACAGCTACAAGAGTACTCCGTCAGAATAATGTGCTGTTATTTTTGGACCAACACTATAAACAACAAAGGCCACAGAGTGTTACCCTGAGGAACACCAGACAAGTTAAGTCTGGGTTCACTAAAAGCATCATTAACAAGAACTTTTTTGCAGGTCGTTCATGAAAACTGTGGATGAGATCGCGTACATAGTCTGCGACAACTAAGTTCTCAAGATTTTACATAGAGTCTTATGAATAAATCAGACTGGTACTGGTGTCGCTTACCCAGATTATTAAAAACTAACCATAATCTCTGTGACGCAGGTTTTTGACGGTTGGATTATTGTGACACTAATTATCCAGGAACGGTTCATGAACTTGAACTACCGTTCTCTGAAAGAATCTTTATTAGTTTATTAGTCTTTCAAAACCATCCACTCTTATCATTCTACATTACTGTAGTATCAATATCTTAAATAAAATTCCACCGGTGCATGATTCAGCTTCAGAGACAAGAAATTTACTATATTTAGAGAATATAAATTGCATACAGGATAAAAAAAGAGCAGACTGACGCAGAGAAAAAAAAATTAGCACCAGTGACTTCATCTATCAAAATCAATGGAATGAGATAATTTTATGCGCGGAATATCCTGGTCAGGCAATAAAATATAATTTTCTTCCTATCTCTCTAGGAGAGCAGTAAACCAATTGAGGACTATCTTGCTACAACCGGTTACGAATGTATTTCATACGTTTTGGAAATAAATCGCCAAAGTGGCTCCATAGGCCAAAAATACCTAAAATCCTGCTGTCCGTGCAATCATGTTTCATGAGCGCTACCATTTTTGGTCGCTCAAGCGGGTTCTAAGGCGACTCGCGCTCAGTGGGTTACAAGTTCAAGCCCTGCTCATGAGTTGATAAAACTAACTGGGAACAAAACCTTACGGTCTCTTTGACTTTAGGAATGGAGGTTTGAGGAAGCTGACAGGTCAACATGCCTATTCATCAGCAGCCACTGCTTGGGTCCCCTTGGTACTAGCTTGGGTAAAGAGGGGCTTTGGTGCGAGGGCACGGCTTGTCTTTGGACCTTGGGCACGATGACCTGTTACGTGCCCTTGCGGCTCGTGAACAACCTTTAAAACTTAAAACAAAGTAAGCTTGAAATGTGAGGGATGGAAACGAGAAAAATACGATTGTGTTACACGTGAGTGAAGTTCTGCAAGCCTTTCAAGGTATTCATTGCAGATCTCCATTGATATGAGTGCGCAAAACTGGATAGAAAAATGTTGAATTTGCTTTTTGTTCATCTTTTAGAGAGCCTTCGCCTCTCCATGAGATACTGCGCGACAAAAAGAAAATCTGCAGCAGCCTTGTAAGAACACTCACTCTCTGGAAAAGGAGAAGAGGGGCTATTGTTTCCCGGGAAAAAGACAAATGACTGTCTGTCAAGAGAGAGAGAGAGAAGAGAGAGAGAGAGAGAGAGAGAGAGAGAGAGATGACGAGAGAGAGAGGAGATGAGAAGAGAGAGAGAGAGAGAGAGAGTAAAAACATCCTCACAAAAGCTCGTCCATAATTCCGACAAGCAACAAGGACTGCTGTCGTCAGACCCTGAATCCGTATATGTGGGTCTTGGTGAGGCCAATCCATCACGCTGTCTTCAACATTAGATACCTTCGACCAATGGGAAACAATACATAAGCACATGGAAAATTACATTAAAAAGGAACGTAGGAAAATGAAGCAAATGAAAATGAAACAAATCCCCAAAACGACAGAGATGAAAGTCGAGCGAGAATAAAGCTAATAAAGATGATGATGATGAACCGACAGACTGGCTGTTAAGCCCTCGAGATAGATGGATTACTTGGGGAGCAGATAATGGAGAAGGGAGCTAAGAGGGAAAGACACAGACAGAAAATCAATGAACAGATACCGATGCCATTTCACAGAAAAAATGTTAAAGATACAAGGAAAAGAATACACAGAAAGAATGAATTCACAGACAGGGTTATTAGTAGCGCACTCGTATGAAAAATATATAAATTAAATACACAGACAGGGTCCTGCTAACAACCACATCCCTCGAAGATTTAAAAGCTCTTGAACAGTCTCTGAAGCTTCTCTCTGCTCTGACCATCTACAATCGTCAACAAACATCAAATTCATCATGATATTTATGATCTACTCTCCTATCCAACAACTGTCCACTTGCATTTGCAGGACATTCCGTATCTACCTGTCTACCTATCTTAGACAAAACAAAAATGTGAAACCATTGCATCATTTAATTCTCAGTGGCGTACGAAAATAGGAAATGCAGCGGTAAATGAAAACCAGCCCCTTTATCAAAGCATTGAGAGAAGGCTTAAAGATATTCTCTTCTCCTCTAGCCCCTCAAGGATTAGTCTTTATCTACTGCTTAATAATTTTCTCATGTTTATTGCACAAGAGTAAATATGAGATCAACATACTATGTAAATATCATTAATACAGTACGAGAAAATCATCACGTAATGAATTAAGAGTCGTCCATTTAAGGATAAGAATAAAAGTTGAGAAGTGTGCTTGACGGAACACGAGCCAGAGGGGAAGGGACAGGAACAAGGGGAAGGGAATCTGAACACACACACACACACAAGTAAAGCAAATGAGAAGGGAGAGAAATGACTTTCCTTGAGATCCCAAGCCATAATATAAAGTTCTGGCAAAGCCTCTTATCATTGCGTCTCAGCGGCGCCGTCCTGCATTTTAAGCGGAACAAAAAGTCGAACATTTTTTCCAGGCATTTTTTCCAAGGGCTGCTGCTGCTGCGGCGGCGTCAGGCATATCGTGCTTTCGTAAGCATTCCTCCACCTTGGTTTATTTTTTTTCTCGGTGAAGATGGCATCTAAAAAAATGAGAATGTACAAGTACTATGGGGCATCTTAAAGATACACATTTTTTACTTTATTGCGTCTAGTTACAGATGATTACAGAACAACACAACACGTAACTAAACAAAGGCAACGCGGGGATTTTTCCCGTTGAAACGGAAGCAAGAATATGAAAATCTATATTTTTATATATATATATATATATATATATATATATATATATATATATATATATATATATATATATATATGACAGCAAAACTATTGCATGTACAGGGTTTTCATAAAGTACCAGTACCATTCACTGCAATAAATACTTGTAATGGTACTGGGACTTTATGGACACCCTGTATATATATATATATATATATATATATATATATATATATATATATATATATATATATATATATATATATATATATTGAGAGTGAGATATTTTAACATTTCTTAAAATATGTCAACACTAGCAAAAGCCATTATTTCCTATCAGTTTTGCTCATGGGATCTGGAAGACAAGGGAATACGTCTTTAGATCTCTGAGCCGACAGGTTTCCAAACTAAACTGGTTTACTTTTGTTTTACTAAACCTTTTAGGAAGATGAAATCTAGACAAAGACGACCCCTTATAACTTAATGATGTTCCGTGCATATACTCGCGTTTGCATCACTAGCTCATTTTTATTGATTTGCCTCTATCGTACTGTCTAAGGAGTCTAAGAAGTGTTTCACCTATCATTTTGAGTAGCCGAGATGAACTTCATTCAAATTTTGCGTCCACCGTTTCCCCACCACCATCTGCATTTTCAGTAATAATGCTTTTTTTCTAAAAAAAGTATAGAGGATCCAGATAAAAGGAGAAAAAATACCAACAGCAAGAACGGACTCCAGTGCTGAAACCTTCCATAGTATCGGCCGCTCGATAGAGGCAAAAATGATTCATCGGCAGCACACGGAATTCCCTTCCACAGATGGAACCATTTACCACTTGAAAGTCAAAACTAAGTGACTTTTAACAATAACAATTTTCTATTGATTTCACATGTTCTACAGCTTCTCGGTGATATTTAATAACGTTTCATCATCAGCAATATCACTGAACACAAACACTGTTTATTTAGGTTTATATCTTACAGGGGAGGTGCTTATTCAATAATGAAATACTTTTGCTCACTGCGCAACCGTTTCAAGATTTCGAATATTTTTACAGTTTTTGAATTAAAAAAAATAAATAAAATAAAATTCTCAGTTAAAAAAAAAAGGACACGGCAGCAAGATAAGATAAACGGGAAGGACAAGGCAGTCTACCTGAAAGTCAGAATAATATTACCGTAAAGAAAAAGATATAATGCGACTTCACTGCGGTGGATAAGGAATAAGAATAGGAAATGAGAGAGAGAAGAGAGAGAGAGAGAGGAGAGAGAGAGAGAGAGAGAGAGAGAGAGAGAGAGAGTTATGAAATGGTGAAAGAAAGTTAGTTTTGAGAAGGAAACACGATTTAGAGAAGGGCACAGGAGAGAGAGAGAGAGAGAGAGAGAGAGAGAGAGAGAGAGAGAGAGAGAGAGAGAGAGCTGTTGCTGCTGCTATCGCCTGGGCAAAAAAATATATTTTCTTTCTGTTGTATGAAATATAACCCAAATAATACGACTCCCAGCAGAATATCGCAAGGAAATCATGCTACTTTCATTCCCTGAACGCATTTCTTTCACAGATCCACCTGGTATCGAACTCCCTTCGTCACAGGGTCTATTCTTGTGCATCAAAAGCGATGACAAAAGGACCAACTTTTCATTTGAGCAAAGAGCATTTTACTGGTACAAGAAAACCGAAGGGGAAATGCCGAGCACCCACACCCAGTCACTTATTGACATAAACTTAAAAAATAAAAATAAAAATGAATAAATAAAAGACAATAAGGGCGTAAATCCTAGTGTCTACTGTACAGAAAATACTGTAAAGTCTGCGATGTTTGTAAACAAATATTGTATGACGACTCAAGACATATATAGAAACTATGAGGTGGAGTTGGTTCAGAGCTTAACAGCAAAAGAATAGGTACATTTTGTACATAAATGTATTAACAGCAAACGAATAGGTACATTTTGTAAATAAATGTATTAACAGCAAAAGAACGAAAGTAACATTTTTGTAAATAAATGTTATAATTAAAAAACAAATAAGTCTATTTTTGTAAATACAAATGTATTAACAGCAAACGAACGAAAAGGTACATTTTGTAAATGAAATGTATTAGCGAGCAAAACGGACAAAAAAAAAAAAAAATTGTAAGTACATTTTGCAAATAAATGTATTGACAGCCAACGAATAAGTACATTTTGTACATAAATGTATTAACAGCAAACGAATAAGTACATTTTGTAAACAAATGTATTAACAGCAAACGAATAAGTACATTTTGTAAATAAATGTATTGACAGCAAGAGAATAAGTAAATTTTGAAAATAAATATAACAGCAAAAGAATAAGTATATTTTGTAAATAAATGTAACAGCAAAAGAATAAGTACATTTTGTAAATAAATGTAACAGCAAAAGAATAAGTACATTTTGTAAATAATTGTATTAACAGCAAAACAATAAGTACATTTTGTAAATAAATGTATTAACAGCAAACGAATAAGTACATATTGTAAATAAATGTATTTAAAACAGTATGATGGATTTATTTAAGTCCTAAAAGCACAAGAATCACAAAACTACACTTTATTTTCACATAAATGCGTTCGGGACACAAACGTCCTGAATTCTGAAATATGAAAAAAAAAAAAATTACCCCAGCCCCCGGAAAATCTCATCCATCATGAACGTAGGTATAATATAATAAAACATTTGTTGAAAACATACATAAATGCCTCAAACTATCGTACTCTCATCGTCATCAGCTAATGATTATTATGATTTTTACAGAAAGCATCAGCACCATCAGTTTAGTTGAAATTAAGCCATGCATACTTTCTTGTTGTATATTCAGGATTAAGAATATACGTGGAAACTTGTCTCCAATTCGGCGTTAAATATCTCGAGTAGAAACATTACCAAATTGAATCGCCGAAGTCATAGAATTTATCATACCCGCCCCACTGTATCAATTACGAAAATAGAGAGAGATGCGCAAACAAATGGAAAGAAAAAATGAAGAGTTATGGATGGATACAACTGGAGGTAGAATTATTCAACATCAAAAACAAAAACTTGTTGGCCGAAAGAAATTTAATGAAACCTTGGGGGCGAAGATATATGGCAGTATCGGGAAAGAGCTTTACAGATGAGGGAAGGAAACAGAGAGAGAGAGAGAGAGAGAGAGAAGAGAGAGAGAGAGAGAGAGAAATGAAACGAAACGATGATGCATTAGAAACATAGAAACAGCGATGTAAGTGGCGGACATCCAAAGAGAGGAGAGGGATAAAATGGTATAATAAGGGTGATGGTGGTGATGATGATGATGGCGTATAACAAAGAGAAAGAAAAAAAAATCTGGGAGAGGGAATGCATTACTTAAAGCGAGGTTGGGTTAATGAGTGCTGGTCTTCATCATTACTGAAAGGAAGTTACGATAAATGAGACTCGTTACATCCGTCATCCGTGTTTTTTTTTTTATTTCATCTATTTATTTTTTTTTTTTTTCTGCTTGATGTTTATGTCATTACTTCGTTTTCCTGTAGCTATCGATGTTTATTACGAAGGCCGGATGCCACCGATACTGAAATTATAAGCAACGGATACATAGAAAAACAGAATAAAGAAAATAGAACTTAAGTGACGAAAAACAAGAGAAATGGGATACACGGAAGGGAAGAGCTGAGAAGAAAAAGGACAAATAAATATCAGTGAGTGGATTAATGAATAACGAATGACTTCAGAGTTTGACGATGAAAGGGTCACCAAATAAAGAATAAAAGGAGTTTGGAAGAAGCATAAAGGACGAAAGGGATACGAGAAAAGGAAGTAAAATAACTGGAAGACAGGACGAGAAAATAGATCCAGGAACAGGGAAACCGAAAGGGAAAGATAGTGAGGAAGAAAAGGTGAAAAGGAAATGAAGGGTATCGAAAGAAGAAAGGAGCAAAATAAGGAGGAGAGAAGGGAAGAGTCGGGAAGAACATACACAAGAATGCAACGAGAGAGAGAACATACACAAGAATGCAACGAGAGAGAGAGAGAGAGAGAGAGAGAGAGAGAGAGACCTTACATCTTGTTCGGGTTGCCCCAGGTCCCTCAGTGTGAGGTACCACTAATGTCTACCAGAGAGTTGCTAGTACATCTTCCGGTATATTTTGCATCTTCCAACCTTGGATGGTCTGGGATGCAGTTTAGATATTTGTCGAGCTTATTCTTAAACACATCTACGCTCACTCCTGATATATTCCTCAGATGAGCTGGCAACGCATTGAATAGACGCTGCATTATCGATGCTGGTGCGTAGTGGATTAATGTCCTGTGTGCTTTCCTTATTTTTCCTGGTATAGTTTTGGGCACTATTAATCTACCTCTGCTTGCTCTTTCTGATATTTTTAGCTCCATGATGTTTTCGGCTATTCCTTCTATCTGTTTCCATGCCTGAATTATCATGTAGCGTTCTCTTCTCCTTCTAGACAATATAATTTTTAATGATTGTAGTCTTTCCCAGTAGTCAAGGTCCTTAACTTCTTCTTTCTTTAGCTGTAAAGGACCTTTGTACACTATTTGTGCAATATCCTTTTGATAGTGTGGGTACCATATCATATTGCAATATTCAAAGTGGACTACGAACATATTTTATAAAGCATAATCAGTGTTCAGCTTTTCTTGTTTTGAAGTGCCGTAACAACATTCCCATTTTTGCTTTACATTTTGCCAATAGAATTGCTATTTGGATCATTGCATAACATGTTCCTATTCATCATCACACCAAGGTCTTTAACTGCTTCCATTATTTGTGATTGTCTCATTATTAGGTCCCCTATATGCATATAGCTTTCCTTCTCTGTCTCCATAATTTATTGATTCAAATTATCAGAGTTAAATACCATCCTAACCTTACCTCTGCCCAATCATATACTTTGTTAAGGTCTATTTGTAGCGCATTCCTATCTCATCACAAGTAATTTACTCTACTTATTCTGGTGTCATCGGCGAAACTACTCACTACCGAGTCCTTAACATTACTGTCTATGTCTGCAATCATAATAACAAACAGTATTGCTGCTAAACACCGTACCTTGTGGCACACCGGATATTCCTTAGCATTCATCCGATTCTCATCATTTGCAACTAAACTATCTGTTTCTGTTGTGTAAAAATTCGTTTTAACCATCTTCCTACTTTATCCACGATATTGTTTGTTTTCTAATTTTCTTCGCTTAATATATTATGGTATCTACCTTGTCAAAAGCTTTTGCAAAGTCTAGAGAAACCACATCTGTTTCATTTCCGCTTTTCATATTTTGTATATGTTCTCACGGTGACTAACAGTTGGGTTTGTGTACTTTTTCCAGGGTACGAAACCATGTTGTCCTATTATTAAATCAAATTATTTTATTAAAGGTTTCATAATATATTTTTCTTCACCCTTACCCTTTCATACACTTTCATAATATGATGTTAGATCACAGGCCTATAATTACTTGCCTTAGTCTTGACCCACTTTTGAAAGTAGGGGTAATATATGCTAATTTGTGCTCATCATAATCTTGCCTGTATCTACACTTTGTCTTAATAATATTGCAAGTGGCTTTGCCATAGAATGAACTACTTTCTTTAACAAAATAGCAGGAACACCATCAGGACCTGCAGCAGTTCCATTTTTAATTTCATTAATAGCCTGCATAATATCAGCTTCATTAATATCTATGTCAGCTAAATATTCACTATGTTTTCGTCCCTTACTTCTGTATCATTATCTTCATTATCAATTCTAGGGGTGAATTCTCTCTTATATCGTTCTGCCAATATGTTGCATATTTCCTTTTTTTTCATTCGTTAATCTCCCTTCAATTCTTAGAGGGACTATTTCTATTCTTCTTTTATTCATCTTTTTCGTGTACGAGTATAATAGTTGGGGGGTTTTGCTTGATATTTACTAGGGTTTTTTCTTGCCAAGTCCCTTTTTTCATTTCTTTTGTTTTTGATTATAATCTTTTGTTCTGCATTTTCTATCTTACTTTTTAGTTCTATAACTTTCCATGCATTTTTTTTCTTCTTTTGCAAGACCTTTTTTCCACTTTCTGATTTTCTGGAACTAGATACTTCTGTCTCTTAGTATGCATGGACTGATGTTTACTTTTCTTCTTCGGTATATATTTATCCACTATTTTCTCTAATATTTATATAGTATCTCGTATTTACCCTTATGTCATCACTACGAAAATGTTATCCCAATCTTTGTTTAATTCTTCATTTATTTCTGACCATTTATATTTTTACTGTAGTTGTATTTTCCATATCCTTCCCACTTTTTCATTTCTTGCTTATCTCTGTTTTTCACTTGCTTTGGAATGGACTGTTAATTCTATGAAATTGTGGTCTGAAATACTCGCATTATAAACTATTATTTCTTTACATAATTCACCTCGTTCACAAATACTAGGTCTAAAGTATTTCCTTCTTGTTGGCAGGTGATTTATTTGTTGAATGTTGTATTCTAGTAGCATATCTAATAGCTTTTCGAATTGCCTCTTATCTTACCCTGCACTACTATTACTCTGTATATGTATAAATACAACCACAATCTCCTATTCGTTCTTTCCAGTCTACGAAAGGAAAGTTAAAGTCTCCAGATAGGAGAATAGATCCAGTCCTTGTGAGTCTACACTATCATCCAATTTTATATTATTATGTCAAACTCTGTAGTATTAGGGGGTCTATATTACTATGTTCATTAATTTTTCAGATTCAAATTCTACCGCTATTAGTTCACATTCTGAGTTACTATATTTCTCATATATTTTTCCTTGTTATTTGTCTTTCCCATATATTGCGGTTCCCCCTTGATTCCTATTTTTTCTATCTGATCTATAAGTTTGGAACACTTTTATTTGATCATCATTCCCAGTCTCTTGGGAATACCAGGTTTCACTTATATTCATTTATATCTATTTTCTTTTCAATTTGGGTTGTTCTTCTAAGTACTCTATTTTTCTTTTTGAGTTACTCGTAACTAAACCCTGCGCATTCATCACTATGATGGTTTGCTGTTTTTCTCCTTCATTTAATATGGGTAATAATAAGGATTTTCCCATGTCTCTTTCCTGTTCTGGTATGTTGTACTTTTCTTCATTTCCAGAAATTCTGACATTAAAAAATCCAATCTTTCCATAATATTTGATCTTCCTTCATCATAATTATTCATTTTGTGTCTGAATCTGCAATTTTCTCCGTATCTGCAATATCCTCTTTGCATCATAAATACAGTTCTTATCTCTTAAGTTGTATCTTGGAGCTGATGGTTGGAAATATTTTGGAGACACACCATATCTCGGTGATGGCTTGGTTTTTTCTTTCACCTGACATTATTTGTTCCTCTCTTTATTTGTTTCTTTCTTATTTTGGATTCTATTACTTGATTGATTATTTATTTGATTTTGATTCATGGCTACAGGGTGCATATATTTAATTTTTTGTCGAACTTACATCCTTTTCCTTCTTTTTAGGTTTTTGCATATTTTTGGATGTAGATCTCTGCAATCATCTCATAGCAGTCTAGTATGCACATTTACCATATATTTCATAGTTGTGACATACCATTAGGATGTTTGTAGTAACATCTTTCTCCGAATCTACAATTGACCTCTTTTTCAAAAGGTTGCAGATTTTGTCTTTCTTGTCTATTTTTTCCTCTTTCCCATCATTGTTCAAATCTGGGTAGAACCTCTTCGGGATTTTCTTATGTGTTGTCATGTCGTAATTTATTTCTTTGTAAGTATGCTGCTTTATTGCCTCATATGTAGTATCAATGAGTATCTCTGCATCCATACTTTTACTTGTCTTTGTTTTCCTTATTTTCTGTCATTTCAGTTTTGTTACTTCTCTTTCCGTTTCCTCGTCTTCTTTCCTCTTCTTCTTCATCCTCAACTATTTGTACAATTCAGTCTTGATTTAATAACATTGTCTATCCAGATAGACATGTTGAGCAAAATATTCTGGTATCTTTTCTTATATCTTGCATTACCTCAGCACATTGTGGATGCGTCGGAATGTTGCATGCAGAACATTTTCTGATCAGGTTTTGTGGATTAACTATGCCATACCACACCTTACAAAGTTTGCATGCTTTTGGCATTCTTTTTACTATTGCATCAATTAGGATATTCACAATGTTCACCTCATTCATTTTCTTTGTCGGAATATGTTGATTTATGTATATTTTCTTTATGAGTCTCTTGACCACTTGGATTTTTTTTGGAACTTCTTCAATAATTTTCAAGATGTTTTCTGTTGATTTGTTCCAGTTTGAAGGATCATATCCTTCTAATATATCTATGAATGCTTTTGTATCTTTTTAGGTTAGGGCTGTTGTTGATCTCATAGATGAGAAATGCCAGCTCCCTTCCTGCTACCTCACCGTATTGCGAATCTGCTATACACGCTAAATTTCGCCATTTCTTACCACAGTTGGAACTTACTGCCATCTTGATCTGATTTACAGTATTTCACTTGATAAACTAACTTAGTAGACGCTTTATCCTACTATTTTCACACTAATCTTATCACCGACAGTTCACGAACACTTCTAGATACTTCTCAAATTCTAGATGTATGTTAAACGCGTGATATCTGTTGATTAATCTGACTGTGTGCGGGAACGTCTCACCAAGCAAAATGGCAAAAATGGCTACTGAGAGAGAGAGAGAGAGAGAGAGAGCAGAGAGAGAGAGAGAGAGAGAGAGAGAACTATGAAATGGTAAAAGGAAAAGTTAGTTTTGCGAAGGAAATACGATTCAAGGAAGGGCACACGAGAGAGAGAGAGAGAGAGAGAGAGAGAGAGAGAGAGAGAGAGAGAGAGAGACTATGAATTATGAAATGGTGAAAGAAATTGTTATTTTGAGAAGGAAACACGATTTTAGGGAAGGGCACAGGAGAGAGAGAGAGAGAGAGAGAGAGAGAGAGAGAGACTATGAATTATGAAATGGTGAAAGAAATTGTTACTTTTGAGAAGGAAACACGATTTAGGGAAGGGCACAGGAGAGAGAGAGAGAGAGAGAGAGAGAGAGAGAGAGAGAGAGAGAGAGAGAGAGAGGCGGGGGAAGTTGTAAGACAACGTGCGGACATAAAAAGAGAGGAAAAAGTCTGATTTGATTTTATTTACAAATGTTTTGTTTGATAACGTGGCACAGGAACCACTAAGTACGTGATAATGCTTTGAAGGTTTGTTTGTTTGTTTGTTTGTTTGTATGGTGTTTTTACGTTGCATGGAACAAGTGGTTATTCAGCAACGGGACCAACGGCTTTGCGTGACTTCCGAACCACGCCGAGAGTGAACTTCTATCACCAGAAATACAATGTCATCTCTGACCCCTCAATGGAATGCCCGAGAATCGAACTTGCAGCCACCGATCTTCTAGCATATTTGGCTTCCGCATCGGTTATGTCGTGACCTCTGACACCAAAATGGGGCGGCGCCCAACAAAATCTGGACCGATTCGTAACGCAATGCGAGTCAAAATGGCCATCCCTGGATTTTCGGAACGATTGGATAAGAAGGGCGGAATTGCCTCGGGGATAAAGGAAGCGAAAAACTCTGCGAAAGCTCTGCCGTTTGTTCGGTCAGCTTGTTCTGGGGATTTCTGCATGATTGTCACTGCGGGATATTTGCACTGGAATTTTTGCTGGATAATTCTTCATTATGCACCAATACATGTCTGCCCCAAACTGGGTCTTTCATCTATCCGAGTGGAATATGATGAAGTCTTTACGAGTTGTATATTGGGATAAAAATTGGAATTTCATCCCATCCTCTGATCTAGATTTCTTGCTTACTACTCATGGACGAACATCAGGCCCACTAATCAACTAATCGCCAAATTACGAATATCTGTATATTCTGTTTTCATGATCCTCTGCTTCTTCCAGGAATATTCTTCCAATATTTCCTTAATCTTTTTTTTTTTAATTTACATTTTTAAATTGCACTCTCAGCACCAATGTTCCAACTTTTCCTGTTTTTTTTTTTTTTTTATTTACACTCCAAGCACATTTTTAGTAGGGTCAGACGAGCAGCTTTTGAAGCGATTTAGTAGTATAACCAGAGGTTCTCTTCTTAAGGGCCCCCATACACTGAACGATTGTCTGAACGACTGTTTGTATCGTTCGCAAAAACAGTGTATGGGCTTGTCTGAGTGCAAAAGTGGGCGGAGCTTCGTGTCTGAACGATCTCAGCGGGCATCTGTCCGTTCAATGTATGGGTTTGTCTGCCGATGTAACGCTATCGCGCGCGTCTCTTCTAGAGATGATGCCATGTCTTCTCGAGACAAAATCTTTGTTCAGAATGAAATCGGTGCAGAGATCGTTCATACTGTATGAATAATGTGTGCGTGGGTCGATAACGACAATCGTTCAGACAGCCGTTCAGACAATCGTTCAGTGTATGGGGACCTTAAGACTTATAAGCATTCGTTCAATGTAAGATACTATAGTCTCCAGTCTCTACAGGAGAGGTTTCTGGAATCTACAGATCGTGCACTTAACCCCATATCATGAATGGCATCTTATTTCGCTATTTAAGTTCTGCCCTACAACCATTAGAGTAACTTTGACAGCCATACTCTAACTTGGATTTCCTGAGCATCGTATAACTTTGACAGGGATTTTTTAACCGCTTCCAATTAAAACCGGATCCAACTTTCAAGATCTGCGAAGACTTCTTCACTCCCCGATTTAAGAAGTTTGCGATTAGAGACAGCATCACCGTCCACGCGGGGGAAAGAAAAAGATAAGAGCAAATATTAATAAAGGGAAAGGACAGAGAGAGTCAGGGAGAGGGGAAGCTAATGAAGACAATCAGGACAGGAGGTAGAACAAATAAACAGAGAGAGACCATAAACCAAGAAAAAGAAAGAAAGAAAAAAAAAATACATATATATATATATACGTATTATATATATATATATATATATATATATATATATATATATATATATATATATATATATATAGCTGAATCGCCAAAGTTTGGAACGTGATAAATCCATAAATAAAGGTATAAGCCACGAAGGAAAATAAACACGATATCTGCAAAATCTCCGTTGTTTATTTTTCCTTCGTGGTTTATACCTTTATTCCTATATATATATATATATATATATATATATATATATATATATATATATATAATATATATAATATACGGTTACAAATAAAATGAAATTGATGGTCGAAACCTTTGCTATTAAAATCCAAATGAAAAGGTACGTTTCTAAGAGCAAGATATAAAACAGAATTCGTAAAGCATCGATTCAGGTTGGCACCAGAAGTATCAAAACTGAAAACTACCACACTAACGTTAATTCAGACAGAACGAAACCAGTCTGAAGTTTCACATGACGATTAAAAGACAACGCCAAAGGTGAATTAACAGTTGATATCTACTTGAAAACAGAATGACTGGTTGACTGATTGCAAGAATTTACTGAAATCATAAAAACAAAAAGGTCAACGACCACAGAAAATAATGTAAAAAATGACTGAATAAGGCAAAGATGCCGTGATGTCCGAAATTCGACACGATTATACGTGATAATTTTTTAATAAATCAGAGGAATAATTATTTTAAAAATATGCTGAAGTTCACAAGGAAAGTGATTTTTGTGCTAAAAATTAATAAAGACTAATTTGGCTTAAAACTGTCCAGTCCGAAAGTCGCACACAAAATTTAATTTAATAGCAGTTACTTTCATAGACAAACATAATAACTAATAAAAATAAACCTGGCCTTATAATTCCGTACCCATCGATACAAGATTCGTATCGATGCAATGTACGTTTGTAAAGGGAATTATATTACGTATAATAAAATCTCTCTTAAGTGCAATGTACTTTTTTTAGGGAGCGATATTGAATATAAAAAAATCTCTCTTAAGGACAATAAATAGACAAAAAAAAAAAAAACAATAACGAACAGTGGACCTCATTAAAAAATAAAAAAATAAAAAAAACTATCACAAAGGTCTTCTGAGTCAACAACAATACAGTTCTGCCATACAGGAAATGAAAGATTTCCAAGCATAAAAATGAATATGGCAATAAAATCAGCAAACTCCCTCCCTCTCTCTCTCTCTCTCTCTCTCTCTCTCTCTCTCTCTCTCTCTCTCATACAATTACCTGTTATTATACTCTTCATTCATAAAAGAATAATGCCACCTACTGAAAAATGCACAGTCTTTTTGTGGTATACATAAGACATAACTAGAAATTCCAGTTTTCCCCTAAAAAATTCAGATTCTCCCTCAAAGTAAATGAGAGATTTTCCATAAAAATGTATATCCCAACTATACTAACTTAAATACCATCCAAGACCATCTTCAGCTAAAGCTGTGCACTTGAGATAACTAAAATCAAACTTTACCCCGTAAGTTACCAAGTAAACAAAAGTGTGACAGACATACGGATAAAGAGACAAACAGAAACTGTGTGATGACGTTCTTTTATCTCATTATTGTCAGAATAAAGGTTAAAAGCTAAAAAGTAAAGGCAGTACTGAGCGACTGGAATCTCAAGATATTTCAGCCAACTGAATATGTGTTTTAGTCAGAGAGAGAGAGAGAGAGAGAGAGAGAGGAGAGAGAGAGAGCAATATACTCTAGTATCCCTCGCCTTTTCAGGACGACTAAAAGCTATTCAAAAGCTAATCTGTAATCGTGTGTGACGTTAAAAACCGGTTCCTAAATAAGGCCTGTAAATAAACATTCATAGCTCGAAAAATGATTGAAAAAAGAAATGTCTAATTCTTTGTAGGTATAGAAAAGAGGAGCTACTGGTACTGTTTGAGAGAGAGAGAGAGAGAGAGAGAGAGAGAGAGAGAGAGAGAGACGCAATCTGATGTTCATAATTCAAACAAGACGAGCGTTCTCTTAAGACCAGTCCATTATTCTTTTAAGTGAATGAAAGGCAATACGTAGAAAGAGTAAACATCACTGTAAATAAATTAAACAACTTACCAATACAAATAACAACAAAGGAAACAATGATGATACTACAGAGAGAGAGAGAGAGAGAGAGAGAGAGAGAGAGAGAGAGAGAAATAAACCTACTACAATAGTGGTGGAGTCTGGGAACTTTGAAAATAATACCGTTGTTGACGATTGTGCGAGATAGGGGGCTTACTCGGGGGACAGATAACGGGGAAAGTGAAGACGAAGGGAGAGAAAGGGCAAAGGAGGAAAAGAAAAATCAATAAATGGATATTGAACCATCACAAAGAAAAGAACAAAATATAACGAAGGACGAAGATCACTGTGACATAACGACGACACGAAAAAGCAACGATAAAACAAGTAAAAGATGCTACGAAGTTTTTTTGGCGCCATCGAGATTTCTGCATAGCTTATAATGATGTATGTAACTCTAACCCACGGCCCATGAAACTCTCAGCCGGGGCCCATGAGACTTTCAGCCACGGAACGGTGGTGGCCTGTGTCGTTGGAACCTTTAGCGGTGCCAGACGCACAGTCATGGTTTTAACCTTGAACAAAATAAAACTTACTGAGGCTAGACAGCTGCAATTTGATATGCTTGATGATTGGAGGGAAGATGATCAACATACCAACTTGCAGCCCTCTAGCCTCAGTAGTTTTTGAGATCTGAGGGCGGACAGAAAAAGTGCAGACGGACAGACAAAGGCATCTCAACAGTTTTCTTTCACAGAAAACTAAAAAGGTCTGTCGTCTACGATTCGGTTCTCGGCCAAAATTTTTACTCTGATGCCGCAAGACTGAAAGCTTTGAGTCAGGGGTTTGTAACAAATAAACAAACGGCCAGACATCGTCAAAAGCACTGAAATCTACTGAACTCTTTTAACCTGAAAAAAATGCATTCCCTTGACGTAAGTGACGTTTATTTTGAAAACCTAAAGACAACCAAATACTGTTACTTGGCCTAGAATATACGTGGGTTTGAAAGAAACTTTATCGAAATATACCAACAGCAAGAGACCGGGTAAGAGATCGGACGGCAACTCACGACGGATTCTCAACTTGTCGGAACCAACGCCCACAATTTCTCGATCTATTTGGTCTTCCTGGAACAAGAGAGAGAGAGAGAGGAATAAATCTAAAGAATCAATAGAACAAACCATATCCAACAGATTACATCATAAATACTGAGAAAAAAAAAAGAAAACTATTGATTAAGTCTCATCACCTCTATTCTTATTTGATTGGGGACTGAAAATTAATTTAACATTTAAAGTGGAATAACGCCATTTTCATATATCACGTGTTTAAGAGCACAAACATCATCGAGATTATTAAATGAATACGGAATTCTCTGTTAACATCAAAACAATAAAGCAATTCATAACGATATGTACAGAGCAATCACTAGCTATGGGGAGCCAGCTACTCGAATCTATTTCCCTGTAGATGCAGTGTAACTAAATTTGGTAACAGAATGTATATGAAATGAAAACGATTATATCGTTTGTTTATAAATCTTATTCTAGCTTCGCGCAATACTACTCAAGAGTTACCTCTTCTTATTCAGTCATAAGCTAACAGGGTTATGAAAACTGGTTCATATTCTATTCTCTACAGGTTATCGAAATGAAGTCCTTGATGCTTGGCAGACTGTTATACACACACTTATTTGTGTACATACAAACGTACATACATACATACGCATATATATATATATATATATATATATATATATATATATATATATATATATATATGAATAACTTGATCACGAAGTATATAAAACGTGATGCTATGTATAAATAAAGGTTTTTTTTGGGCACGAAGGAAAAAAATGAAAAAACTAGTTGGCCGAGTACTTTCGGTCCTATTCGGACCCTTTACTGAGGGTCCGAATAGGACCGAAAGTACTCGGCCAACTCGTTTTTTCATTTTTTTCCTTCGTGGCAAAAAACCTATATATATATATATATATATATATATATATATATATATATATATATATATATATATATATATATATATTTATATGTATGTATGTATATAATATATATATTATTTTTTCTATCACATCACCGTGATTCATATACATGCATCAAGCTACAAATGTCGTTTAATATCCAATTCGGTCTACCTCGGAGTTAATATATTTTCATATACAGTTAACCGAAGGGGAATTTTTTTGTCGATAATAATTTTGTCCTCTGGTGGTTTCGAACCAGCGCCCAGCGGGCAGAGGAGATAACGTCACTGAAGTCCTGATAATTCCGGGGTAGAGCGAATTGGATTTTAAAGGACATTTGTAACTTAATGCATATACCTCCCGGCTCAATAAACCAACAGAGAAGCTTTTACACTAAATTCGCTGATTCTTGGGCCTCTCTGCAACGCCAGTCTGCGCAAACTAATTAATCTATCAATCACCTTGAGCATCACTGTGTCACGTTTCCGATCTCAACAGACGTCTCAAAGTCACTTCCGCGCTGCCTCAATCACTTCAACGAGTACAGATCTCCAGCATACGGTGGATGCTGCCTCTAAAGGGGATGTCTTCCGTCATCTCCTGGGTTCTTCTTCTTCTTGAACTAATATAGCGACTGTTGTTTCCAGGAATAAATCATATATCCAAAGTGTAATTCAACAAGGTGAACCATCTTAGCAACTCCCCGTCATCATTTTGTTATTTTAAGAAAACGTTCCACTCACTTAATTCAGTTACACTCGTACCTCCTTTCTGTTACATACCATATCAAACTCCTCCCAGATGGAGAATACTATGTATGTATATATATCTAACTATTTATATATATATATATTATATATTATATGATATATGTTATATAATTATATATAATATATATATATATATATATATATTGTATATATATATAATATATATACACATCGTATTATACATTACATAATATGTATATCTAATATATATATATATAGATATATATATACTACGTATGTATATATATATATATATATATATATATATATTTATATATATATTACACACACACACATATATACATATAGTCTCCATCTGGGAGGGAGTTTGATATGGTATGTAATAGAAAGGAGGTATATATATATATATATATAATATATAATATATATATATATATCATCATACATACATACATACTACATATACACATATACATACATATATATATATATATATATATATATATATATATATATATATATATATATATATACACACACATTACATCTCGCCAACCCCTTCCTCTTTCACCCAAAATGCCTAAATCATTTAACTGCATCTTGTCTTGGTCTAATTACCACATTGTTTTGCATTTTCGTCGCACGTCCAGCTGAGCTTCCTTTTTTCTAACATCATCTTCCGGAGCTCTTCCTGAAAACAAGCAGCCAGGCCTCATCCAATACTCTCGGTTCATTTCACCCATATACTCTCTCCTTCAAGTCCCTCTCCTTTACCAAAACATACCAACTTCTGTTTTAAAGCTGTTGTTTCTTTCCACTGCCACATTTCTTCTTACTCTTGCTCTGGCTATTGTATGGGTCTCTCGTTCGCCCTCAGGGGTCTCTTTCTTACTATATATAATGGTTCACTGTCTTCTGCTTTTCACTGGGGAAAGTCATGTTCAACTTCCAGATGATCTTGGACCGATAATACACAAATCGGAAATTCTAATGCATATAATTAATTACTCTCGGCATACATCGGTTTCAAATATACCTTCGTTATCGAAGAAATGTAAATGTTGTCCTAAGGAACATAAATCAGCTTGCCAAAAGGCATTTTTACTTTTTTTATTTTTATACAAGAAAAAAAAATAATAATTCGAATAGTTGCTGAGCTACAGTTGGCATTCAGATTGGGAAAGAACATTCTAACAGAGCAAAGAAAAAGATGACAAGACTCTGGCATCTAAGCTTCCGAAAAATACTCACCTCTCTGGTAACATTCTGTAAGATTTGCCAGTGCTGCGAAAAACGCAAGCTAGGATTCAAAGGTAATACCGACTGATGAAGAGGGGAGGATAACGGAAGACAAAACCACAGAAAACCTAGGGGGGAGGAATAGAAAAGCAAAAAAGACAATGCAAGAGAAATAAAAGACAAAGCGACAAAGCGGAAAATGGTGTGAAAAAAGACCGAGGGGAAACCGAGGGAAACCGAAAAAGAGAGAAATAAAAGGATAATAATTAAGGATAGGGGGGAAAATACAATAAACGTACCAACATAGTTCTGAAGACAAAGGAGAACGTGTAAACAACATGAAGCCCAAACAAAACATGAAGGACTTCAATTTGAAAGTATCAAAGTAATGACGAATGTCCTGTAAACACGGGATAACAGAGAGGATGTGGCCAATTAAGAAGTTCTCCCTATCGTTTAATTGTGGAGACAAAGATGAATTCAAGGAAGTTTTCCACCTGGGAAGAGATCATAAACCGAAAAGAAGTATAAAAAAATATATATAATATATATATATATATATATATATATATATATATATATATATATATATATATATGTGTGTGTGTGTGTGTGTGTGTGTGTATATAAATAATAAAAATGCAAATGATAACTGGATAGAGTTCAAGACTTAACGAAATTTGAGTAAAAGGTCTCCAGGTGGAGAGGAATTTTGTGAATCTGTAATATTATATATATATATATATATATATATATATATATATATATTATATATATATAATATATATATATATATATATATATATATATATATATACTTATTTCAAGAATGTTCTTGGGATTTATTGTGGAAGGTGACCAGAAGTTCAAAATATAAAGAAAAACAACCACCATTTACTAAGTAATTCGGTAAATATAATATATATATATATATATATATATATATATATATATATATAATATATATGAATAAATAAAAATGCAAACAAATGATACCTGGTTTAGAGTTCAAAACTTAACGAAATTTGAGTAAAAGGTCTTCAGGTGAGGAGGAATTTTTTGTAAATCTGTAATAATATATATATATATATATATATATATATATATATATATATATATATATATATATATATATATATATACAAACACACACACACACACACACACACACACACATATATATATATATATATATATA
>NC_087205.1:90270647-90293147 GCF_015104395.2 Macrobrachium nipponense | reverse complement strand
AGTAGAACCGACAAGGAAACTAATATCGCTGTTGATGACAGCTCGCGGTCGGTAGATTGATCAGGGGAAACTTAATGGAGAAAGTCAGGCAGGCGGAGAAAGGAAGGGGAAACAACCATGAATGAGTAAACAAACATTGACATGATCGCCTTAGAAACGAAAGGACAAACAACAGTGAAACATAAAGATCAGCTGATATGGGGAAGGGACAAGTGTTCACAAACACTTGTCCACACAAACACTGATAAATTTACTCGAAGAATTGAAGTAAACTGATAAGTGAGGAATTAAGAGAGATAGTACATAACAGTACTTTTCTGACAGAATTCTGAGGCCATCGTAACTACTGATAAGAAAAGGATTTGACGGACTTGGTACCTAGAAGGTCAGTCTTCGGAATTTGCTTGTGTGTAAATGGTAGGAGCAAGCAGTTTATAAATATACATCCCGTTCAATATTGCTTTAACGTTATACTAAGATGGATGATTTTAAGCTCGCTACAAACGAAAAATATTTAACACGTTCAACAAAGTTAAAGATAAGAAGCTCAACCCTCCTACTTTTCCTATCAGACTATCAAAATTTGAAAAAAATTAAAACTAATTTAGTAAAGCACTGTTTCCATTTCAAAATAGTCAAACGGTTCACTTGTAATGTGGGAAAAAAAGAGCGTTGAATTTGATTCAAATTTTGCACAGGTCCTGGAAATTCATATTGGAAATGTTTCCGGGTTAGAAGGACTTCCAAATCCTGTATAAGAAGGGTTTGAAGCAGAAGCTAGGCATCAGTACTTATGAATTCCCTCTTTGTAGGATCCCAGGTATCTTTGTATCTATTTGCTCTTTCTCAAGGGGGGGGGGGGTGAATAAAGAGAGGATTCAGTTGACATTGCCAAATCTTCAAGCTGTCTCATCACTGCAATGTTGCAGTTGAATTACAGTGTACTGACATTCTAATAAATCTCTTGACCCATGAACGGGAAAGAAGCGTGTAGAGAAAACTATATTTAATATGTATTCAACCCTATTTAAACGGTCATGCATTAAGCGTATACGAACATAAATAAATAGAAAAATATTCAATGTAACAAAAATTAGTTAGGAAATGTTTTGATTCGAAAGTGATTTACTCGAATAATATGTCGCCCCCTCCGTATAGTAAACTATTCATAACTGACATTTCATGAGCATGTAAATAAATACATTCATTTTCATATCTGTTACACTTCTGGAATATCTGCTCAATCCTTGCCTTGACAATAATTCGCATAATGACAACGATGAAGGGCCTGCTTCAGCTGTCTACCCAGTAACGAGAAATCTGGATGAAGTCTAGCAGCTAGAACACAGATCTTACATAGACGAGTACATAAAAATGCACACACGCACATATATATACGAAATGTGTGTGTGTATGTGTGTGAGTATTTGATTGGGGACATAGGCTCAAGACACAAAGACCAGAGAGAGAGAGAGAGAGAGAGAGAAATTAATTATTGGGTTACTTTTGATTATAAAACAAAAGGCCTCAGTTTCTTCAACGTAAAACCGTAATCTTATCTTTGTCTCTCTCAAACAATCTTTCTTCCTTAGATCCCTGAAGGCTCGTTTCCTCCTCCTCCTCCTCCATACTTGTATAAGTCACTGATCATCAGAGAGCATAAAAGCACTAGTACTTTTACTGTTTTTTGAAGAAGGCAAGACCTAAAGAACACTCTGGCTCTTGCCTCAAGGCATCGGCTTATCTAAGCGCTCTCGTCACTCGCCACCTCGTCCTCCTTGAGCCTATACAGCTCGAATCCAATCCTGCTCCTTCTCTCTTTCACCAATCTTAAAAAGAGACCTAAAGCAATTGAAACTATACTCTGCTTTTTTCCATCTGTCCATCCGCCTGTGGTGGTCGCGCATGGTAACACTGCGTCCCGGGCTTTAAATAGTTACGCTATGTGTAAGTTTTATGTAAATAAAAGGATATCTGGGTGTACATTAGCAACTGAAAAGTGTTTTAATAATTTCCTGTATGCGAATTACACCGTTAATATTCGAAATAGGATATTATTATTATTGTTGAGTGTAAGCTACATGTAACTATCTAAAGCCCGGGACGCAGTGTTACCATACGCAAACACCACAGACAATTTCTCTTTTTTTCTTTCTAGTACTCAGCCTTTTTTTTTTAACGCCAATATTAAGTTTTCCTAACATCTTTTTTCAGTAAAATGAGCCTACACTTCTGTTAGAACTCATCTGATAATTTTTCAGTTACGACTAAGTTATTTTAAATACTAAAGTCTTGAATACTATTGTCTTCTCAAGCATTTTCACTTATATATTGGTCTCGAAAATGATCCTTAGTGTCTTTATTACCGCAAAATCATGATTTCGCTAAACTGAATTGTTTGTATCATTCTTTTTTAGAATTGGAATATAGAATTTAAGACAAAGGACAAGCGCTGGGACCTATGAGGTCAATAAGCGCTGAAAGGGAAATTGACAGTAAGAAGGTTTGAAAGGTGTAACAGGAAGAAAACTTCGCAGTTGCACTTTGAGGTAAATGTTAAAGAGGGTGGAAAGAAATATGGAAGATACAGAATATAAACGGAGGTACAGTAAAAGGGATGAAATAAATTGCAGCTGGGGGCAGAAGAAACCCTGCAACTAACCCCCTGCAGGAAATTCTTTTGAGTTCGGAGAAAGTCCTTTCTCCTTTTGAAACCAATATACAATTTCCTAAGTAGTTTTTCCATAAGGTTTCTCTAGGACAACAAAACACCCAAAAAGCTTCTTATTTCCCCCAAAGATTTAAGGAATTTCCAGCAACTGTTTCTTAAAAGCCATAAAATCCCAGACTGTTCTTTCACAATATATCTAAATTGCATTTTCTTGGAGGTAAACCGTCAAAGTAGTTACCCTTCTGCCTTCTTAACAAATTTTGCGTAAATTATGGAATCTTCAGTAATTACATTAATTTCGTATAACGTTTTACTGTCCGGTATTTTGCACGATATAATTTTGATCACTTAATAATCTGAAAGTCATTGTATATACTACAATGTGTTCCACTAACTTCATTCCTTTGTCATTTCCTTCTTCCTTTGTATTTCCAATATACCTTAGGGTGGCTCCCATTCCATTCACCCCTCTCCTACCCCACACACAGGAAATTCCTTCTCCACACCAACACGTCACAGTTCTCCCAAAATCCCCAGTCCGTCATTCTCTAAGTTTCTACGATTTTTAATCATCATCCCCGTCCGTACATTTCAAGGTCTTGTCTTTCATCTCCACAGTGACCAGACTAACTTCTTAAGCACAAAAAACTAGGCAGGAATAAAGCTCGACCAAAAACTTCACCATGCACTCGATCTCTACTCTCCTCTCCCTTATCACACAATATGTCTATTTCTGTCTCTAAAGACTTTACTCCATACATACTCCTCATTCTTGGTCTTGTTTTTGTAACAGTTTATGTCTGAATGTGTCATATAATGGGCCCGGATCTTTCATTCTTCATTAAGGAACAACCACCTTCGCCTTCCAAATGATCAGCAAAATGACTCGATCGAAATCTGAACTTCCAATGGTGCTCATTCATTATTCCCAAAATATATCAACGGTCCTGCGGCTGTTGCCAACTCGTTCCGTTGATCGACTGCGTCGCAATGTGCAGATCACAGTGACTGAGGAAAACGCGCTTTCTCGGTAAACTACACTTGGTTTCCACACTTTCCCCGTTGGAAAAAAGAAGCCGCTCTCTCGCCCAACTTTGCCTAGAAGATAAAGGTCACGGGATGCGGCTGACATTCAGCCGGGGATGTAACTCACAAGATGATGGGATTAATGCCACATGCTTCGAGCATGTGGCTTTTTGGCCGTCATCTCTCCCTCTCTCTGTACATACAGGGAGCCTTAAGCACAATGCCTAGATTTCGGGTAGCATTAAATGGGTATATGCCCTTCACGTGCTACTGAAAAAAGGCAGGGAAGGAAAGGAGAACGGGAAAGATGACAGCAAGAGGCAAAATAGGGAAGTCAACAAAATAAGTGGGAAAGGAAAAAGGAAGAAAATCGCAAAGAGAACGAGTGGGACATGTACGAAAAGTGTAGAATAAATAGAATAATAGAAGTTGGGCAATAGGAAGGCAAAGGGAATGACGATGTGAAATGAATAAGAGGAATTGGAGGAGGAATAACAGAAACACGACGATATTTGTGAAGCGAGATGAACAATCCAACAATAACACCAAGTACCACTATAATGCGAAGGTAAATATGTTACCAGTAAAAAAAAAAAAAAAAAAAAAAAAAGTAGGCCAAGCGCTGGGACCTATGAGTTCATTGAGCGCTAAAAGGGAAATTGACAGTAAGAAAGTTTGTAAGGTGCAAAAAGAGGAAAACCTCAAAGCATTTGCACTATGAAACAACTATTAGAGAAGTTGGAAAGTCAGACGGAAGAAAGAGAATATGAAGCGGAGTTACAGTAATAGTAAAGAAAGAGGTTGCAGCTAAGAGCCGAATGGATGATGCAAAGACCCTTAAGTAATGCCTACAGTGCACCACGTGAGGGCACTAACGGCACTACCCCCTACGGAGGCTGTGGTGCCCAAAATCAATGAATGACTCGGTAAAAATCATTCAAGGACCGGAAGCTGTTTCGCTCAATCAACAAATTATCATGGTTAAATTTCAGAGCTTATGAATTAGAAAATCACCCGATTATACATCGGAGTGATTTCAATAGCGAGAGAAAAAGGATATAGTAAAAACGGGTTAACTTCGCATGAAATAGTAATTGGCACTCTTTTAACTATATATATAACAACTTATACTTCATTCTTGAGAACAGAGACTATGGAAAAAAAATGACAGCACAAAATATCAAGAAACAAAGAGTCAGACAAAGGTTTTATGAGAGAGAGAGAGAGAGAGAGAGAGAGAGAGAGAGAGAGAGAGAGAATGATATACAACTGGAAGATGTTTTCACTTAAAATGTGTTTGTCCCTCTTCTTCCCTCAAGGACAGCAACTGCAAAAAAACACCATTTTTGAAAGACGTCGTGGTCGCTCTTAAACTTTCTTGTAAACATAAAACGCAATCAAGAGGTTGGACATCTCCGCCCACGTCATAAGTTACCAAATATTCTCCATTTGATAATTGTTAACAATTATTTCTTATATTTCAAAAACGCACTAATACATCAAAATACTCTCCGACAATTGTTTATTCTTTCACGAAAAAGAGTAAGAGGCTATAATCTTTCAACAAACATCAAGGACAATAGCAATAAAAAAAAAGATATAAAATCCTTAAACATGGTGAATAAGATATTCACCATAATATATTCTTTACGTTTCACGCAATCCTGCTGAGAGACAAAGATGAAACGGACCCAAAACATAATCTTCTTAGGCGAGGTATTCAATCCTATTAGTAGTCATTAATTACTCGAAGAGCAGTTTTCATAAAACGTCATTATTTCAACAGCAATCTTTATTTTGTAAAGGACACGATCGTTAAGATGATTTTCTGCGGTTAATGTTGAACGGCGTCTCCATTTCTGAAATACTAAGCCTCAAAGTGAATACAAATGAGAAATTGTCTTTGTGTCGCTGTCTTTTAAGGCACAAAGTACTACTCAGTCCGTCAGATTTTTAATTCAGATTTTAATTTCAGACCTGCGACGACATAAATTACACATAATACAAAACAAGATCTTTTGCTTTTTTCAAGGTCAACTGCCTACGGGAAGAGAATGAAGCCTGACGTATAGAAATGAAATAAAACAGAATAAAGCATTTAGGCCCAAGGCCAAGCGCTTGGACCTACGAGGTCATTCAGCGCCGAAAGGGAAATTGGACAGTAAGAAGGTTAGGGGAGGGTGCAAACTCAGATGGAAGAAAGATAATATGAACGGAGGTACGATATAAGGAACGAAAGAGGTTGCAGACAGGGACCGAAGGGACGTAGCAAACACCCTCAAGTAATGCCTACAGTTTACCACCTGAATTGCACTGATGGCCCTACCCCCATATGGGGGACGTAATGAAAATATATATCTCAAGACCTCGTAAAAAAAATTGACGGTAACAATTTCGACGAGAGGCTTATGACTACATGAGAGAGAGAGAGAGAGAGAGAGACCAATTTATCTACGAATTCCACTTAAGACAAGTAATGGTGTGGAATGAACAATGCATACCATTACTTGAGGAAAACTTGTATATGAGAAAACATCTAAGAGGATGTGGTCTATTATTCATCTGTAACATTTAACATATGTAAAACATAATGCCTCTCGTGGTGACAGTTTCCTACTGACCTCTGACCTCCTTGTGTAACCTTAACCTTAGCCTCACCCTGCACATCGCTTCTTTAGTGGACTATATATACAAAAGATGAAGCATCAACTGGGATAGTTTAAAAAATTACATTTTCCTAAAAGAATCTTGAACTTGGCTAACGACCGCACTTAAAGAAAGGCAGCTTAGCAGACGGAAAGAAAGGCTAATTGTTTAGGCGCCCCTGGACTGTAAAACAGGGCACAAGAATTTGGAGAATAATATCGATTAAATGGCTCTTCTGAGCGCTCAAAATGTGAAACGGAAATGACAGGAAATAAAAAAACTCCAAACAGATAAGTCTCTTTATAAAACAAAAACAAAAAAGAAAAAAAAAATAACGCAGCGAAGCGAACTTATCAACTAACAAGAGAAAATAGGATGAAATAAAAGTATGAGCGGAACAAAGAAGACGCGGGAATGAAAATATGCAAAGAGGAAATCACTGACCCAAAAACATCCATTTTTCAGGATTGGCTTCTGAGCTGCAACTTTTGTTTCCACTACAGAAATGTCAAAGACTTCGTGCGTTTGTCACAGAAACATAAAAACAGGCTATTTTTACTTCATATACTTTTACCCGTATTTAAATTTTTGCCTGAATATATATTCAAGCTGTACTCTCTTTGACCAAAATGAATGATCCTGTTATCTGGGGGTTGCTTGGCCAGATAATGGCCGTTATGGCTAGTTCCCCGGAAATGGAGACTGATATTGAACAACAACAACAACAACAACAACAATAATAATAATTATAATAAAACAAACTGATAAATGTTACCATGATTAAAATTATTGAAAAAAAAATACACGATCTATTCATGCATGGACGTCTATCATGAAAGCATAAAATTAAGCTCATAATCAATGAAATTATATTTCATAAAAATAGCGAGTAAGTCAATCAATCAATACACATACACATATATATAAACATATATACAAATAAGTATACACACACATTTATATATATATATATATATATATATATATATATATATATATATATATATATACTACACATGTATATAGTGTGACTGATTTATTTATTACTTTTTATGAAACTGACTTTTCTTATAATACATCATATATAATAATAATTAATAATAATAATAATAATAATAATAATAATAATAATTTACACCCGAAAACAACACCACTTCAGAGGCAAGAAACAAATAAATGCTAAGAATATAACTTCCAAACTTTAAATGAAGAAGAAAAAAAAAAGGGGTTAAGGACGTGCTTGATGGAACGAGGAGGAGGCAGTAATGGGATGAGTCTGTGTATATATATGAGAGAGAGAAGAGAGAGAGAGAGAGAGAGAGAGAGAGAGAGAGATGACATTCCTTGAGATCTCCAGATCCCACATAAATATCAGCCAAAGGCTCTTTATGACTGGGTATCTGTGGTGACGTCAAGAATTTTTTTTTTTTTTTTTAGAAAAATAGTATAATAGTTTATACTTTCGTTTTTTTTTTTCTTTAACATTTTATCGCATCCCCCACCCCCGCCCCAACCTCCACCCCCAAAACTTCTCCCACGCTTCACTACGCATTTCCCTTTCTTAGTGGATGCGAGTGAGGGGAAGAGGAAAGGCACATTCACAGGAAAGAGATCATAAAAGGTTTTTTAAAGCAGACATACACCTCCCATTGTTTGTCGTTATGCGTCTCCGTTTCCTGGAACTTATTATTATCGAACGAAATCTTACATAATCCTCTATAATTAAGGGCTACATTTTCAAGTTGTATATTAACGTTAGAATGATAGGAAACACATATCGTGCGGAAAGACAGAAATAATTATATGATGATGAGAACATGCACAGTTTTTCCCTATGAAGGGTCCAAGGTATAGTCAGTCACAGCCGTTTACGGGCTGCTCTAGGAGCAAGAGCCCGTACTGGCATAAGGCCAGCTACATCTAAAACAACAACACAGCTGTTGTAATGATTTATGGTTTTTTGACGACAAATCTGCCCATTACAATGTTAGAAAGTGCAAAAATAAAAAAAAATAAAAAATTCCAAATATTGGAAAGAAATGTTATGACTACGAGAGTAATGCCCAAAGTGATGTCTACATCCCAAGAAAGGACCGAAGACTTAATGGAAACTAAAGTGTATATATAAAGTTTAGTAGAAGGCGTAAATGTATTTTTTCTACTCTAAAGATGGTATGGAAACCTCCCCAGATAAGGGAGCAATACTTCGTTCTAGGCCAGTTATATGTTCCACAAAAATCTAAAAGAATTGTTTGATATACTGCTTGCAACACCTAACATTAACATTCTCCAGACCCATGACAATGATCCTCCCAAACCATGCAACCATATTCTTCTGAAGAAATCGCTAACAAATCCGCGGGTGTCAATAACTCCATTCCGAAACCTGAACTGAAGGAAACTAAAACATTAGAGAGAGAAAAGATCAATTAGTCTGGTTTGTTTGTTTGTTTGTATGGTGTTTTTACGTTGCATGGAACCAGTGGTTATTCAGCAACGGGACCAACGGCTTTACGTGACTTCCGAACCACGTCGAGAGTGAACTTCTATCAACAGAAATACACATCTCTAACCCCTCAATGGAATGACCGAGAATCGAACTCGCGACCACCAAGGGGGCAGACAAAGACCATACCAACCACGCCACTGAGGCGCTCTCAATTAGTCTGGAGGCACCAGACAAATATCCCGTGCCAAACTCAGACGTGCGATCGATATTAGTTTTACACGTGATGAAATGAGACTACGACGAAGCCTCCTGACAAGGCATCAAAGGAAATGAAATTAATCTATAAAATGTGGATCTGACCAAATGAATTGGTATGATGAGATGGAGTTTCAGTGTCATCATTAAAATGAGTAAAATGGCATTGAACAAACATATACCTGAAGGATAAGTCCTAGATTTAAGGAACAGAAACAAAAGGATCTAATAAGTGTCTGAACAATGTTTCCATGGAAGCGGTGAAGACATAAGATGTATAGGTTTAGCCGACAGGAACTCTTGGTGAAGACGTTTTTAAGCGGTAGAAATGACAAATACAAAAGCAAAAGATTCCCAAAAGTTACTAAGAGGATATAAACAGACATGAAAGGTAGGAGTGATCGTCAGTTTGTTTATTTCATGGAATTCATGCTAATGATAAAAGAAGGCTGTCAAATTAAGAACCCAGGAGAATTCTTTTCCTGAAGGGACGACGGTTCTATAGTAGATTCACATCAACCATGCATTTGATGTCTAGGCCAGTCCCTTACGGCGCTCCTGATTGGCTGTTGATAAGCCAATCACAGGACTGGAAACTCTGTCTCTCTCGAGAGTTCACATGGGTAGGATCTATGTTCCACCTCTCCTGAGGGATACGTCTTTCAGGAGAGGTGGAACATACATCCTGCCTACGTGAACTCTCGAGAGAGACTGAGAGTTTCCAGTCCTGTGAATGGCTTATCAACAGCCAATCAGGAGCGTCGTAAGGGACTGGCCTAGACGTCAAATTCACGGTTGATGTGAATCTACTATAGTATTATCCAATACAATAATAATAATAAAAAAAAAACCCCAATAAAACAAAAAAAAAAAAAAAAAAAAAAAAAAAAACAGCTAGATTCGCGGAAAATTTTGGTCCGTTTTAGTTGAGGAGTGGGGCTCTGCTGCCGGACGAACGTCAAAAGGCAGATAGTATACTATTTCTTCCATACAAAGGAGTACTTCCCCCAGCCCAGCTTTGTGAGGCCAACAAAGCCAAAAGCAGAATGAAATTCCAGATAGACTTGGCATGCCATTCTCTCTAGTCAGAATGAAAGCCGAAACAAAATAGAGCGTGGATGAAGATATGTTTTGTTACAAATTGTTGTTTTTACTTCTATTTACTCTAAAAACAGTTGTTATCCAGGTTACATAAATGCGTCTCAGTGACATAAAAAATAAATAAATAAAAATAAAAAAATAAAATAAAAAAATTAAAAAAAACATAGGGTGGATGAGATGTTTAGTTCAAAATTATTGTTTTTACTTCTATTTACTCTAAAAACAGTTGTTATCCAGGTTACATAAATGGGTCTCCGTGACATTAAAAAAATAAATAAATAAAATAAAAAAATTAAAAAAACATAGTGTGGATGAGGAGATGTTTGGTTAAAAATGATTGTTTTTACTTCTATTTACTCTGAAAACAGTTGTTATCCAGGTTACATAAATGGATCTCAGAAACATTAAAAAAAAAAATAAAATAAAAAATAAAAAAAACAGCGTGGATGAAGAGATGTTTTGTTAAAAATTATTGTTTTTACTTCTATTTTCTCTAAAAACAGTTGTTACCCAGGTTACATAAATGGGTCTCAGTAACATTAAAGAAATAAATAAATACAATGAAAAAAAATTAAAAAAACAGAGCGTGGATGAAGAGATGTTTTTATTACAAATTGTTATGTGTTTACTTCTATTTACCCTAAAAACAGTTGTTATCCAGGTTTACATAAATGGGTCTCAGTAACAAAAAAACAAAAAAATAAAATACAAAAATACAAAAAACAGAGCGTGGATGGAGAGAGAGCAATTCTATTTACTGTAAGAACAGTTCTTATCCAAATGCTTTTAAACAAATGGGTCTCAGTAACATAATAACTTTTCATTTCACTGCATAAAAAAGGAGAAGACAGCAATACCTAAAAATAAAACTAAAAAAATAATCTGCATAAAAAAATAGAAAATTGCAATACCTAAAAATACAAAAAATAAAAATATAATCTGTATAAAACGGACAGCAATACCTATAAATAAAAAAAAAAATATATAATCTGTATAAAAAAATAGAAGACTGCAATACCTAAAAATGTAAAAAATAAAAATATAATCTGTATAAAAAAGAAGACAGCAATTCCTAAAAATAAAAAAATAAAATAAAAATATAATCTGTATAAAAAAATAGAAGACAGCAATACCTAAATATCCAAAAAATTAAAATATTATCTTTATAAAAAAAAGAAGCCAGCAATACCTAAAAATAAAAAAATAAAAATATAATCTATATAAAACAAATAGAAGACAGCAATACCTATAAAAAATATATATAAATATAATCAGAGTATCACCTTTTTCTCGGTAAAAATACCACAAGCTGCAAATAGCAAAGGGGTGTTCAGAGTCAGAGATGACAGCAACAAGTTGGAGTTGAGAACAGCCAGGGGAATATGAAATACGGCGGGAACAGCTTTCATATTTTGGAGTGGAAGTTACGCAGTTGAACGGCTTGGTCACGCCCTTCGGGAGCTCGAGCAGGGTCTCCCTAATGATTTAATTCGGGCAGTTTCGATCAGAAATGTTGAGAGCTTTCCTGAACTCAAGTACTCTACACGTTATACACCAAAACACGTTCAAAGAAAAGTTTGGGAGTATGCGCAACTGTGCTGTGTGTGAGAGAGAGAGAGAGAGAGAGAGAGAGAGAGAGAGAGAGACCATACTGATCGAAGGGTCCTTTTCGTGAAATTTGCTATTGCTGCTGCCATTCTCTGTAGGGGAGAGAAATTTGACGACCTCCTTTGATTTCAACGAACCTCCACTGACCCGATGTGAAGATAAATTTTAAAAAATTTGATCTTGCTGAACCATCAAAGGTCTTCAGGCTTCCACGCTGTTGCATTCAAAAAGGCCTGTTGTCAGGGGGTGTGAAGCACAGCGACACGGGAATATTCACAACTCCGCAGAGGCGCATACAAACATCCGTACACTGCTGGAGATGGGGGAGAATTGTACAGAGGACTTAAAACCATCGTTAACTTTGCGACTTTTGTAACATGGACACGTATTCTTAATCTGCCTTTATAATTCATAACTCCTTTGGATATAAATGTGAAAGTAAATAGGATTAGGTTGATTTGGATTCTAAGACAGAACCGTTTTTGGAAATATTTTAAATTTTGACACTGCATTGCCCCTAAAAACCTTTAAAAACGTTAGAAAGATATGCGAAAGTGCATAAATTATATTTTACAGAAATAGCAAAGAAATAAGTACGGAAGTGAATAAATTATATTTTAAATAAATAGCAAAGAAATATATACAAAAGTGGATAAATTATAATACTTTAAATAAATAGCAAAGACATAAATAAGAAAGTGCATAAATCATGATATCTTGAATAAATAGAAAAGAAAGATATATTAAAGTATACAAATTATAATATTTTAAATAAATAGCAAAAATATTCTAGAACAGCAATGCTATCACCACAAAGACGACTTGCTGACTGTTGCAAGTAACCCTGTAATTAGTTTACATTTATTTCTTAATACCTTTGCCATTTCAGCATCTGGTGTTCTTGATTTTATTAATAATGTCGAGATCCAGTTTCTCATCTCAATCTAAAATAGTAACCAAAGGATCGGCGAAGTATTTCTTGAGAGAAATTGTGAAATTTCCTTCAACTCTGGATTTCAATCTAAGCGTTGACGAATAAAAGGAGAAATAAAAACACAGATGGATAGAAAAGTAGAAGCATCATGAAAGTTCGGGGGCCAAGACTATTATAAAAAAAAACGATGAATAGACATGCCGAGATAAAGAGACGAGGAAATTTAGGTGGGGGAGGGGGAGAGGAGGAAGGAAGGATGATGATGATGATGATGATGATGATGATCAAAGAAACGAGAAGCACTACTGAAAACGAGGCTGCCTCAAACGTGGCCTCGTTTGAAGCATGACTCAAAAGAATCCTAGGATAAAGGCGTCTCGTAATATTCGTCATTAGTCTATCTCGGCAAGAAAATTTTTTTTTATCTTTTTCTTTTCTTTTTTCTTTTAAAAGATTCTGCCCCCAGGATGTTTTACGGCATGACTTCATTACAGCGATATTTCAGTGATATTACTAGGAAAATGTTATGGATATGGGAGGGCAGTTTGAGTAAAATTGAGAATACACACATTATATATTATATATATTATAGATACTATTATATATATAATATAATATATAACTATGGTATATATGTAATATATATATAGGTATATATGATATATATATATATATATATATATATATATATATATATATATATATATATATATATTATATGGCATTATGCCAAGCACTAGGGCAACTAAAGCCATTCAGCGCTGAAAGGGAAATCGACAGTAAAAGGTGTTTGAAAGGTGTTATAGGAGGAAAACCTCGCAGTTGCACTATGAAACAATGTTAGTAGAGGGTGGACAGTAAGATGGATGAAAGAGAATATGAACGGAAGTACAGTAAAAGGAATGAAAGTAGTTGCAGCTAGGGATCGAAAGGACGCTGCAAAAGAACCATAAGAATGCCTACATTGTACGAACGAGATGCATTGACGGCACATACCCCCGTAGTAACATGGCCATGGAATAAAGCGATTGTGCAGATACATACTTACAAACAACTATATACACACACACACACACACATATATATATATATATATATATATATATATATATATATATATATATGTGTGTGTGTGTGTGTGTGTGTGTGTGTACTAACACATTAACCGAATCAAAGCAATCACACAGCTGTACTTACTTGGAAGCACCAGCAACTAAGAATCATGTAGGCCGGACACGAGAGCAGCCCTTTAGACTTCTGAAACGCAAACAACTTGGAGTGACAGCGGCATAAATTCAGAATAACATCAATCCCTATGGTGCCATTCCTTCTGAAAAACACGGTTTCAGGAATGGGTCCTTAAAAAGTTCATGGGTTTGTTTTTTTTTTCACCACATCCAATCAGTGTGTTTTTTTTCACCACATCCAATCAGTTTTTTTTTTTTTTTTCCAATCCAATCAATGTTTTTTTTTACCACATCCAATCAATGCTTTTTTTTTTCACCACATCCAATCAATGGTTTTTTTTTTCACCACTTCCAATCAAAGTTTCAAGTAAAAACAGGAAAACCAGTGCATTCCGGAAAGCACTGACAATCTGACATCGAATCTCATCTGTCATAATATTCTGGAGGACACGCCTTGCACCCTTCATATGGTCCATCAAGCGGAATCATTGCCATATGTTTTTGTTATTTACAGAGTATAATTTCTTGAATAACCCCACCCCCCTTCTTTACACCGTACCAGCTTCTGATATTATAGAAATGTCGTTAGTTCCTTCTAGTGTACAACAAAGCAAAGCTTACAATGTCTTTTATTTCAGTTCTGGGGCAGTCTACCTAAACGTCTAGTAGGCGATATGTACTCAAAGCAATTAAGAATTGATGGCCTTAATACCATAAGCGAAATGTGATAAAAAATGAGGAAAGATATGTGATCTAGAATGGGGAAAGATGATATGTGATCTAGAATGGGGAAAGATATGTGATAATGAATGAAGAGAGATGATATCTGATAAAGAATGAGAGATGATATGTGATCAAGAGAGAGATGATATTATGTGATCAAGAATGGGGTGAGACGATACGTGATAAAGAATGAGGAGAGGACGATATGTGATCAAGAATGAGGAAAGACGATATGTGACAAAGAATGAGAGACGATATGTGATAAAGAATGAGGAAAGACGATATGTGATAAAGAATGAGGAGAGACGATGTAATCAAGAATGAGGAGAGACGATATGTGATCAAGAATGTGGAAAGATGATAATATACGATTAAGAATGAGGAAAGATAACAAGGGGATACAAAAATGGTCTCCGAAACTGAAATTTTGAATTGTCTAGAATCTTAATACGTAAAACTATGGATGATTTTTCACCCTACAACATTATTCAGGCACCCCCTTTTCCGCATCCTAATTCCTACAAGATTATTCAGGATTCTCTTTTCTTGCATCTTAATTCCTACAACATTATTCAGGCATTCTCTCTCCTTGAATCCTAATTCCTACAAGATTATTGAGGATTCCATTTTCTTGCATCCTAATTCCTACAAGATTATTCAGGCATTCCCTCTTCCTGCATCCTAATTCCTACATTATTCAAGATTCCCTTTTCTAGTATCCTAATTCCTACAAGATTATTCAGGATTCTCTTTTCTTGCATCCTAATTCCTAAAAGATTATTCAGGATTCCCTATTCTTGCACCCTAATTCCTACATTATTATTCAGGCATTTCGTTTTCTTGCATCCTAATTCCTACAAGATTATTCAGGATTCCCTTTTCTTGCATCTTGATTCCTACAACATTATTCAAAACCCTTTTCCTGCATCCTAATTCTTACAACATTATTCAGGCATTCCTTCTTCCTGCATCCTGATTCCTACAAGATTATTCAGGATTCCCTTTTCTTGCATCCTGATTCCTACAACATTATTCATGCATTCCTTCTTCCTGCATCCTAATTCCTACAAGATTATTCAGGATTCCCTTTTCTTGCATTCTGATTCCTACAACATTATTCAAAACCCTTTTCCTGCATCCTAATTCCTACAACATTATTCAGGCATTCCTTCTTCCTGCATCCTAATTCCTACAAGATTATTCAGGATTCCCTTTTCTTGCATCCTGATTCCTACAACATTATTCAAAACCCTCTTCCTGCATCCCAATTCCTACAACATTATTCAGGCATTCCCTCTTCCTGCACCCTAAATATCTGAGTGAATTCACTCTACCAATACATGACTAAAAACGCATCCCAAAACAGAGACGTAGGATATACAAATATACAAAATTGCTGCGTGTATGCTGAACTCTTTCCTCTCGCAACAAAGCAAATCCTTCCAGGATTTGTGGATTAGTTGCTGGCTGAGGCAACTAGACAATTCCCAATATCCGCCTATCGCTCCCCTGCTCCCCCCCCCACTATCGCCTCCTGGGCCCCCCCAGGTCCCCCCCCCCCCCCCCACCCCCTCTACCCCCCACAACCCCTCTCGGAAAATAACAATGGAGACAATGAATGCTTTTATAAGCCTGCTTCTGAATATACGTATATTTATCTTCCTCAAACAGGCTGAAATGTTTTCCGCGGATCACGGCTTTACAATGAATCATAAACCAACAGGGATGGAAATCCACCTCCATTTGCCTAAATCTCTAACAAGGATGGGATGAAGCTTACTAACGTATGATACTCATACCACGCGGACAATCTATGTTTATGTTTTATGTATGGCTATGATGTAATATACGTGTGCTGTATGTTATATATATAATATCTCTCACTACATATTTATATAAACATATGTATGGGTAAATTTAAATTGCCTTATATTATATATAATATATATATATATATATGAATAGTATATATATTATATTATAAATATATTACATATATATATATATATATTATCTATATATATATATATTAATATATATATATATATATATTTATACACCAGGACACTTTATCTGGTAAAAACTAATTAGCACAAGCAGGAGTGAGTGTGGTGAAGTAAAAGGCGAAAAAGCGACACAGGAGAGAGAGAGAGAGAGAGAGAGAGAGAGAGAGAGAGAGAGAGAGAGAGAGAGAGAGAGAGAGAGAGAGAGAGCACAAAGCAAATGAGAGAGAAGGGAGAAATTGCTTTCCTTCAGATCCCAAGCCATAATATAAAGTTCTGCCAAAGCTTCTTATCGTTGCGTCTCGGAAGAGCCAACCCGCATTTTACGCAAAAGAAAGAAATGAAAAACATTATTTCTTTCTACCTTTTTATCTTTGAGACTTCAGAGCATGTATTATGTTTTCATATGCAGTCTACCTCAGCTCAAATTGAATATTTTCCCTTTGTGAAGGCGTATTACAGGAAGGAAGAGGCATTCATTAGCATATTTTGGGCGTGGGTTTCTAGCCAACCCTCAAACTGCTTATTCATTTTCCAAGGTCATAACTTATATATTTACGATTATATGTTAGATAATTCTATACACGTCAAAAACCATTTTCCTTTCTGAAACATTTGCATCTAAGTTAAAAATCTTCTAATGCACGTCCTTACCCCATTTCTAGTGTGTACTGAATTTCTGAGTACACGATAATAACCTCCACACATGCACCTAAATACAAGCACACACACACACACACACACACACACACATATATATATATATAATATATATATATATATTGTGACGTTTATAGATCGTTCCGTCTACCCAGATATTAATTAATTAATTTGATTTGGAAAACGGCAGCCATTTCTTTAGCATATCAGCGGATTTTTAGTAACACGCGGGAAACCCAAAACCCGCCAGCCAGAGATAGGGGGTTCCCCAGTTGGGGGAAAAGTGTCTTTTTGTCAGCTTTAGGGACGTATCTCAAAAGGGAAGATGTAGGCAGATTGGTACTTCTTAGACCTATATCTTAAAGCTCTCTTTCCTGTGACCCCTCTGCTGGCTGTATGTTTGTTTCCAGGATTTGCCTTGCTCGTGGGGGGTTAACCTGACTTCCAACACCCAAGCAAAACACCTGGGTTCTTCCCCAGTCGTCTCGAGATGTGACCCCGGACGGATGTCCAACCACCTGCCTTCCTGTTAGGCCTATCCAGGGCGTGAGTGGCGCCCCGATCGACCCAGGCCCAAGACAAAGCGGCCACGTTTTTCTACAAAGGTCCACACTGAACACGACATCCAGGTACGTCTTGTGGAACAGCATATTGCCAGTCCCTCCCATCCTATTATCTATTTGATCCCCATTTCCAATTCAATTCCAACCAAAAAGAACTCATCCTTTTGTTCCCTTCACTGCCTCATGGACGCAGTTTCCCCTTGTGTGATCGTCCCAGACCAATGAAGTCATTGCATACCTCAGTGAAACATTAAAAGTTCCTTCTCCCCAGTGTTAGAGAATTAATTAATCAAAACAAGAAGTCAATTTTTTTTTTCTTTATCTCGTCGTATCTGGGATTCTTTTCCAGATCCCATGAGCCACGTGTCATGTCTCTGCCCGCAAGTGTTGCATTACCCAAGTTTATGAGACCAGCTTTCATCCAATTACATTTTAGCCAGCTATCCATTTGTGAGAGATTATAAGTCCCAACGTGCGGACGCTGTATTCACTTTTCTCCAGGCCAGAACGAGCCTTTTGTAAATAAATAGCTGTAAAGTTTTAGCCGAGTCTCTGGCGACCTTTCCCTCTAAAGAAATTATCACTAATTATCAGTTTTACGGTAAGTTCGATTAATTTCCTTCTGTCCTCCCTCAATTATTTCCGTTTACGTATATAGCCTCTCTCAAGGCCAGGCTTAATACGTAACAGTGGCGCCCTTGCCAAGGATTTGAACCTAGCTTGCTTAAAAAAAAGCTTGTAAATCGCGTTATCCCTTGTAAAACGAATGTAAATGTTTTTCAAAGCGGAAAAAACTATGCACACTTGCACAGAAGACAGACACTGACTCACGGTAAGGTATACCATTCTTTTAATATGATTATTCTATAACAAATGTTAGCTTAAGGTACGTTTAAGTATTTTCCTGATGAAGTGTTTAAAAGAGCGTAGGTAGAAATCTTATTATTGTAACGGCCAGAGCGCCGAGCGAATTCTGTTATTTTGTAATCGCATTGTTCTTGTCACCGACGATAGAGCACGTGTATTAGATAGATGCCAGAAAGGACCAGATCAAACTAGGAAGTGCTTTGCCAGGGTTTATTGCTGTGTTGGAAAGCCTAGCTAGTTAGGAGTGTTTTACTAATAGTTACGGCAAAAGAAGTGTACAATTCTTTTGTCTGTGATATGTTAGGGTATTCATTTTAACTTGGTTTTCATTCCAAGTGTTGGTAACCGCTTACCTCTCAGCTTAATTCAGCTTCGCGCACGCGCAATCTCATGCCGGCCAGCCAGCCTTCGTTTTCACTCACAGCGGCAGCCATGTTTGTTATCTCGTTAAGCATTATCTAAACAATTTAAGCAAAGTAACGTAAGTCCTCGAAGTTTTAACGTAAATAATATCATCTCGGTACTAGTATCTATCGTTCTGCGAGAGAAATTAACGTAATTCCCCTTGAATAAGAAAGTAGCAATTTGTGTGTTGTAAATTGCTTTCCGCATTTACAGAGAATCAGCTGATTCACCATCACTGCTAGCCCACCGCTTTGCTAGCCCCAACCCGCTCAACTCGCCTCACGTGTCTCAACCTCGCAATCGACTCACCCATCGCTCGCTGAGCGAAAGTTTCATTTCCTTTCGTACTTAAGGTAAACCTCTTTTACAAATGTTTGCTAACATTTCATCTTAAAAACCTTACCGTCATTTCACTGTTCACAGGGACTAGTAATCTTACATAAAGTTAAGGTAAATCTTCAAGTAGAGTAAATCACAAGAATTGTTAAAGTAAAACCGCGTCTTTGTAAAATTCATATTGAAACGCAAATCATTTCATAAGTGCAAACCGCTACTATTAGCGTAAAAAAAAAATCGTTCAACGCTAGCGCGTTATCATTTTCATAAAACGTTATCAAAAGCAATTCTTTCATTAAACGTTAACGTAAGTAGATAATTTAACGCAAGTTGCGTCATATTAAACTAACATTAGTAGTTCAATTCAATATAAGGGAGTTCATTCATATATCATTTTTCACCCTCTCCGAGAGAGAGAGAGAGAGAGAGAGAGAAGAGAGAGAGAGAGAGAACCAGAACCCAGTATTCACGAAGCCAAGAGTTATTACATCTTACCATTAATTATAGCATGCAGAATTAACATTATTTTAGTCCTCTTGTGTCTTTTTCATTGAACACTGAGCGTGATACGTACCGCCCTGTGTCCCTTGCAGTTAGCAAGCATTTATTTATTTCATTTATCGAGTACTTCAGCGAGGGACTGAGCATTTCAATTATCATTGCCTGTCGTTGCCCGAGTGGTCTTTTCATTTTCTTTTTTCACAAAAGACTTGCCTATACCGCCGCAGCACAAATTCGCACAGTGTGCCAAGCAAATTCATTACTTCCAGACAGGGAAGTCGTTACCAGGTTTTAGGACTGGCCACCACCAGTGCAACGTCCCAGGTCTTACCATTTTACAGTGCCACTAATTCTTGACACTGTCCATCGACTGGCTGCTGAAGTACTCCCACCTTTTACTTTCTCTCCTCCACTATTACCCTCTGCCACGAACAGAGTACATTTCACTCAGTATATTTAAGTATACTGCATGTAGTGTCCGGGACACACCAGCACGATACCAGTGCTCCAAGGAACGCCTCCTCATAAGTGCCATTGCACCTGTACAGGCCGTACAGGTAGCCATTAAACCTGCGTGTCCGTCCTTACAGAACGCCCAATTGATTAGTGTGTCCGTGTACAAGGGTCAGTGATCCTTCGGAACACTCAACAAAGGGAACGCCTCCCGAAGTGCCGCAATACCAGCCCTAAGTGGCTGACAAACCTGTGTGTCCGTCCTTACGACGACCCAATTCATTAATGTCCGTGTACGAGGATCAGTGATTCCTTCGGACCAATCAAGGGAACGCCTCCCCGAAGTGCCGCAATACCAGCACTACTAGTGCTGTCCAAAAGGAACGCCTCCTGAAGTGCCATCGCACCTGTACAGACGTACAGGTAGCCCTTTCCAACGTCTCCCAAGTTGGGAACGCCCGTAAGTGTGACATACGCCACACACTTCATTCAATTTTTTCACCTCATCAGAAGGTGCCATTCACAAAGTGCCACCGAGCACCCAGTCTTTTCAGACTTTTCATTACCACATTGCAGAACCCATTTCCAAGTGAGTGCCGCTTTCCACAGTAGGCACTCCCATTCCATTCAGTACCCTTCCTGGCCATTATTTTCATTTTCATCCGAGCCTCTACTGCAGCCTAAGGGAAATGTCTTCCCCTGCTTCCCGCGACTTCTTTGCCATAGAGCTAGAGAAGCTCGGAGCCCTCATAACTCTAGGCAAGGAGGCCGGTTACACTGGACCAGCACTTGACCAGTGGATAAAGGCGCAGCAGGATGCCGCGCGCCTGCAAGAAAAGAAAGAAAGAGAAGCAGAAAGGAAGGCACGTGAAGAAGAGAGAAAGCATGAGCTAGCTCTCATAGATGACGCAATCTCTCTGCTAGGTTTCTAAACCAGCCCCAGACCATGAGCTGGACTCCCGGTTAAGAGGTGGTTGCGGAGGTTCTGCACCACTTGTTGTGTGCGTGGGCATGCTGTGGATTCCGACCAGTGCCCAAGTCGGTCTCTACCTTGGGATGAGAGCTTCCAGGGAGAACTTCTCCAAGGCTACCATGTAGCCCTGCCTGATGAACAGTCTCCTACGGCCTATCAGTGGGTACAAGTCATGGCCGACACCGAAGCCCAGGTCTCCCTTATTTCAAGAAAGGCATTGCCTAGGGGTGCCAAAATCCAGACGGGCGAAGAAATTCAGTTTGAATGGATTGACGGTAACCTCTATTCTGTTCCTTCGGTCCTTCTGAATGTAAAAATGCCCTTTCTGGACCAGGAGACCAAGGAAACCACATTGTGCCGCCTGGGCGTAGTTGACCCATTTCATGATGTTTACCAGGTAATATTGGGCTGAGATCTACTTAAACCGTATCTCCCCTGGACGCAGCTCCCACTACCAGATGCACCGGATCCCTGCAGCATGCCTCATAATCAAACCTCAAATTTTAGGTTCAGAGGCTAGTGCCTCCGATGTCCCAGACATCCTTTCTATTTGCGAACCTGGCCCTGACCCAGTGTCAGAGCCCAACGTTTCTTCCGCATCATCTCAGCCTCTTACCATCTTACCGCCTACCTCCTCCACTTTGGAAGAGGTAAGCCCACCAGTTAACCCCGGTAACTTTGTTTTCCGAGGATGATTCAACGGAGCCGGTTTCCTTAACCCTCCCCCACGTCAAATCACTGCCAGAGAGGACTCTTCCAACATCCTGCCCAGGCCAAGCCACACTGCCAGCCTTGGTGACTCCACAGATTCGCAACCTGTGGGGCCATCTCGGCCTTACCGTCCAGTGCCACGGAAGATGTTCTGGAACAAGTTCTGCTGAGACTGTGGCCGCAAGGGTCCCACAAATGTCTGCCAAGTATGGAGGGTGCGCAAATTTTAATATTCCTGCCATTGCAATGGCTGTTACAAATCCTTCTTCACTAGGACCCCCAGCTAAGGGCCCTATAACTGTCGCACCCCTCCAAAACCATTATCAGCCAAGCCACGTCAGAGTCTACGACGACTCTGGCGCTCAAATCTCCCTGATACGGGAAGATCGAATCCCCCGAGGGGCTAACGTCGATAGACGTCACTTAAT
>NC_087205.1:90260647-90265647 GCF_015104395.2 Macrobrachium nipponense | reverse complement strand
GTCAACTTTTCGTGGTCCTCGCAACATCCATTTTGCTTCTCATAAGCCATGTACAAGTTGAAGATGAAACTCTCAACGGAGTCATACATGATCTAAATGAAGACCGTACACGCATCTGGAATCCATAGAACTGCAGATGAACAATACATTGCTCACGGAGAGAGTCCCTGACGCGCCGCATTCTGATGTCGAAACTATCACAACATTTTGGACATGATATTCTGGTCCTGTCCGGTGCGGGTGTAGCGCAGGTGAAAGTTTCTTCTCGTTTCAGGAATAAAGCGTCTAGCATTCTTGAAGCTCGTGGCAACAAATGATGAAGACGATGACAATGCAGCAGTAGCGAAGGTTGGCAAAGCTCATTGTCGCTGAAACTAAGACACTCAAACATGACAAGTCCAAATACCAAACTAGAGTCAGCTTAGAAAACTCACTGGATGATGCAAGCCAAACCCTGCTGCACTGCTGTCCCTGCTCTCCACTAAATTAGACTCCACATTACCTACAGCTATGATAGGAAACATCGTAACTAGTATCGTTACAAACAGACACACAACTTTGCAGGTCTCGCTTTGGCGTTACAGTCAGAGAGAAGTCCCTCATTGAATGCTACATAACTTTCTGAGTCACGGCGTCGTATGATGAAATTACTGCGATTCAAGGCCTCTGTAGCCCATGCTGCTGCCCAGAGCCAAGAACTCACAGGTCTGAAAGAATGCAGCTCTGGCTAGTTCATACAATAGCTGATAACTTTGACGCTAACTTTCGTCACAGAACGGTCTTCAATCCACACATGCCCTAGCAATTCTGGTATCACAGATACAACAAGGAGAGAGATCGGACTTGGAATCAACAAATATAAGACGCCTGCAGAAAGAAGAAATGTCTGAAGAGGTAATGCCTGAGATACCGGTGCAACGATATAGAGGACCTTCCAAGCCAGAGATGCCTACCAATCTTGCTACGAGATCTCCCCTTCCTCTCAAAGTACTAGTAGCACAAAGGATCTCAGCAGCTAGGGCCAAACAAACTGACTTCATGTTCTTCAAATCCGTGGTCACCGACGCCGAAACACCAGAATATCATGGCTACAACACCAGAATCTCACGGGGACAAGGGCACTCGTAGGTCCCGCTACCAAAGCTATATACCTTACCTCTACTTGACATGACTCCTGCAGAACCAGACACGATGTACACTGCCATGGTAGAAGCTCAGCGGCTCAATAACCATACAGGTCAAGTCTACACGATCTTCACTTTCAAGTTACGGATAGAATCTTCACCATAAGAAAAAAAAAGTTTGAAGTTTTTTTTATCTAAACTTATCTCCCGCATCTCTAATGATGTCTTCCAGGGATGTTTCATTTTTTGTTTTGTTTAATGACATACCTCAAGATCTTTTCCCGTTTTCACACCAGTTCAAATGTATATATTCTAAGCCTTTGTCAGTGAATCTCCTATCCGTCTGTCTTCCTTAGAAACTCGATTTTATGGCGCACAATCTTGTGCGTTGTATTTGATTGGTGCAGTAGAATTGTAGTTTATATCAGTGCCTCTAAATCTATACTTAATTTCTCCATTTCTTGTTACAACACAATTTCCAAATCCGTAACATTGGAGAATAAGGATATATAACCCTCGGATCTATTAACATCTTCACCTCAGAAATAAATAAATGCATATCGTAGAGGATCACTCCTTCGGTTCAGTTAAGTATGCTTGCAGGAAGCTAGATGTTCAATTTGGGATGAAGACTAATGATGACATTTTGGGATTGTCACAAGATTTGTGTGGTTATGTTGGCAAATTAGCATATAATTTCCGTCTTGCATACAACGGATCTCTGCTTGGTTCATTTGACTGTTTCCGTTCTTGACTGCTGTTGTTTCTTTCATCCCTATACTTGTTAATCACGTTAAACTGTAGAGTGTGAATATATATGTTTTCAGCTTAACTGTGGGATATAAGTGTGAATAAAACATTTTGCTAAACCCATATTTGTCTAAACCCTATGCAGCCATCACTGGCATCACACTTTGAGCACTTTTATAGTCGAAATGTGAAAATCTATATTCACAGAAGGCAAATAGAGTTTATTTGTGTGTTCTAATGGATTCCCAGACCCTTAAAACATATGTTTAGACACCAAAATCAGATCTCTATGTCCATTTTTGGCGAAGGTATAGGCGAAAATCGAATTTCGGTGATCTCGGCTTCGGCCATTTTGAATTTTGGCAGTAAAAAAACATTGCTCAAGGATGACAGAGTGGCATCACGCGGATTTGGGTTTCTGTATGGTTTTTTTTTACAGAAATCACAATATTGTATGTACGCCAAAACACACCTACACCCCTCTGCCACCAGACTATAGCTAGGGGGAGCAGCTCGCTAACTCCTCTACTGTATTTTTTCCGCTCAACGAAATGGAAAACTGAAAAAAAGAAAAAACGTCAGTGTTTACAATTGTCTGGAAGCTTTAGGGCTATAAGCACACTACGACTGCCGCACAGAGCAATCGTTTCCAAAATAACTGACGACGGCTAATGATACATTTGCTTTTAAGCTTTGCGGAAATATTTATTTGACTCCTTTATTATTTTGTTTGGTTTCAAACCTACGATGAATAACAATGTATATCCTTTTACAACTCTGGAGGAGTTCATCAGCCTAATCTTAATCTCTTATCTATTATTTAAGTGATAGCCTATGACCAACTGATTATGGATTATTTTCATCCCTGTTATTATTATCATTATAATTATTATTATTATTATTGGAAAAGTAAATCCACAGTAATGTCTGTTTGACATATTATTGTGGATTTACTTTTCCATTTTATTTTAACTCATGTGATTATGAGGTTTCTTTGGATTATTATTATTATTATTATTATTATTATTATTATTATTATTATTATTATTATTACTAGCAAATTAGGGGGGGTGGGTAGGATGAAACCCCATTATAAACCATCTTAAGGGTCCCCACAATAACCCTGCCAAGTTTCATGCCCATCGGACCAGCCGTTTGGCCGTGATTGAATGACAGACGTACAGACAGACATAACGCCCATTATTGGAAGATTATTAACCAGACCAACAAGTTAGCATTCTCAGCACTAATAAGGATTCCATTAAAGGGTGGGTATACCAGCTCGAGACATAGGCAACATTGCCTCTTTCACCAAAACTGGATTTCTGCCCCCCACCTATATACCATATATATATATATATATATATATATATATATATATATATATATATATATATATATATCATATACATATATATATATATATAGTGTATATATATGTCTATACATATGTATATATAGCATATATATGTGTGTGTGTGTGTGTGTGTATATATAATCATATATATATATATATATATATATATATAAGATATATATATCATATATATATATATATATATATATATATATATATATACATATATTATATGATATATATATATATATATCATATTATATATATATATATATACTATACATATATAGACTATATATACATATATATATCTATATACATATATCTATCTATATATCTATATATATTATATATATATCTATATATCATATATCTATAGATATATATATATATATATACATATTAGAGGTTTTAGAAATAAAACGCGTTTTTTGGGCAAAAAAGCGGGGAAATTTTGGTTAGAGTTTCAAAAATATCAATAAAACAAAATAGAATCTGCCACGTCCTTGATACGTATCCAAAGAAGATTCTGAATGAGCGAGCGAAGACGAAGGATCCATTCCGGGATGACTCCAGAACTCACAGGATTCCTACCGAGTCCTCATCGTTCTTGGCTCGTCTCCAGAGATTTATTCTTCTTCTTGGTCTTCTCAATCTTTTTCTTCCTTCTTTTCTATTCTTTTTCCTCTTCTTCTTCTTCGTTAGGGACTTCTGAAGGCAGTACTCCGGGTGCCTCTGGAGGCTCCGCGCTGAAATTCCGTGAAGATCCGAAGCCTAGTCCAAAAAACCCTCAAAAATCGTCATCCCCAACACCTCAGCTGAAATCATAAGACTAATTTTTCCTCTCTATAACATTTTCCTCTACCTATCTACATCTACGTATGCCAATCTTTTTTTTTTTTTTTTTTCCTTTTTTACATATTTCTATTGATGCCATATTTCGCTTTGTTAGTTTTGTTTTTTCTTTGATGAGAGCATTTCTAGATAGTCTATTATTATTATTATTATTAATTATTATTATTATTATTATTATTATTATTATTATTATTATTATTATTATTATTATTATATTATTATATTATTATTATTATTATTATTATTATTATTATTATTATTATTAATTTTGACAATTGAAAGTCAGAGTAATATTTTTGTACAAAAGTTTAAAAAACTTGTACAAAACTATTACAATTATTTTATCAGAAGATTAGATTCCCCTATTCAAGCCCACAGGAGCCAGACTTGAAATTCAAGCTTCCATGGCGATCATTCTATGATGATGATGATGATGATGATGATGATGATCATCATCATCATCATCATCATCATCATCATCATCATCATCATCATCATCATCATCATCATGGTAATAATAATAATAATAATAATAATAATAATAATAATAATAACAATAATAGTTCAGTTAAGCGTTTAGTTAACCCTGAAATTAAGCAAGGAAAATCAAGTATCGATAGATAAGATATCCAATGAAGACTAATGTTTCTTCTTACTCAGATTCAGAGCTAAACAGTTCGTCTACTTATTCAAACTTGTTTTCAGTTAGCAATTTATATGAATTTTCTTCTCATATTTCTCATTTAATCTCATAATGGTAAAATCAGTGAAAGACAAATCTGAATTATTTATATATTTTATTTTTCTTATATTATATTAATTCCTGATTTTAAAGGCATCTAAAGTAAATCTACAAATATAATCTGAATAATCTATATTATACACTATTTCACTCCCTAATTATTATCCTACGA
>NC_087205.1:90250647-90258147 GCF_015104395.2 Macrobrachium nipponense | reverse complement strand
AAAAAAAGAACCTTGTGCAGAGACGCAAGTGGAGTGAATTGTTCATTTAAAGTTTTAACGAACAATGGCAGAGCTTTTGAACACTGAGGGCTTATTCAACGACGCCAGAACACCCTAAAGAAAAGATATCAAAAGATATTATCAAGATGAATGACGGCATCCACGTAATAATAATAAGAAAAAAAGGAGGGGGGGGGGGGGTTGCGGCGAGACAAAGAACTCCGTCTTCTCGACGTAGAAATTTAAACGAGCGACACTGGAGCAACGCTAGTATATTTTGCTTGATGAAAATATTTTGCTTGGTAAAAAATATTCTGCTTGAAAGGCTTGAATGCTAACAAACACTAACAATGCATCAGAAGACGTCCCACACCGAGACTAATTACACGGTTTGAGCGGAATATTAAAGAGGAAATCGTCGGAAGAAAAATGTCACAAAAGACGCTCATTATTCGACGGACTCTTCAACGACGTCAGGAAAAATAAGGGACAGTAAAAAAAATGAGCATTCTGAAGAAAACTAAATGGGAGAGTAACTGCTGGGGCTTAGGGGTCTTCAACGCAGCTGTTGTATTCTCCTAATTTTTTTTTTAATTCACAAAAGGGAATTCTATTCTGTGGAAGCTTATTCTATGCAAACGTTTGTAAATTTCGATGGATTTAAATCGAAAACGCATTAAATAATGTTTTATTTCTTTCTAAATTAAGCAAAGGCACGAAACTCTTACCTTCATACTTACAAACCTGATTACGACATGTCGAAATTGAGAACTGTCAGTTCTAGCCATTGTATTAATAAAAGCTGACGCAGACCTTCTCACAGGCCATTCCTCAGAAAGGACCCGAAGTAGACTATGGGTAAATGACAGCTCCCTCTGACAGCTACAGCAGACTGTCGTACGTCACTGTCAATAACAGCCTGTCATCGAGGAGGGGACTTAGAAAACAGTGATTTATGGAAGATCACACTGTATGGTATCCATGTATTATTCTCGAAACAATAAAGTTAAATAATAAAAAAGTCAACAAAAAGGAAAAGGGGAAATATAATGTCTTTGTATGTATATTGGTTTACTACAACTGCCAAGTTGTTTCTGCTTATAGTAATCAAGCAATCATAAAGCATAAACTGCAACGAACAGAAGCAAATCAGTGCAAAATTAAACCGTATCCATCGGCAGTTATGAAGATCGAATGAAAGGGATTTCCATTATGAGGAAAATGGAGGTCAACAAATATTGCTTTGACATGAGTAAATACTACCTCACAAATTTCCAAACGGACGGTATAGATTATCTTATTCAAACACGAGGATATGATCATAATAAAACCTGAGGATGTATTGTAAAACAAACCTCTAACGCCATCCATCATTTGAAATGTTCAAAAATGATCGCAAAGTCAACTCAGTAATACTTTCAGTGGTCTTATAACTGCCCTTCGGGGTCGCCTTCAGTATCATCGTCAACACATAGTTATCGTTCTCCGTTATACCCACGTACATAACAAAAGGCCTGCAATGAACTTTCTCTTGCAAGATATTACTATTGTCCATTTTGAGTTACCTATTCAAATTTTAAAAACATTCGAAGCAGCGCCCACTGTAATACAGAAAACATCTCTGAATATCTAAAGCAAGTGAAATCATGCACTACAATTCGTCAGACAATTAATGAATCCCACAGAGCACAATAAGGCGTTGAAAAATGTCAAGAGAGGCTCGAGACAGATGTATGTTCCATTTTATTGGAACTAATTAGATCCTGAAGGCCGCCTTCCGGAAACACACCAGACGAAGCACCAATTACCGTGATTTACATTCCCACATAATCTTTGTAGAAATTGCCGATGCCAAACTTTTCCACTGAAATTAGTCCCACGTCCTTTTGCCCTTTTCTCTTCTTCAAAAGACCTATTATTGTCAGCCTGCTAACGATGTATGTAGGGGTGTTTTAAACTACGGAACTGCAACCACCAACACAATCATATTTGTTCAACTTTCAATGATAGATAAGCAAAATTAAGGGGTAACGCCGCTATACATATCAAAGAAGCTGATTATTAATTACACTTGGGTGGAAATTGAAGCTGTTCTGTGGCTTTGGAATGATATTTTATTAGAAAATCTACCCTGGATTCGGCAGTTAAAAAATCAAGATCTCAGTGACAGGTATCTTTATTTTTTTCCAGACGCCAGTATCTCTTCGCAAAACTATTCATTGCTGAATAAGAGCATATCTCATTTTCTCCAAACAAGAATGTATTCCTACAACAAATCTCAACACTTTTTAAATAATTATTCATGCACTGAAGGTTCATTATTACTTAAACTGTACGGGAAGTATTCTCCAATAACTTAGGAATGACGACGTACGGAGGAAACGAGATATTAGTCCAGCAATTATAATATAGACTTAATTATGTAGAAATGCACAGTACAGCATGTTACCCATGTAGATGGATATGAACACGAAAACACTACTCCTTTCTTTGTCTCTTCAACAATTATAATATGTTTATGTACATAAGTCAAAATGCCCGTACAGCCTTTGTCTCTTTAACGATAAGGTTCTAACATGATTCATAAAATTTACAGAAAGCAGGGTAAAAATTCAGCAGTAAGATCTGGGAAAAGCTTAACAGAAATACGTTAGTAGATATATGAGGGGATTAATTAAATTTATCCTGAATAATTCGACCTATAACCAGTGCTTTAAGTGAATACACAACAGGCCACAAATACATCACAGTATCCCAATAATTTTAGGAGTAACTTTTTTTTTTTTGGTGGGGGGGAAGGGGGGGAACGACATTAAATAAGTACTTACCTTCAATGACGTAAAATTGATGTAAAATAGTTTTGAAAGGGAAAGTGTTTTGCTCATTCCGAAAACACAAACGTGCACTGTTCTTCTTAGCGGTCAACGACAAACACCTTTTACTTAGCAGCACAAATAGACCGGCATACCCAGCTGGTAATTCCATCTCTTTCCCAGTGTTTGTAATCTCAAGGGAATATTCTCTTCAGGAGTAACCACGACTCCCGTTGTAAACCCAAAGACGTTTCAGGAACATGAACATCGTCCCATAAGCATCTTCTGAAACAAAACAACTCCAATTTTGCGAGCCTGAAATTTACGTAGTGTGTACTTTCCATATTTTAGTAATTAACTGATGATGCTGAAACATTTTAGTGCTCACTTTTCTTTCATTTTATTAATAAATTTTCTGTAAAAAAAAGTGCTCATGTAACATTTACAAATCTACTACACCTGGATAAGTTAAGACCCCGGTGCTATGGGGATGAGAAGGAAACCACAGTAATTGTAACCTTCATCCCACTACGATCTACGATCTTATTTATGTTCCCAGTTCCAGTTTAACTTAAAAATTTCATACACCAAATTTATGATCCTTTTCTATCCTGTCATTTTTCTACAGGTAATTTTCACGTCTCATTTATACAATGTTCGTAGCAATCAATGGACAATATCCTCAAAAGTGTTTTCTTGTTTCAAACAGAACAAAAATGAACTCATGAACATACTCTCGGTTTACTCGGGAACTATGAATTTCCGAGCTGGATACATAGAATGCGTGTCGCTGCATCAATAAATGAGTTTACGTCCAAGAAACTCATGATAAATGGGAATCTTTACTGAAGAAGCAAACGAAATAAATATAATGTCATTTCACTTGGTTACGGTACTATCTCATGCATTTATTTTTATCTAGGCTACCCAATTTGATACTTGTAGCAACAAAAAAGAACGACACGCCTGCTGAAATACAATGAGACACCTACAACCCAAAATCTTTACATCAAGGGAAGTAATAACAACAATTTGGAGCCAGGCAAATTGTACCCTTGACCTCGTTTCCTTCGTAATCATACCACAAGCTTAATACTGAAGCATTTACTCTTGATAATACTCCATCATTTGAATTAAACCTTATGTTTGATTTACTATCTGTTTGTACGCTGAAAAGTATCTGTCGATAAAAATGTTATATATTTCTTACAGTATATACGCCAATTACCCATTTTTTATTTGACGTCTGGTGATTATAAAAAGAAAAATTTCCAAACGATTTCAGCAAAATCTTCAGAAACATCAGGAAATCCAACTTCATCTGCATTTTCCCTTTGATGGCATTCTAATATTCAGCCGATATCTATGAATAAGTGCAATGGCACAGGGTTTAGCACCGAAGGAAACTACAGACTAGTCTCTTGAAAGAAAGTAGGTTATAGGACAAAAGAACAAATGAATAGTAGAAAAATACTAATTCACTGGCTATTTTATGATTACCTTCTCCCAACGCAAGGTGGTGGTGAAAATATAAATCTATCTAATTCAGGATCTTGTCCTTGAGAAGATAGTTACGTTGAGATATATATGTGTATATATATATATATATATATATATATATATATATATATATATATATATATATCAATATTCTGTGAGAACTGGGCAAATATCGAATGCATTATTCGTACATATGAGAGATTTAGACCATCCTATTAACTGGAGTCAAGCAAGAGCCTTAATCCCATGTGACACAGTTAAAAGGAATATCATTGAATCTTGTTTCATCAAGTCAAATAATAAAAATGTTCTAAATTTAAGTCTTGGTTTATTTAAAGTTGATGCTTTCATAATGAAAAAAGTTGTAGATAAATATAAGCAACAAAATTAATATATTCAGTTTTTAAATGTTTTGGATTGTAGAGAACTTTGTAATTTCGGTTAGGGTCAATCTGTTTAGGTTTGTGACCGTGTGATATTTTCTCGATAAATCCTGGATTATCTCTTTTATTTTTACCCTTTTGACAATTAACCATCTGGTATTCTTTGATCTTGTTGTGTACTGAGACCTTTCACTAAATTGTATTTCATTCGCTCCTTGACAATGTCTTAGTAAAGACGAAAGCGCTTGGATGTCTGACTATCATTTCCTGTGGAATTCGCTTATTTATGAAGTCACGTGCATCTACTGTGATTTTTTAAGCATATATATATATATATATATATATATATATATATATATATATATATATATAATAAAATATATAATAATATATATATATATATATATATATATATATATATATATTTTATATATATATATATATATATATATATATATATATATATTTTATATATATTATACATATATAGGATATCTATATATATATATATATATATATATATATATATATAATATATCTACATATATGCTTAAAAAATCACAGTAGATGCACGTGACTTCATAAATAAGCAAATTCCACAGGAAAATGATAGTCAGAAATCCAAGCACTTTCGTCTTTACTAAGACATTGTCAAGGAGCGAATGAAATACAATTGTAGAGAAAGGTCTCAGGTACACAACAAGATCAAGAATACCAGATGGTTAATTGTCAAAAGGGTAAAAATTAAGAGAGATAATCCAGGATTATCGGATATCACACGGTCACAAACCTAAACAGATTGACCCTAACCGAAATTACAAAGTTTCTTTACAGTCCAAAACATGTAAAAACTGAATATGTTAATTTTGTTGCTTATATTTATCTACATCTTTTTTCATTATGAAATCATCAAGTTTAAATAAACCAAGACTTGAATTTAGAACAATTTTATATTTGACTTGATGAAACAAGATTCAATGACATTCCTTTTAACTGTGTCATTACATGGGATTAAGGCTCTTGCTTGACTCCAGTTATTAGGATGGTCTAAATCTCTCATATGTACGAATAATGCATTCGATATTTGCCCAGTTCTCACAGAATATTGATGTTGTTTGAGACGTTGTGATAGAGATTTACCGGTTTGTCCATAATAGACTTTATCACACTTTTTGCAAGGAATTTCATATATGCAGCCTGGAAGATCTTTAGGAGTATTTTTGATTACTAAACTCTTGACATTAATATTACTGAAAACAACATTTATGTTAAAAAGCTTTAAAATTCTAGGAATATCTAAAAACCTTTCATCATAGGGTAATTTTAGAATGTTATGCTTACTAAATTCAAGTTTGTCATTAGTTGAATAAAAATTTTTTCTAGCTCTTTTCCATGCCACATCTACAAAGGTCGTTGGGTATTTAAGTTTCATTGCAATATCATAAATAGTTTTAATTTCAGCATCAATGAACTGCGGGCTACAGACACGTAAAGCCCTTAGAAACATCCCAGAAAAAACAGAGAATTTAACATTTTGATGGTGATTGGAGTAGTAATGAACAAAAGAGGCAATGTTAGTTGATTTTCGAAAGACTGAAAAGGTGAAATTTCTATCATTTCTATGGACAGTTACATCAAGAAAATTCAAATTACAATTTCTTTCTTCCTCTACAGTAAATTTTATAGAAGGGACTAAATTATTGAGATTATTAAGGAATTCTTGGAGATTTTCGTGAACTGGCCAAATACAGAAGATATCATCCACATATCTAAACCAAATAACTTTTTGGGGCAAAATTCTTGGTAAGAGTTTTGTCTCAAAAAATTTCATGTAAATATTGCTAAGGACAGGAGATAAGGGATTACCCATAGCCATGCCAAACTTTTGTACAAACCCATTAAAACAAAATTTACTATCTTTGATACATAACCTTATGAGTCTCATAAGATCTTGTTGTGTACCTGAGACCTTTCTCTACAATTGTATTTCATTCGCTCCTTGACAATGTCTTAGTAAAGACGAAAGCGCTTGGATTTCTGACTATCATTTTCCTGTGGAATTCGCTTATATATATATATATATATATATATATATAATATATATATATATATATAAAGGTTTTTGCCACGAAGGAAAAAAATGAAAAGCGAGATAGCCAAGCACTTTCGGTCTAGTTCGACCCTTTACTCAGGCACAACTGATCTTACAGAGGAAAAACATAGTCAAGGTAGGCTTAATTAATATCCAAACTGACTCTACAAGATTAGCAATAAGGTCGATTTCGCTCTACAGAAACGAGGAAACGCCTGAGGGCAGCCACACCTTGGAGGATACACACGCGGCAAAAAAAGGAGGCATATACAACTTATTATCATGAAATTTACAAAAATGTTCCCCAAAAAATTATTAATGAAAAGACGAAAAAAATATATAAGTATACCGAGCAAGAGAGAGAGGGAGAGAGACTATCGAGCAAGAGAGAGAGAGAGAGAGAGAGAGAGAGAGAGAGAGAGAGAGAGAGAGAGAGAGAGAAATAATAACTATATACATGTGGGACTAATTTATTAGTAGTTCATTTATTTTAAGAGAGTTCTGACCGAATCATTCTTGTCTTTGTTGCTTTTTTACATCTTCAGTTACGACATAATGCATAATAACTTTTATCTGTCACTTCTAAAGACAAATCTTCAAAGAAAAAGCAGGTTAGAAATTGTTAGTACGAACGGGAGGGATCTATAAGTCTAAGGAATCGTACAAAGCCTAATGCAATGATCCGAGCCTGCAGTTCTGTAGTATCCTACTG
>NC_087205.1:90233147-90245647 GCF_015104395.2 Macrobrachium nipponense | reverse complement strand
CAGCTCTCTCGATGGCACTGACGTGACCGAGGACCTGGAAGGTCAGAACCTGACGGTAAAGCCAAGTGACACCAAAGAAAAGTTGAAGGATATGGAAAAGTTATCTGGACAAGCGAACGAACTACTCAAAGAAAGGACGGGATATATTGAAGCACAGATTGAGCGCCTTATTAATGTTACGAAGAAAGTTGCAGCTGTCGAGAAAGAAAGAGAGGCAGAGAAAGAAAAGGCGACTCAAATCATGGGTGACCTGCACCAAGTTAACAAACTTCAAAGAGCAGAGATTGAACGCCTTTCTCATAAGATTGAAGCCGCACAGAAGGACGGAAAAGAAGAGATTGAAAAGTTGACAAAAACTATCAACAACCTCCGAGAAACAAACGAACAACTGGAAGCAGAGGCTTCCCTCGTCCTCGACGATTTTGCAGTCTTCCAGAACGATCGGGAGGTGGAGAAAGAGGAGGCGAAAAGAACCATCAGTGAACTGTACAGAAAGAATGACCAGCTGCAGAAGGATGTTGATAACAAAGAGGATTCGATTATGGAACACCGAAAAGCCAGAGAAGAGATGGAAATTTCAATTCGCCTGTTGATAGAGGAACTGGAATGGGCCAAAGAACAAAACAGAGCCCAAACCGAGAAGGTATCCCAACTTCTTCAGGAGAAGGAAGAGTTGAAGAGAAATTTTGAAGAGATGTCCAAAGAGAGTAATAAATTGAATGGACAATTAATGGAAGCTCAAATTAATGATCTGGTGAGAGGCAAAAGGTACGATGCTCTAGTTACCGAGGTAGAGGGATTCAAGAATCAAGTAAACATACTTGAGAATGACCTAACTAGAGCTCTAGAAGAGAACAGGACAATACAGGAAGAGAAGCTTCGTCTCAAAGAGGAGAAGGACAACCTTCAAAAACAAGTCGAGCTTCTGAATCACGAAAAAGATAAGTTTGAGAACCAACAACAGATCCAAAATACCATTTTGCTTCCATCTAAAGAGGCATCCCCTAGGAGCGTAGAGGGCAGCCAAAAGCCCAAAGAAGAGTCTCCTAGGAAACAGAAGGCAGTACGAAAACTTATCACTTTTGACCTCGACTCCGATGAACCCCAGGAGGATGATGCCAACTTACTTCCATCTAAAGAGGCATCCCCTAGGAGCGTGGAGGGCAGCCAAAAGCCCAAAGAAGAGTCTCCTCCTAGGAAACAGAAGACACAGCGCAAGCTAATCACTTTCGACCTTGACTCCGATGAGCCCAAGATTCAAAGACCCATCTACCTTACATCTAAAGAGGAATCCCCTAGACAAAAGCCCAAAACAGAGTCTCCTCCTAGGAAACAGAAAGAAGAGCGCACACTTATCACTTATGATGTCGACTCTGATGAGCGCCGGATTCAAAAAACCATCTTTCTTCCATCTAAAGAGGCATCTCCTAGGAGTGTAGAGGGCAGCCAAAAGCTCAAAGAGCCTCCTCCTAAGATAAAGAAGGCTGAACGCAAACTTATCACTTTAGACCTACCCACTAATCAGCCCAGCCCAGTGCAACAAAATATTCAGTGTCGATTTAACCTTCCAGGACAAAGCCAAGAGGGCCACCACATATTATTCAATGGCGAAAAGGTTAAGTTCACTTGGTTTGCAGACATAAAACAAGCGGTGGTTGAACTGGACATCCCAAGGAACTTCCACAGGGCCATTAATGGAAACCAGGGAAGAACGGTGAAGACAATCACGGCTGAGAGTGGTGTCACCCTCATAGAGATGCCGGGTAGATTTGAGGAATCAAATCTCGTCACCATCAGTGGCGGTGTCCAGCAGGTTCAACTAGCAGCTAGAAAGATTGAAAAGCTGATCAGTAAACTACATTAAACACTGGCATAAGCATGGCAAGTTAATGCCTCTCTTATCGGACCTAGATTTCTACCCACCTTTTGTGTGCCGGCATAAGCTTGCTTAAGCAATTCGATATTGTCATGCCAGGCTCAGTGTGGCTATGCCAGTTCCGAGCCGTAGGCAACCTCTACTATGGTAAGTTAATGCCTCCTCACTTACCGGAACTGGATTTCTGCCCACCTTTTGTGCCGGCATAAGCTTGCTTAAGCAATTCGATATTGTCATGCCAGGCTCAGTGAGGCTATGTCATTTTCCGATTCCCAGCCGTAGGCAACCTCCTACTATCGGAAAGTTAATGCTCCTCAAACTTACCGGAAACTGGATTTCTGCCCAACCTTTTTTGTGGCCGGCCATAAGTTTGCTTAAGCAACTTGGTAATCTGTTTCCAATGCCAGGCCTCCATGTGGCCTATACACAGTTCCACAGCCAATAGGCAACCTCTACTAAATGGTAAGGTTAATACCATCCTTTCACTTACCGGACCTCCCGGAATTTCTGCCCCACCTTCTTTTGTTGCCGGCATAAGGTTTAGCTTAAGCAATCTTCAGGTAATTGTCATCGCCAGGCTCAGTGTCGGCCTATAACCAGTTCCCGCAGCCAATAGGCAACTCTACCATGGCAATCGTTAATGGGCTTCCTCACTTACCCGGAACTGGATTCTGCGCCACCCTTTCTGTTTGCCAGCCATAAAGTTTGCTTAAGCAATTCGGTATTCGTCATGCCAACAATCCAGTGTGGCTATACCAGTTCCGAGCCATAGGCATCCTCTACCATGATAAGTTAATGCCTCTCTTATCGGAACTGGATTTCTGCCCACCTTTTGAGTGCCGGCATAAGCTTCCTTAAGCAATTCGGTATTGTCATGCCAGGATCAGTGTGGCTATGCCAGTTCCGAGCCATAGGCAACCTCTACCATGGTAAGTTAATGCCTCTCTTATCGGAACTGGATTTCTGCCCACCTTTTGTGTGCCGGCATAAGTTTGCTTAAGCAATTCGGTATTGTCATGCCAGGCTCATTGTGGCTATGCCAGTTCCGAGCCATAGGCAACCTCTACCATGGTAAGTTAATGCCTCTCTTATCGGAACTGGATTTCTGCCCACCTTTTGTGTGCCGGCATAAGTTTGCTTAAGCAATTTGGTATTGTCATGACAGGGTTAGTGTGGCTATGCCAGTTCCGAGCCGTAGGCAACCTCTACTATGGTAAGTTAATGCCTCCTCACTTACCGGAACTGGATTTCTGCCCACCTTTTGTGTGCCGGCATAAGTTTGCTTAAGCAATTCTGTAATGTCATACCAGGCCCATTGTGGCTATACCAGTTCTGAGCCATAGGCATCCTCTACCATGGTAAGTTAATGCCTCTCTTATCGGAACTGGAATTCTGCCCACCTTTTGTGTGCCGGCATAAGCTTGCTTAAGCAATTTGGTATTGTCATGACAGGCTTAGTGTGGCTATACCAGTTCCGAGCCGTAGGCAACCTCTACTATGGTAAGTTAATGCCTCCTCACTTACCGGAACTGGATTTCTGCCCACCTTTTGTGTGCCGGCATAAGTTGGTTTAAGCAATTCTGTAATGTCATGCCAGGCTCATTGTGGCTATACCAGTTCCGAGCCATAGGCAACCTCTACCATGGTAAGTTAATGCCTCCTCACTTACCGGAACTGGATTTCTGCCCACCTTTTGTTGCCGGCATAAGTTTGCTTAAGCAATTCTGTAATATCATGCCAGGCTCAGTGTGGCTATGACAGTTCCGAGCCGTAGGCAACCTCTACAATGATAAGTTAATGCCTCCTCACTTACCGGAACTGGATTTCTGCCCACCTTTTGTTGCCGGCATAAGTTTGCTTAAGCACTTCGGTATTGTCATGACAGGCTCATTATGGCTAAGCCAGTTCCATGCCATAGGCAACCTCTACCATGGTAAGTTAATGCCTCTCTTATCGGAACTGGATTTATGCCCACCTTTTGTGTGCCGGCATAAGTTTGCTTAAGCAATTTGGTATTGTCATGACAGGCTTAGTGTGGCTATGCCAGTTCCGAGCCATAGGCAACCTCTACTATGGTAAGTTAATGCCTCCTCACTTACCGGAACTGGATTTCTGCCCATCTTTTGTGTGCCGGCATAAGTTTGCTTAAGCAATTCTGTAATGTCATGCCAGGCTCATTGTGGCTATACCAGTTCCGAGCCATAGGCAACCTCTACCATGGTAAGTTAATGCCTCTCTTATCGGAACTGGATTTCTGCCCACCTTTTGTGTGCCGGCATAAGTTTGCTTAAGCAATTCGGTAATATCATGCCAGGCTCAGTGTGGCTATGCCAGTTCCGAGCCGTAGGCAACCTCTACCATGGTAAGTTAATGCCTCCTCACTTACCGGAACTGGATTTCTGCCCACCTTTTGTTGCCGGCATAAGTTTGCTTAAGCATTTCGGTATTGTCATGCCACGCTCATTGTGGCTATGCCAGTTCCGAGCCATAGGCAACCTCTACTATGGTAAGTTAATGCCTCTCTTATCAGAACTGGATTTCTGCCCACCTTTTGTGTGCCGGCATAAGCTTGCTTAAGCAATTTGGTATTGTCATGACAGGCTTAGTGTGGCTATGCCAGTTCCGAGCCATAGGCAACCTCTACTATGGTAAGTTAATGCCTCCTCACTTACCGGAACTGGATTTCTGCCCACCTTTTGTGTGCCGGCATAAGTTTGCTTAAGCAATTCTGTAATGTCATGCCAGGCTCATTGTGGCTATGCCAGTTCCGAGCCGCAGGCAACCTCTACCATGGTAACTTAATGCCTCCTCACTTACCGGAACTGGATTTCTGCCCACCTTTTGTTGCCGGCATAAGTTAGCTTAAGCAATTCGGTATTGTCATGCCAGGCTCATTGTGGCTATGCCAGTTCCGAGCCATAGGCAACCTCTACCATGGTAAGTTAATGCCTCCTCACTTACCGGAACTGGATTTCTGCCCACCTTTTGTTGCCGGCATAAGTTTGCTTAAGCAATTCGGTATTGTCATGCCAGGCTCATTGTGGCTATGCCAGTTATGAGTCATAGGCAACCTCTACTATGGTAAGCTAATGCCATCCTCACATACCCGGAACTGGATTTCTGCCCACCTTTTGTTGTGCCGGGCATAAGTTTGGCTTAAGCAATTCGTGCTAAATGGTCATGACCTGGCTCCATTGTGGCTATACCAGTTCCATGCCATAGGCAACCTCCTTCAATCCATGGTAAGTTTAATGGCCTCTCTTATCGGAACTGGATTTCTGACCCAACCTTTTTGTTTTGTGTGCCGGCATAATCTCGCCTTAAAGCAATTTGGGTATTGTTATTGGACAGGCTTAGGTGGTGGCTATGCCAGTTCCGAGCCATAGGCGGCAACCTCCTAAACTATGGTAAGTTAATGACCTCCTCACATAAACCGGAACTGGATTTTCTCGCCCACCTTTTGCCTTTTGGGTGCCGGCATAAAGTTTGCTTGAGCAATTCCGGTCAATATCAATGCCCAGGCGCACTTGTTTTGGCTATGCCAGTTCCAGAGCCGTACGCGGCAAACCTCTACCCATGGTATAGTTAATGGCCATCCTCACTTAACCGGAAACTGGACTTCTGCCCACCTTTATTGCCGGCATAAGTTAGCTTAAGCAATTCGGTATTGTCATGCCAGGCTCATTGTGGCTATGCCAGTTCCGAGCCATAGGCAACCTCTACCATGGTAAGTTAATGCCTCCTCACTTACCGGAACTGGATTTCTGCCCACCTTTTGTTGCCAGCATAAGTTTGCTTAAGCAATTCGTTATTGTCATGCCAGGCTCATTGTGGCTATGCCAGTTACGAGCCATAGGCAACCTCTACCATGGTAAGTTAATGCCTCTCTTATCAGAGCTGGATTTCTGTCCACCTTTTGTATGCTGGGATAATCTTGCTCAAGCAATTCAGTATTGTCATGCCAGGCTTAGAGTGGCTATGCCAGTTCCGAGCCATAGGCAACCTCTACAATGGTAAGTTAATGCCTCCTCTCTTACCGGAATTATTTCTGCCCACCTTTTGTGTGCCGGCATAAGCTTGCTTAAGCAATTCGGTATTGTCATGCCAGGCTCAGTGTGGCTATGCCAGTTCCGAGCCATAGGCAACCTCTACCATGGTAAGTTAATGCCTACTCTCTTATCGGAACTGGATTTCTGCCCATGTGCCAGCATAAGCTTGCTTAAGCATTTCGGTATTGTCATGCCAGGCTCAGTGTGGCTATACCAGTTCCGAGCCATAGGCAACCTCTACCATGGTAAGTTAATGCCTCCTCATTTACCGGAACTGGATTTCTGCTCACCTTTTTGTGTGCCGGCATGAGCTTGCTTAAGCAATTTGGTAATGTCATGCCAGGCTCAGGGTGGCTATACCAGTTTCGAGCCATAGGCAACATCTCCCATGGTAAGTTAATGCCTCTCTTATCGGAACTGGATTTCTGCCCACCTTTTGTGTGCCGGCATAAGCTTGCTTAAGCAATTCGGTATTGTCATGACAGGCTCAGTCTGGCTATACCAGTTCCAAGCCATAGGCAACCTCTACCATGGTAAGTTAATGCTTCTCTTATCAGAACTGGATTTCTGCCCACTCTTTGTGTGCCAGCATAAGCTTGCTTAAGCATTTCGGTATTGTCATGCCAGGCTCAGTGTGGCTATGCCAGTTCCGAGCAGTAGGCAACCTCTACCAAGGTAAGTTAATGCCTCTCTTATCGGAACTGGATTTCTTCCCACCTTTTGTGTGCCGTCATAAGCTTGCTTAAGCAATTCGGTATTGTCCTGCCAGGATCGGTGTGGCTATACCAGTTCCGAGCCATAGGCAACCTCTACCATTTTAAGTTAATGCCTTTCTTATCGGAACTGGTTTTTATTTCTGCCCCACAACTTGTCTGTGTGCCGCATAAGCGTTGCTTAAGCAATTCAAGGTATTGTCATGCCAAGGCTCAGTGTGGCTATAAACAGTTCCAGAGCCATAGTCACCCCTCCCCTACTACCATGGTAAGTTAATGCCTCTCTTATCGGTAACTGGATTTCTTGCCCACTGTTTTGATGCCGGCACTAATCTTGCTTATGCAAATGTTTTAGTTCCGAGCATATCGCAACCTCTACTAATGGTAAGTTAATGCCTCCATCACTTACTAAGGAAACGAACTGGTTTTATTTCATGCCCACCTTTTGTGTGCCGGCATAAGTTTGCTTAAGCAATTTGGTATTGTCATGCCAGGCTCATTGTGGCTATGCCAGTTCCGAGCTGTAGGTAACCTCAACCATGGTAAGTTAATGCCTCCTAACTTACCGGAACTGGATTTCTGCCCACCGTTTGTGTGCCAGCACAAGTTTGCTTAAAAAATTCGATATTGTCATGCCAGGATCAGTGTGGCTATGCCAGTTCTGAGCTGTAGGCAACCTATACCATGGTAAGTTAATGCCTCCTCACTTACCGGAACTGGATTTCTGCCCACATTTTGTTGCCGGCATAAGTTTGCTTAAGCAATCGGTATTGTCATGCCAGCTCATTGTGGCTGTTGCCAGTTCCGAGCCATAGGCAACCTCTACCATGGAAGTTAATGCCTCTCTTACGGAACTGGATTTCTGCCCACCTTTTGTGTGCCGGCATAAGCTTGCTTAAGCAATTTGGTATTGTCCATGACAGGCTTTAGATGGCTATACCAGTTCCGAGCCGTAGGCAACCTCTACTATGGTAAGTTAATGCCTCCTCACTTACCGGAACTGGATTTCTGCCCACCTTTTGTTGCCGGCATAAGTTTGCTAAGCAATTCTGTAATATCATGCCAGGCTCAGTGTGGGCTATGACAGTTCCCGATCAGTAGGCAACCTCTACAATGAAAGTTAATGCCTCCTCACTTACCGGAAACTGGATTTCTGCCCACATTTTGTTGCCGGCATAAGTTTGCTTAACCATTCTGTAAGGTCATGCCAGGCTTAGCTGGCTATGCCAGTTCCGAAGCCATCAGCAACTCTACCCCATGGTAAGTTAATTGACTCTCTTATCGGAACTGGATTCTGCCCAACCTTTGGTGTGCCGGCATAGCTTGCTAAGCAATTTTGGTATTGACATGGACAGGCTTAGTGTGGCCTATGACAGTCCACGAGCCATAGGCAACCTCTACTATGGTAAGTTAATGCCCCTCACTTACCGTGAACTGGATTTTCTGCCCCCCCTTTGTTCGCCGGCATAAGTTTGCTAAGCAATTTCTGTAATATCTGCCAAGGCTCAGTGTTGGCTATGCCAATTCCGAGCCATAGGCAACCTCTACCATGGTAAGTTAATGCCTCTCTTATCAGAGCTGGATTTCTGTCCACCTTTTGTGTGCCGGCATAATCTTGCTTAATCAATTTGGTATTGTCATGCCAGGCTTAGAGTGACTATGCCAGTTCGAGCCATAGGCAACCTCTACAATGGTAAGTTAATGCCTCCTCTCTTACCGGAACTGGATTTCTGCCCACCTTTTGTGTGCCGGCATAAGCTTGCTAAAGCAATTCGGTATTGTCATGACAGGCTCAGTGCGCTATAACAGTTCCGAGCCATAGGCAACCTACCATGGTAAGATAATGCCTCTCTTATCGGAACTGGATTTCTGCCCATGTGCCAGCATAAGCTTGCTTAAGCATTTCGGTATTGTCATGCCAGGCTCAGTGTGGCTATACCAGTTCCGAACCATAGGCAACCTCTTCCATGGTAAGTTAATGCCTCTCTTATCGAAAACTGGATTTCTGCCCACCTTTTGTGTGCCAACAAAAGCTTGCTTAACCAATTCGGTATTGCCATGCCAGGATCAGTGTGGCTATACCAGTTCCGAGCCATAGGCAACCTCTACCATGGTAAGTTAAAGCCTATCTTATCGGATCTGGATTTCTGCCCACTGTCTGTGTGCCGGCATAAGCTTGCTTAAGCAATTCGGTATTGTCATGCCAGGCTCAGTGTGGCTATAATAGTTCCGAGCCATAGGGAACCTCTACCATGGTAAGTTAATGCCTCCTCTCTTACCGGAACTGGATTTCTGCCCACCTTTTGTGTGCCGGCATAAGTTTGCTTAAGCAATTCAGTATTGTTATACCAGGCTCAGTGTGGCTATACCAGTTTCGAGCCATAGGCAACCTCTCCCAGGGTAAGTTAATGCCTCTCTTATCGGAACTGGATTTCTGCCTAATGTCTGTGTGCCGGCATAAGCTTGCTTAAGCAATTCGGTATTGTCATGCCAGGCTCAGTGTGGCTATAATAGTTCCGAGCCATAGGCAACCTCTACCACGGTAAGGTAATGCCTCCTCTTTTACCGGAACTGGATTTCTGCCCACCTTTTGTGTGCCGGCATAAGCTTGCTTAGGCAATTCGGCATTGTTATGCCAGGCTCAGTGTGGCTATGCCAGTTCCGAGCCATAGGCAACCTCTACCATGGTAAGTTAATGCCTCTCTTATCGGAACTGGATTTCTGCCCACTGTCTGCGTGCCGGCATAAGCTTGCTTAAGCAATTCAGTATTGTTATGACAGGCTCAGTGTGGCTATACCAGTTCTGAGCCATAGGCAACCTCTACCATGGTAAGTTAACGCCTCTCTTATCGGAACTGGATTTCTGCCCACTCTTTGTGTGCCAGCATAAGCTTGCTCAAGCATTTCAGTATTGTCATGCCAGGCTCAGTGTGGCTATACCAGTTCCAAGCCATAGGCAACCTCTACCATGGTAAGTTAATGCCTCTCTTATTAGAACAAGATTTCGGCCCACTGTTGTGTGCCGGCATAAGCTTGCTTAAGCAATTCAGTATTGTCATGCCAGGCTCAGTGTGGCTATACCAGTTCCGAGCCATAGGCAACCTCTACCATGGTAACTTAATGCCTCTCTTATCGGAACTGGATTTCTGCCCACTGTTTGTGTGCCGGCATAAGCTTGCTTAACCAATTCGGTATTATCATGACAGGCTCAGTGTGGCTATGCCAGTTCCGAGCCATAGGCAACCTCTACCACGTTAAGTTAATGCATCCTCTCTTACCGGAACTGGATTTCTGTCCACCTTTTGTGTTCCGGCATAAGCTTGCTTAAGCAATTCGGTATTGTCATGACAGGCTCAGTGTGGCTATGCCATTTCCAAACCATAGGCAACCTCTATATTGGTAAGTTAATGCCTCTCTTATCAGAACTGGATTTCTGCCCACCTGTTGTGTGCCGGCATAAGCTTGCTTAAGCAATTCGGTATTGTCATGCCAGGCTCAGTGTGGCTATACCAGTTCCGAGCCATAGGCAACCTCTACCATGGTAACTTAATGCCTCTCTATCGGAATTGGATTTCTGCCCACTGTCTGTGTGCCGGCATAAGCTTGCTTAAGCATTTTGGTGTTGTCATGCCAGGCTCAGTGTGGCTATACCAGTTCCGAGCCATAGGCAACCTGTACCATGGTAACTTAATGCCTCTCTTATCGGAACTGGATTTCTGCCCACTGATTGTGTGCCAGCATAAGCTTGCTTAGACAATTCGGTATTATCATGACAGGCTCAGTGTGGCTATACCAGTTCCGAGCCATAGGCAACCTCTACCATGGTAGGTTAATGCACCCTCTCTTACCGGAACTGGATTTCTGCCCAACTTTTGTGTTTCAGCATAAGCTTGCTTAAGCAATTCGGTATTGTCATGACAGGCTCAGTGTAGCTATACCAGTTCCGAACCATAGGCAACCTCTATATTGATAAGTTATTGCCTCTCTCATCAGAACTGGATTTCTGCCCACCTTTTGTGTGCCAGCATAAGCTTGCTTAAGCAATTCGGTATTGTCATGCCAGGCTCAGTGTGGCTATACCAGTTCCGAGCCATAGGCAACCTCTACCATGTTAAGTTAATGCCGCCTCCTCTTACCGGAACTGGATTTCTGCCCACCTTTTGTGTGCCGGCATAAGCTTTACTTAAGCAATTCGGTATTGTCATGATAGGCTCGGTGTGGCTATACCAGTTCCGATCCAATGGCAACCTTTACAATGGCAAGTTAATGCCTCTCTTATGGGAACTGGATTTCTGACCACCTTTCGTGTGCCGGCGTAAGCTTGCTTAAGCAATTTGGTATTGTCATGTCAGGCTCAGTGTGGCTATGCCAGTTCCAAGCCATAGGCAACCTCTACCATGGTAGGTTAATGCCTCTCTTATCGGAACTGGATTTCTGCCCACCTTTTGTGTGTCGGCATAAGTTTGCTTAAGCAATTCAGCATTGTTATACCAGGCTCAGTGCGGCTATACCAGTTCCAAGTCGTAGGCTACCTCTACCATGGTAACTTAATGAATCCCTCTCTTACAGGAACTGGATTTCTGCCAACTGTTTGTGTGCCGGCATAAGCTTGCTTGAGCATTTCGGTATTGTCATACCAGGGCTCAGTGTAGCTATACCAGTTCCGAGTCATAGGCAACCTCTAACCATGGTAAGTTGATGCCTCCTTTCTTACCAGAACTGAATTTCTGCTCACCTTTTGTGTGTTGGCATAAGCTTGCTTAAGCAATTCGGTATTGTCATGCCAGGCTCAGTGTGGCTATACCAGTTTCGAGCCATAGGCAACCTCTAACATGGTAAGTTAAGGTCCTTCATAAATATTTTTACTCTGGCCACCATCTTAATATTAAAATTTCAATTTTCTCTTCTATGTTCCTACGTGCTTTGCGTATCACGAGTCCACAATATCTTGACCAAGAAATAGATTACATAAAAAAAATAGGAAACGATATCTGCTACCCACCGCATATAATTGATTTATGTTATTTAAAAGCTCACAAAAAGTTTTATAGTGTTGCTATTAATGAAAAAGAAATGCCTAAAAATGTACTTAGCTTACCTTACTTTTGTGGATTTGAAACCATAAAATCAATATTTAAATCGCTTAATGGTAATGTAGTGATCTCCTATAACAATACCATTAAAGATATGCTAATTAAGAATAGTCCCGTAACAAATAACAACATCATTTACAAAATTCCTTGTAAGGATTGCCCATCGTTTTACGTTGGTCAGTCAAGTAAAAATTTATGTGTACGTAATAAGCAGCATATGTATTCAGTTAGAACAGCCCAGACTTCAAATGCACTGTTTATCCATCGGAGTGAAAATTCTCATTGTATTAATTGGGGTGATACCTCTGTAATTGCTAGATCTAATGATTATGTTTCAAGAAATTTACTGGAATCAGCAATTATAAAAATCAATGATAAAAACAACCTAAATCTTAGTCCGGGAATGTACCATTTGGACCAGTATATTTGTAAAATGTTTATGAAGGACCTTAAAATAAATGAACTACTAATAAATTAGTCCCACATGTATATAGTTATTATTTCTTTCTCTCTCTTCTCTCTCCCTCTTCTTCTAATACTCTCTCATCTCTCGTCTCTCTCCTCTCTCTCTCCTCCCTCTCTCTCTCTCACTCTCTCTCTCTCTCTCTCTCTCTCTCCCTCTGTCTCTTGCTCGATATACTTATATATTTTTTTTCGTCTTTTCATTAATAATTTTTGGGGGAACATTTTTGTAAATTTCATGATAATAAGTTGTATATGCCTCATTTCTTTTTTCCAAAATGTAGTTACCCTGGGTGAATCATCTGTT
>NC_087205.1:90210647-90228147 GCF_015104395.2 Macrobrachium nipponense | reverse complement strand
GGGCTGTTCAGCACGTGCTCGGAGTTAACGGTAAACAAATGCAATCTTCCGTTGACGCGGAGAACATCAAGTCACATCAAGGCGACCTCTGCACAACAAAAGAAACGAATCATTCACTTATCATCATTTTACTCGGATGAAGTCGGAGTCGACCTTTTCGGTTAGCCTAGATTCGCGCTCTCTCTCTTTCTCTTTCTCTCTCTCACACACAGAAGACCAACAGCTCTCTCTCTCTCTCTCTCTCTCCCTTGTTTCCAGAAGGTCATTAGGTTACTCTCTCTCTCATTGGTGATATTATCAGGTCAATCTCACTCTCACTTCTCAAAGGCTAAAAGGTTTACTCACTCATTCTCTCTCTCTCTCTCTCTCTCTCCCTTATCCCTTCGAAAGATCAGAGGATACTCTACCTCCATCTGTGTGTGCTAATTAGCTTCCTTTGTCTTAAGTCTCCACTCACTATCTTTATTATTCAACGTGTATAAATGTCAACTATTTGCATAAGGTCCTTCTTTTAAGATACAGAGATATTTCTTTCATCTTCAATTAGGCCACAGAATGTTTCACATACAGATATCATGTTCTCTCCCTTTTATTCTTAATGGACAAAATGTTGTAGATACACAATGCATACACATACATATACAAACAAGTGATTATGGTGCCAGGTAATCTGCCTATTTAACTGTCTATCTGTCTCCCACGTGTATGCATATTTAATCCTATAATTCGGTGCTTCTGATTTATATTTGCCAAGCCCATGAGTTTTTCTCTACTTCCTATAAATCGTCAATTTTAGATAACTTTTTTTTTTCATTCTCATTAATCAAAATTGCACGCTTCTAATCTGTCACTGTATCTTGCACTTCAAAACTGATTAAGAATATCTCTCTCTCTCTCTCTCTCTCTCTCTCTCTCTCTCTCTCTCTCAAAAATCTTTAGAAGTATTTACGTCTTGTTTAGCAAACGATATATTTCACACCATCTGCTTGAAAAAGTCCTCCAACTACTCTCTATCTATCTATCTATATATGTATATATATAAATGTATATATTTATGCGTGAGCATTTTTTCCTAAAATCTAGCGTATGCAAATCTCCAAGCTTCTCCCTGTTCATACATTTCTCACAAATTGAGGCTCACTGATAATGTTGCAGCGATGGCTAAATTCAAGTTACACTTCAATTTACCGTATTTACCCAGCCAAATGGATCCAAACAAGAGGATCTGTCCTCCACGTCATAAATTATGAAATTACGAACCACCTTACGTTTTCGTGTTCCATTAGGGCGCAGCATGCAATTACTCCACTTTGAAATTTCAACTGCATACATACTACATTCATTCTTCATTCTCTTCCATCTTTCGAGTTTCACGTTCCAATTAGCCGTCATGCAGTGCTTGCATAACCCCTATTTACCTTCCACCAACAGCAATTACTACTATCTCCAACTTTTACTACTTGTGGATGAAGCGTGCAGCCATAAATGTAAACGTGCAAGAGAAGCGTTGAGGTAGGGGAAGCTGAGGTAAGGGGTGGATGAGGGAGGGGGAACACGACTTTAGGAGAGTTCTGGCGTAAGTGGCGGGGGTGGGAGAGGGTGGGGGGGGGGGGGGAGAAGAAACAGGTGACCCACCTGGGGTCACGACACCAACCGCGACTTTCACTTCTGCTTCCTTGCTCCCCACTCTCTAACCTATGGCGCCCCCCCTCCCCCCTTCAACCACCCATCCAAGCCCGTCTCTGCTTCAGAATTTTCTTGTGTGGTGGATGGGAGAAGGGGTGGGGGACCCAAGCCGTAATAGGAGACAGGTTAGGGGATGGGGGGTGTGAAGAATGGACTTCCAATAACTGACCTTTGTTTCAAGTAATTTCTGTTCGTTCTTGCCTCCCATTCTCCATCGATGCGGATATCTCGAGGTAAAAACTAGAGTGCGTTCAACTTCTGAACTCGAAGTTTCATCGGTTCTGCGTCTTGAATGAACTAAGCCAGTGGATGTGTAAAAGAGAGAGCAGGAACTAACTCGAAACAGGTAGGAGGGCCAGAAGGGGGGGGGAAGAGGATGATGGAGCACAGGTTGGCGGACCGACATTCCCGAGACGTGATGAGAGTGTTACATAATGTGGTTTCGAAGTCAAACCCGACGAAGCGGAGAAAGTGTTATTAAGGCATTCGACCAAATCTGTAACGAGAATGCATCAGCATCATCAGACTCGGGAAAGATGTAGAGATTCTCTTGATGGCAGAGGAACTAACAGACATTTAACGTCGGTTTCTAAAAGTATCGACAAAATCTTCAGCGTTTCTTAATCACATTCCAGGTGTCGCAACCTCCTATTCTACGGAGAGAGAGAGAGAGAGAGAGAGAGAGAGAGAGAGAGAGAGAGAGAGAGCGCAAACGTGTTTTTCGTAGGCCTACCTTTGTTCCACCAGTTTGGACCTAACAATCGAGTGATCACTGAGCCATGAAAGTTATGAAAGTTGCTAAATATGAATTCGAGACGTACCCCTATGTGCAACTCGTACCTTTAAATTCATCAAGCAAATAACAGAACGTAAAAAGACGACGATTCAATGTTAAAGACAAACACATTGAAAATTACGTCACAGAAGAGGGCATTTAATGTCTGAACGTCAATAATCACTCATTTTCAATGCTATTCATGTCCAAATTCAAAATACAGTACTTATTAAGAGGATGGACAAAAACGAATTGATGAAAAGTCACAAAAGTGAAGGTTCTCAAAAGAGAATTATAAGTAACGTAACGTTAAACTCTGTCTGTCTGTGTCTGTATTATTATTGTCTGTCTGTCTGTCTTCTGGTCTTCCTTTGGTCTTGTCTGGTCCTGTCTTAAATGGGTTGATGTAAAAAAACAAAAAACAAAAAACAACAACAACAACGTGTACGACTCTCAAATTACAAAATACTTTTGAGGCAAAAGGAAATTTTTCGTAGCCCCGCAGCTTTGGGGTTCATTATGGCTCACAGCCGCTTGAACCAGACTGCAAAGGTCTGTCGCTAGCTTCAGCGACGGATGGCACTTTACGAGGCAAGGGGCCATAACCCTTCGACCTTTGTTCCTCTTTTAAACTGGCTTTGGGACCGCCAGGAGTTCATAAACTCTAATGACACCGCCGAAAGACAGCATGCATAAGGAAGAGGTCTCGGGAGTCATTTCGTGCCAGCACAAGGGGAAGATATGATTAAAGAACCGGGTATATTTAATTCAATCTCATGTCTTTGTTAGGATGAGTATAAGGGGAGGTTCTTTTTTTATATATTTCCCGGTCAAAAATAATGTATAACGGAATGTACGAGAACGGTGGAAATGAAAACATGAATTTGTTTTTACTGTCTAAAGTATTGTAAAATAAGTTTACTGTACAAGGTTCATTTCATCCTAAAATGACGGAACTGTGAATTTTCTGTTTAAAATGATGAAATATGGACGTGGGATGAAAAAGAAAACGTGCTTCTTGTCTAAAAGGAAGAAAAATTAAGGCAGATGGAAAAAGTTCATTTCTTGTGTAAAACGATGATAATGAACTATAAGGAAAACAAAGTTTATTCCCTTTCCAAATGTAAAATGAATACAAGAGAACGAATTTTTCTCCTGTCTACCACCATGAAATGTGCGTGTGATCAGAAAGAAATGTGCTCTCGTTTAAAACATGAAAAATAAAATTCATGTCTCAAACGTGAAAAATAAAATTCAGGGAATGAAATCTGTTTCCTGTACAAAATAAAAGGAAAATGAATATAGGAAAACGAATGGCATATATCCTGATTAATAAGATCAAGAATTTATTATAGAGAATGAAGTTTTTCATTCATGTCCAAAATCATGAAACTTCAGTGTAATGGAAGGAAGTTTATTTTCTGTCTAAAACAATGAAAAAATATTTCTAAAGGAAATAGTTTGTATGCTATCTTAAGCAATTACTAAGTAATTAACGAAAGCACTGTTTATTTCCTGCCTAAAAAAATTCTTGGCATTTCTTGACTGAAGTAAGACAAAACCTGGTGAGTGAAAAATCGTTGTAATTAACATCTGTCAAGCAATTCAAATGTTCATATGCAAAGACAATCATTTTAATATAAGGTTATGAAGAAAAAATGAAAATAAAATCACACCGCAAGAAAATCAAGACTAAATAGACAAAAAGAAATTTTTCTTATCTGCTATTTTTGGGGGAAAAAACGTACAGAGAAAGGGTACAAACAACAAATTAAAACCACATTGGACAACCAATTCTAGTTCAACAATTACGTCTCAGCTCGATTAAAAAAGGAAAAAAAATGATAAAAAAACTAAATAATATATGTAAAATATTTCACGAACAATTGCATTTCCACAAATGGGGAAAGCTTCGTCACGAAAAACAAAAAGACTTGGATGTGACAAAAAAAAAGGGGACTGTATAATGGAACTTGTTTTTTTCTTTTTTCTTTTTTTATGTTAACTCCATTTGGGCGATGATTTGCATCCGGGTGTTCTTTTGGGAGAGGGGATTTGGGGATCTGAAGCGGCATCGCCGTTGTGTTGAATATTCAACAGCATCTCTCGCGCAGTTCTCTCTGAAGGATCAGCACCAACAAAGGGGAAAGAGTGCGTCTAAAAGCGCCTCGCAAACTTCATTGGCGTTAGTTATGTTAATGAGACCCGCGCAAGGGACGCCAAAATACTCAGGACAGGGCTGCCTTCAACGCAGGAACGACGGGACAAGACACTCGCGGCCAGGGGTGCTTCAACGCAAGAAAGACAAGACAAGGCATTCACGGACAATACTATTTCAACGCATCGACAGGACAGGACACTTACGGACAAGAATGCTTCAACGCAGGAATGACAGGGCAAACACTCATGGACAGGATGTTTCAACGCAGGAATGACAGGACAAAATACTCACGGTCAAGACTAATTCAACGCAGGAATGACAGGACAAAATACTCACGGACAGGGCTGCTTCAATACAGGAATGACAGAATAAAACACCCATGGAAAGAATTGTTTCGACGCACGAAAGACAAGACAAAACACTCACGGACAGGATAAAACAAAATACTCACGGACAGAATTGTTTCAACTCAGGGATGACAAGTGTTTAGACTACGTCCCAAAACACCACAATTTTACTTACTTTTATAAACAGAAACAGAAAGCATGAATCATTAAAAAAATATATTGGTAAATACAAACCATAGCTACCCCTGGTACAATATGTTATGATAAACTCACTTTAAGAAACTAAAAAATTTCATCAAAAGGCGACATATAAAGACCATCGACGGTAATCTATAAGAGCAGCGAGGAGATTTGACATCACTACCGTGCTATTAATGATAACATCTGTCACCGAAATCAAATCGTACAGCATTACCTACAACAGGATCAACTTTAATAATACTATAATAAACCACGAAGCCAAATCAAGACGTAACGCGACGTCTCGTGTTCCCATAGACGATCGAAGACAAACAAGACTGAGACGGATCCGTACCCTCTGCACTTCTTGAGCACGTAGACCGGAGGCAAAACGGAGACAAACGCCGGAATTAATTCAAGTACAACAACAAATTAACTTGGGGAATGTCAAGGTTCTATGCATACAAAGGACCGCCATAACAATGACATCACTTATCCGGTTTAATTAAAATGCATCCCGACAGCTTTATCAAATAGATCATGGCCTGTCCTTATTCTTTGTTTCACCTACTGAGAGATCGTTATCTTCCACTGGTCCGACCTTGTGCGTATCGCAAGAGTCTGCCTCGTTACATATTTGATCTTTGCAGCAAGTGCCAGTTTGTGGAGCAATAAATCCTATGTTATGTACCTGGCAGACCCATGTTCTAGCGCTGTCTAGCCTCAGTAACTGAAGTTAATCAGCTTCCTTCTGTATTATTTGGTCTAATGGAAAATATATGCGGGGTACCTGGCAGTTTCCTCCGGTTCATCTCTTATTAATTTATTTCTCTCCTTCTTCCCACTTTTTATTACATTCCATGAGTCTGCAAAATCCCGTGCGTCGTCCCTTCTCTCGGCCATCTCAAGTTTTATTGGTTTTCGGGAACGATGGACGTCTATTATTTAAGAAATTATGGAATATTTGCTCTTCATAAAAGCTGACATTATCATTTACCTCATCTCCTGTCTGTGTGTGTGTGTGTGTGGTTTTTTTAATTTTATTTCAATTCCGTATTTATGCAGCAACTGACTCGAAGAACACGATGAAAAGGCCTTTTTTATTTATTCATTTTTTTTAAAGAGCCTGCCCAAGGAACTACTTTTCACCTTCTGATTAAATTTGTGGGGGTCTTCTGCTACTAAAATTAATGTTCACATGAAATTTACAACGTGGCCTGAAAATTTCTCAAAAGCTGCAATGCCATTTTGAAACGCTTCGCCTAACGATTTGGTAGCCCGAATTCCCTTCCCACTCTGCCAGCGTGGAATCCGAGGAATTTATTTCTGGGGAATAGAAATTCATTTCTCGATATAACGTGGTTCTCATCCCACAGTTAGCTTTAGGTCCCGTTGCTAAGTAACCAGTTGATTCCTAGGCACGTAAAAATATCTAATCCTTCGGGTCAGCCCTAGAAGAGCTGTTAATCAACTCGGTGGTCTGGTTAAACTAAGATATACTTAACCTGAAACGTCTTCGGGTTATGACGCAGTCGTGATTACATTATCTCCATTTGTAGGCTGTTTGGTTTTGAGGCAATGTTACAAACATAGCTTTCTTTTTTTTCCTCAAATCTTGGTGTCATCCCACCACTGATGGCACCAGAAAGGTGAACTTGTTGTCTAACAGCAGAAACGTTAGATATCTTGAACTGATTTGTCCGTATGGTTCCTGGAGCACTCGTCTATGAATTCAACTTATCTGTCAAGAAAAATGGCTGTTGGGCAGGTAACTTGATTTATTTGATTTATATAGAGTTTTGGCATTATGCCAATAACTGGGGCAACTAAGGCCATTACGAGTTAACACGGAAATTGACAGTTGAAGGTTTGAAAGGTGTTACAGGAGGAAAACCTGGCAGTTGCACTATGAAACAATTGTTAGGAGAGGGTGGAGAGTACGATGGAAGAAAAAGTATATGAACGGCGGTACAGTAAAAGGAATGAATGTAGTTGCAGCTAGGGGCCGAAGGGACGCTGCAAAGAACCTAAGTAATGCCTACACTGCACCGAATGAGGTGCACTGACGGCACTACCCTCCTAATGGGCGTTGGGCAGATGATCTTGTGAGACAGCTCAAGTGGTAAAGTTTGGACATGGAATTCTCTTTCTTATTCAGATTTCCTTTTCTGTTACAATCCTTCTTTCTTCCACACGTGTTCCCATTAAGCGTAGACCAGATCAAGGCATTAAGACTGGTTGCCAGTCTCATCGAATCTGAATGTAAATTAATAGAAAATAACTTTCTTTTTATATATGATTTGCCTTAAATTTGTCTTGATAATTAAAGAGTACTTTAAAACTGAGGATAAAAAAAACTCCCTCCATCGTGTAATATAAATTATAAATCTAAAAAAAAAGAAGAAAAAAAAGACAACAATTGCATAAAAAAGATTCCCAAAGTGTTTTATTGGCATTATAATCTTGAATTTCTGGAAAATAAGAAGTTTTAATAGGACAATAAAACCATTGAAGAGGGCAATTCCCCTTCGCTTCCTATCTCCGAAGTCTTGGCACGTCCTGCTTAACATAAAACTCTTCAAAATAAAATCAACATGCTTTTCCTCTCAACTTTAGGCCTACCCAGTATCATCCATTAACTTAGCCAGCCTCTTTTTTTTTATTTGCTTTTTTTCTGTTAGTCTCAGATTATACGGCATTCTTCTTGCTCGAAGTCATTTAGGAACGGATATGACGTACACACACAAGGATACTGAAGTTCCAAGTAAGTGTAGCGAATCGTTTCCCAACTTTCCTCTGACTGTCAGTTCACAAATGATAGATTGGAGGAAGTTCAGGAAGTCTTTCGCTACATCACTGCCCTGTCCTATTTTCCTTTTCTTTTCACGTGCCGTAAATATACGTTTTCATGTCATAAATATACACACAAATATAATGCAAACTTAACACGTACCAACGATACCCGCAGAAGTATCAATATTAGTTTGAAATTATATCATTCTAACAAATTCGACAGGAAAAAGGGGACACGGTGAAGATGGTGGTCTAGGACCGAAAGGCTCTTCAAAGGTTGTTGAATTAAATCACTGACCTTTAAAAGATGGTCCTTGAGTCATTCCGAAGGACCTGTATCAAAGGCAAAACAGTTATTGATGACTGAATTATCATATATAAATTTTAATGTTTATTCACTACGTATGCACGTATGGTTGTCTGTATGTTATTATCAAGGTAATGACTTTTTTCATATTCCAAAATCAGCAAGTAAGTTTTGCGGATTTAAAATACGTATGATCATCCACGTTTTAGATAAAATAATCATATACTTTAACGGATAAATTGTAAAGTGCTTCTTTTTTATAAACTCATCCCTATGTCAGTTCAGTTGTATAAAGCTAGATTAACTTGACTGTCTTGCACCTCATTCTCTCTCTTTCGACAGTTGACAAACCGTTGCGGCTTCCACCGCTCCACTTTGCTGCCCAAATCGTTAAGGTAAACTGTGAAGGTCCTTAAATTCTCCTGAGCGCCGCTTGTCTCCTTGACCCACTGTCACGCCTTCTATACTAACCCTTGGAATCTAAGATGCTGCTTCCCGGCCGGCAGTCTGAAACACCTCATGTGGAGCCACCACAGAGACCAAGTCAATCTAAAGATGTACTGAGCTCGGACTGAGTTAGATGTGACTGGATCCAGCCCACCCAGAGAGTACACAACATGTCTTTCTTTCTCTTTAAATCTTCAGCTGAAAACCCAAATGAATTGAATTGAATTAAATATAGAATTTAAGACAAAGGCCAAGCACTGGGACCTATGAGGTCATTCAGCGCTGAAACGGAAATCGACAGTAAAAGGTTTGAAAGGTTTAACAGAAGGTACACTTCGCAGTTGCACTACGAATCAACTCTTAGGAGCGGGTGGAGAGTAAGATGGAAGAAAGAGAATATGAAAGGAAGCACAGTAGAAGTAACGAAAGGGATTGCAGCTAGGGGCCAAGGGTATGCTGCAAAAACCTTAAGTTATGCCTACAGTGCACGGCATGAGGTGCACTGACAGCACTAGTCCCCTACGGGAGAAAACCCATATGGAAAGAACCAACCGACTATAAACCCACGAGGGCTCCAAATCAACCTGCAGAGAAAAACAAGGTATAGGAAAACCCATATGGATATTATTATTAAAGAAAGGAGTTTTTACCAGTCCAATGAGTCAAACTTGACTCTCACAGGGCTGGCCCGAAATAAATCGGGATATAAATCATTCTAAAAAAAAAAAAAAAAAAATAAAAAAAAAAAAAAAAAAATAAAAAAAAAAAAATAAATAAATAAATAAAAATATATATACATATATATCTATTTTATCTTCAAATATAGTACTAAATCTAAGTTTTGAAAAAAATGATGATAAATAAACAGAAATGAGGGAATGGGAAATAAAACCGATGCACCTGAAATTCACGAGACGTCACCAGAGAGCAGGAATGGATTTGCCCCAGGGGAACTATACTCCGTTTTTTTTCATCTGTCCATCCGCCTGTGGTGCTTTTGTATGGTAACACTGCGTCCCAGGCTTTAAATAGTTACGCTAATTGTAAGTTTTAGGTAAATAAAAGGATATCTGGGTGAACATTTGTAACTGAAAAGTGTTTTAATAATTTACTGTATGCGAATTACACCGTTAATATTCGAAATAGGATATTATTATAATCGTTGAATGTAAGCTGAATGTAACTATCTAAAGCCCGGGACGCAGTGTTACCATACAAAAACACCACAGGCGGATGGACTGATGAAAAAAATAGAGTATACAAGCCACCACTTTGGGAGCTAGAGCTTCTTTGGACCGATTAAACTAGGTAATTGATTTTCCATTACTGTACCAATTAACCGGTGGTTGCAAAGGCTGTCCTACAAGCCACCCCTTCAGCAATCTTTTATAAAACTAAGAAACTCCCAAAAATCAGATAACAACCTACAGCCATATCCAGCCTGTGACTCCAAGCCCCAAACCCTAATATTCTGCAACAGTTAGTTTCTCGTCAAACTGAAGTTTCCTTATACCTTACTGATCTCATTATGACTTTAAATCGTCTTGTGTATGAGCTTAGTTGGGATGAAGTTAACCTTAACCTCTCGGCCAATCCTGCTACGTGATTTGAGGTCTTTAGAAGAGTTCAAGTCTCATAGTGATGGGTGTAAAAAAAAAAAAAAGGAGAGTGCGTCAATATGGCAACTACAAATACATATATGTCAGGTAAAAAGTGACCAGTGGATTTTATATATACATATATGTACACATATACACACAATCAGGTAACTAAGAAACCGACTACACAACTAATTACACCCATATATAGTTAAATAAGTAAAATACACAAGCAAGATGGTTAACAATAAAATACGATAAAAAGGCTCTAATAGACCAAATAAAGGCGAAATTCGATAGCCTTAAACAGCCACATAAAAATAATCTGGAATTCATAATGGAAATAAGCAGCATGGGATAGCCCCTCTCTCTGGAAGCCTAAACAGCACAGAGAGAGAGAGAGAGAGAGAGAGAGAGAGAGAGAGAGAGAGAGAGAGAGAGAGAGAGAGAGAGAGAGAGAGAGAGAGAGTTACTTCTTCATAATGGAGATTAATAAAATACAATTCAACCGCAGAAAAGCACGCACAGTTCCAATGAGAATATTGACAGAATTGACATAAGCTAGTCCACAAGACAAGACCAGTTTTACGAGAGAGAGAGAGAGAGAGAGAGAGAGAGAGAGAGAGAGAGAGAGAGAGAGAGAGAGAGAGATGGAACGTGATATATCTAAACAAGTCCTTTGCATAAAGAACGCCTTTCGAGACTATGCCAAACTTCCGTCCTGGGCCTATAGACGAAGGAAGGCTTAATAGAATTAGGGATCTTATGGAACGGCTTCGTTGGGGCTAAATCCTCCTTTAGGCACATTTCCCTCGAGTCCCTCTTCTTCTCAGCCTTCTCACCCAGACCCCAAATCGGAGATCAATACATTTAAAGATATGAAAAATAAAGGTTTCAATTCATTCATGGTTTGGTTTTAATTCATTCGAACTTCTGCAGCTGACACTAAGTGAAAGATGGAACTTCTGCAGCTGACTCTGAAGTAAAAGAAGGAACTTCTGCAGCTGACTCTGAAGTAAAAGAAGGAACTTCTGCAGCTGACTCTGAAGTAAAAGAAGGAATTTCTGCAGCTGACTGAAGTAAAAGAAGGAACTTCTGCAGTTGACACTGAAGTAAAAGAAGGAACTTCTGCAGATGACTCTGAAGTAAAAGAAGGAACTTCTGCAGCTGACACTGTAGTGAAGAAGGAACTTCTGCAGTTGAAAAACAACTTGGGGGGGGGGGAAAGTAAAAAAAAGTAACTTCTTGGCCCGTTAACGGCTGAAGTAAAAAAAAGAAGGAACTTCTACAATTGACACCGGAAAAAAAAAAAAAAATAGAAGGAACTTCTGCAGCTGACAGTGAATTAAAACAAGACAGGAGAATGAAGTCAAATATAAGAAATGAGGTCGAGGGTACCACATCCACAAAAAGATGTTAGCATAAATGACGCAGAATCTTGCGCACTTACACTTGAGTGACGCACTCTATATGAAATATGAAACGGAGAGCCGAGATCAGCGTTTGGAAATGTTAAAATCAAGCAAAAATCGGCTGCTTTTCGATAACAATAACTTCGAAGTCACAACTGTAACGAAAATACAGCTCAGAATATCGGGAGAAAAAAATAAAAAAACAAAATACAATGAAGACTAAGGTCACGGAGTGGCAATAAAAGTGAATATGTGGCCATTCATTTTCACTGTAGTCATTCCCCCCCACCCCTGCAACGCAATAAATAATTCACATCACGAAAGAAGCATCATTCGAATGCTGGGGAGCTAAGAAACTACGTATGGGACACTTGTCCGAAGTGGAAAAACAGCAATACATATTTCTATTTATTTATTTATATAGATTTTTGGCATTATGCCAAGCACTAGGGTAACTAAGGACATTCAGCGCTGAATCGGAAATTGACAGTAAAAGGGTTGAAAGGTGTAACATGAGGAAAACCTCGCAGTTGCAATAATGAAACAATTGTTAGGAGAGGGTGGTTAGTAAGATGGAAGAGATAATGAACGTTGGTACAGTAAAAGGAATGAAAGTAGTTGCAGCTAGGGGCGGAAGAGATGCTGCAAAGAAACCTTACGTAATGCCTACATTGCACCGAATGAGGTGCACTGACGACACTAACCCCCTACGGGGCACAGCAATAAATAAATATGAATTTGATATACGAAAATAATGTTTATCACTCTAAAAACGTTACACAGAAAAGAACAGTGACAGTTACTGTAATATAAAAAATAATGTTAAAGAGAAGATAGAAATGAACATAAAAAATATAATAAAAGAGAAATAAAAGGAAACGAAAAAAGGGAGAAAGACGGCTTAAGAGACACTGAAGAACTACAGAGGAAAATCTGATAAGGCAATGGCCGACGAAGAGATAAGAAAACGAGATGGTATCGCAAGGAATCTTCGGCATTTTGCGTCAAAGAGAATTACGACAGTAAGTGCACGCTCCATCATTGCTAAGGAAGGCGACTTGCGTCTGTATGTTATCAAGGCGTCCATCTCTTAAGAAAGAGAGGACGTCAAGTTTTCTTACTGATAGTGTATAGATATATATATATATATATATATATATATATATTAGATATATATATATAGATATATTATATATATATATATATATATATATTTACAATATTCATACTTCAGCTACTGAAATTTGGATACAAAACTTTTAATCAGATGACTTCCATAACATTATAACATTAACTGCTACATACATATATAGTACAACTACTTGGACACCTAACTGTACTCACGTTCAGCCCCCTTAATACATTGTACCAAAACATCTACCTTTCATATACTCTTGCTGTTCTGAATATTAAAACTCTTCCTTTCTATACCCTTTCTTTATAAATACGTCTATCAAGCCATAAATTTTTCTCCCCAGTAGCAGCCACAATAAATTGGCTGTCTTCGTACCCGCCCACACAATTATATACATAAATGTATATATAAAATATGTAACCACACATTTACTACATAAACAAGATAATAATATACATACATACATCTATAATACTATATATAATATATATATATATATATATATATATATATATATATATATATATATATATATATATATATATATATATATATATATATATATACAGAGAGAGAGAGAGAGAGAGAGAGAGAGAGAGAGAGAGAGAGAGAGAGAGACACAATAAGCTTTTTTACAGCAGATGAAAAGCATCTTTATTTTGTAAAGAAGCAAAAAATAATTGGGTTAACTGTCAACAAGGACATAACCCTACATAAGCCTCTTATGGCATCTCTCATATAAGAACGTCCTAAATCTTGCCGAGATTGGATCCCCTCTATTACAGCTTTACGGCGTCGCTCCTAAAACAGCAAGTGTTGGATGTAAGGGCTAACGCTTCCTGTAGCTTGCAGCTAGCTATAGTAGATTCACATCAACCGTGCACTTGATGTCTTGACCAATCTCTTACGACGCTCCTGATTGGCTGTTGATAAGCCAATCACAGGGCTGGAAACTCTCAGTCTCTCTCGAGAGTTCACATAGGCAGGATGTATGTTCCACCTCTCCGTTCAAAAGTATCCCTCAGGAGAGCTCGGAACACAGACGCTGCCTGTGTGAACTCTCGAGAGACTGAGAGTTTCCAGCACTGTGAATGGCTTATCAACAGCCAATCAGGAGCGTTGTAAGGAACTGGCCTAGACATCAAATGCACGGTTGATGTGAATCTACTATAGTTAGTTATTTTAATGACAAAAAATATACAATTATTAGTACAAATTTGTCCACAGAGAGACATAATACAAAATAAACAAAGTGGACAGTAATCTCTCTGTTCTTGCAAGTACTACATGGCCTACAAAGAAAAAAATACATCATCAAGACAAATACAACTTCAAGCGCAAATAACATAAGCCTATAAGACTTACTGCAGAGAAAAAACGTAGTCACATCACTATCCACTATCGAGTCCTAACACACAATGCTTGAAACAAAAGGAAAAGTTTATTTGATAAAAAACATAAAACAGAAGACAAAGCCGCACATTACTCATAAATATGAAGGACTTCATAAACATATGTACCCAAAGCAACAATATTATCATTTTCATTTTAAAAAAGTACTCAGAGACTCGTAATTTACAGGCAGCGTGCTCATGACGAGACAAGAGCCAACTGGGCAAGTTATGATATTTAAACTTACGCATGCAGCCCCATTATTAGTATTATTATTATTAGTATTATTATTATTATTATTATTATTATTATTATTATTATTATTATTAAAATAGTTTTACCAGACCCCTGAGATGATCAATCCGCTCTCATAGGTTACAGCCTTCGATTGAAAGCATCGTTTCGGGAATATATTTCAGTAAAATGGACTCTCTCTCTCTCTCTCTCTCTCTCTCTCTCTCTCTCTCTCTCCTATCTCTCTCATCTAACTGTATCCTGTCACATCTATTAAAAGAAGTCTTTGACGGAAAGTGACAATTTTCTCTCTCTCTCTCTCTCTCTCTCTCTCTCTCTCTCTCTCTCTCTCTCTCTCATCCTCACCAAAATTATAAAAGTTATAATTACGAAACGGCGACAAAATCTGGGAGCAAATATTTACCTAAAATCGGTCTATTGCATCTGAAACGGGTAAACATGTAAACAATTCTGATATCCGAAGTTATTTATACTGACTAACATTATAACACTGTCAATTAATTCCAGTTCAAGTGTCATACATGATAGTTCTATTTCATTTGCTCAAGTTTCCGTCTGCTTAAAGTAGAAAGGAAATTCACGATAACAAAATGGTATAACGTTAATCTTTGCTATAACCAGAGTAATTTTTTTTAGTATATTATACCCTCTCTCTCTCTCTCTCTCTCTCTCTCTCTCTCTCTCTCTCTTTCTCTCTCTCTCTCTCTCTCTCTCTTGCAGGGGGTCAGCGTGTTGCACCACGGATCATCACAATGTGAAAGGATTTAAAAATTCTGTAAAATATTTTTCTCCAGTCTTTTACCTGAGCTGAAACTATCATCGATATAATATAAAAAATATTTAAACAAACAAATAAATAAATAATAATACCTCCACAAATACTGATCACCCGAAAACCCTCATTGGACTACAACTGAGATACCAAACGGATTTCTAACAACTGAAATGTACGCAGGGAATTTTGATAGATTCTCAAAAGGGGAAAATATGCTACTTTACAGGAAAAGAAGACCTTTTTTTGATGGAAAAAAAAAAGAGGAAAATAATCGGGTTAACTGATAAGAAGAAAACACCTACATAAGCTTCTTAGGCTTCTTAGGACATCTCCTCATAAGAAGGTCGTAAGTCTTCCGGAGATTGGATCCCTTACGGCGTCTCTGCTAATCAAGGGCTGAAGACACACACTGCCATAATTATTAACAGATAAGTATAATTTCAGAATATAATTCAATAACGAAAACTGAATGAGCTTTATCTTAAACGAGAAAAGCGCCTCAGTTGCGTGATCGGTATGGTCTTGACCTGCCACCTCGGTGCCCGCGAGTTCGTTTCTCGGGCATTCCATTGAGGTGTGAGAGATGTGTATTTCTGGTGATAGAAATTCACTCTCGACGTGGTTCGGAATTCACGTAAAGCTGTTGGTCCCGTTGCTGAATAAACACTGGTTCCATGCAACGTAAAAACACCATACTAACAAACAAAATTTTAAAGGAGACCTGTATTTTGTTTATAAGGCAAGCACTACGTTCACATATTATGTAAACAAGCTTCCATATACTTCTTAAATCATCTTTCTATTTGACAGTTGGATTTCATAACTCAGCGTAAGAACAAGTAACGAACTGCTTCATAATTATTGTCAAAGCCTTAGATGACAAAAGCTTGCAACTCTAGCAAATCTCTATGAGAAGTTTTGAGACCTAAAACTCTAAGTCTTCTTCAATTTGAACAATCGGAGAAAGATGTCGATAGTAAATCTTCGACTCTGACTTAAATAGATTGTGGAAAGTGTAGATGACGCACCAAATTCAGTGCTCGGCGGTGCAGAAACAAATGTTTAAACACTGCAGGTAACTTTTTAGTCGTGTCTACGGGAGAATAGGCGTTCATTTTAGAGAAAACTAGTCTGGCTTACGTCATCTTGTTTCATAGTGACATGAATTTCACGTATTTTCAGATGTAAAAAAAAAAAAATCCGTTCTATTTAAGAAAAAAAAAATCTCAACGTCTGTGGTACATAATCTATCCATTTCTAGAGAGAGCCATCTGGCAACATTGCAGTTTCTTTTAAAACTCAGTCCTGAGCACAAATGAAACATGGGCGTCGAAAGCAGGGTTTTTAAAAATCTTACGGTAATTTGCCGCGAACCATAGTGGTTTGGTGCTATCGGCTATGCGCCATAAGGAAAGGCTCTACACCGTGAGCGACTGAACTTTCAAGCAGTGAAATCACAAAAGGGATTCGTGCTGTTGGTCACGTGAACAAATCATACCTAAATAAGCATTTTCAACCTTTCTCTCTCTCTCTCTCTCTCTCTCTCTCTCTCTTTAAATATGAGACATAATTACGAAATGGAATAACCTGACGACGTACTTTTAGTACCAATTAATATATTTAGTATCAAAGGTTCATAGCATAAATAAAAAACAAAGTGAAGAGACAACTGAGTTGGCCCTTGTACTGACATTTTTAAACTTAGTTCATTAGGACAGGTACCATACAAGATGGACAAACATTTGTGTTCTCATTTTCTAATGTTTGACATTAAATGAATATTCTCACCTTCCTGGATAACTCTTATTACAGATTTGAAAGCGATGATATCCATACCTTTAAAACTTACATTTCATTGGAATCTGAAATCTATATAATAGCATTTCGACTGGTAAGTCTGCCTGTCTGTCTGTCAGTAGCAAAAAATACTAGAGCAAAATGAAAGGATTTTTTACATTCTCTCAGGAGCAAAAAACTTTGCTCAATATCTATGACACCTATGAAAATACCGAATTATGTATTAAAGTTAAACATCGTCGTTATATGTTGAAAGCAGACAATCTTCATTAGAATGCAATTCCATCGTCCGAAATATGTTTTTTTAAGTCTGAAATACTGACAAACAAGGATAAAATAATACTTTACAGGAAATGAGGCCACCTTTATTTAACCAAAAGTAAAGTAATCGGCTTAACCGCACAGGAGGAAACCCCCGTACATAAGCTTCTTAAAGCATA
>NC_087205.1:90150647-90208147 GCF_015104395.2 Macrobrachium nipponense | reverse complement strand
ACAGGAGGCAGTAATGGGATGAGTCGTGTATGTGTATGTGTATGTGTGTATATATATATATGATGTATGTGTATATATATATATATATATATATATATATATATATATATATATATATATATATATATATAGAGTAGAATTAATTTTTACTTCCCGTTAAAGAATTTAGTTTTAATGGATGTAACCGGATCCAACTTCCATGAGAGAGAGAGAGAGAGAGAGAGGGAGCAGGACCGAGAGAGAGAGACGAGGAGAGAGATGAAGAGAAGACGAAGGAGAGAAATTATTACTTCCCGTGAAGGACTTTTCTTTTAATAGCTGTAATAGGACACAGCTGGATATTAGATGAGAGAGAGAGAGAGAGAGAGAGAGAGAGAGAGAGAGAGAGAGATTAGGACTGTCTACAGAGGCAACGCCATTCAATTCATCCCGCGTTAAAAGTGGGTCTCATTCGCGGACGTCGTACGTCTTAATGGTCACTTTAATGTACCTCTGGACGAGGGTAATGAGGGAAGTTACTGCAAAAATAAAGAGGGCGAATGGGTACTTGGGCATTAGTCAGATGCCATAGGGAGCGTTAAGCCAAAACGACTTAGCGGCGGACACATTAACAGACTGATGGGGTTCGGGAAAAGTGGCTGTTTAAGCGAAACTGGGAACGAATTGTATTTTCTTTTTTTATTATAGAAAATAATTACAATAATGTTAGCAAAATATTCTTTGGAATTTTAGATTTCAAGTCAATGGCCCCTGCTGGCTTGTTCCGTATGAAAAGGGGTTTACCTTTTGAACAACAACAAACAACAATAATAATAACTAATAATAATAATAATAATAATAATAATAATATATAATTATAATAACAAAATCTCGTAATTTTTTTCTTCTGAAGAAAAAAGTTAAGTATATGATAGTTTAATTATACCGCTGAGCTGGTTAACAGCTCACCTAGGGCTGGCCAGAAGGATTAGATATTTTTACTTGGCCAGAAACCAATTGGTTACCTAGCAACGGGAACTACAGCTTATTGTGGGATCCGAACCTCATTCTATCGAGAAATTAATTTCTAATCACCAGAAATAAATTCCACTGATTCCACATTGGCAGAGCGGAGAATCGAACTCGCGACTACCGAAGCGGTAGGCGAGCACGTAACCCACTCGTCGAACGAAGATGTAACGTTCTACTTCTGGAAAATTTCCTTAGCTACGTAACATCCCTACATGTTTGTTCAAAATGAATAATGTCACCTATTTTGAATAACAAAAACGTACAAATTTAGAAAGTGAATATTCTAATGTAACCGGGGAGAACTGCTCTAAGCTCGAGTTTTCAAAGAGAAAAACTTCAAAGAGCATTACGACTGTCAAAGGGACTGGAAGGCCTAAGAGAAAGAAAAAAGCTGGCCTTCGGAATTTGCAGCACGTCAGAATTTTCCATGTCATTCCGATACAGGTGACACTAAATATCAAGGAATGCTTCCCAAAACCTAAAAACAGTTACAATAGCTCAAGCTGTCTCTACTGTTGCTATTTTGGATATTATTCAGTTAAGGGTGTTAATACTTTTGGCTTGAATTGTGGTTTAGTCTTCACATGAGTAAGTTTGTTTTGTTTGTTTGTATGGTGCTTTTACGTTGCAAGGAACCAGTTGTTATTCAACAACGGGACCAACGACTTTACGTGACTTCCGAACCACGACGAGAGTGAACTTCTGTCACCAGAAATACACATCTCTCACTCCTCAATGGAATGGCCGAGAATCGAACCCGCGAACACCGAGGTGAGACGCTAATACCATACCAACCACGCCGCTGAGGCGCTAGCTCATTACTAAGGAACAGAATTGAATGCAGAATTTCTGCCAAAGGCCAAGCGCTGGGATCTATGAGGTCATTCAGCTTCTTTCCCACTGTTATCCCTACATTAAGGGGTCGGTTGCCTGATGCGCCTTAAAACATCAGGCACGGTTTATTGCTTGGCAAAGGGGTTTTTACTACCCATGCCCAATGCCGTCATCAGCCACAGTTATTGGCGGTGGGGCTGGCCTTTGATTAAGAGTCCACCTGCAAGGCAGCAGTTTCCACAGTTATTGGCGGTGGGCCTTGCCTTTGACTAAAAAGTAAGACTGCAAGGCAGCAGCTGTCCTTTTAGTCGCCTCTTACGACATGCTGGACCTACAGCTGTAGTATTCTTACACTCCCACCACAAGGCACTATGAGGTCATTCAGCGCTGAAAAGAAAATTGACAGTAAAAAGGTTTGAAAGGTGTAACAGAAAGAAAAACTTCGAAGTTGCCCTATGAAACTATTGCTAAATGAGGGTGGAGGGTGAGATGGAAGAAAGAGAATGTGAACAGAGGTACAGTAAAAGGACCGAAGGGGGTTGCAGCTGGGGGTCGAAGGGACACTGCTGTGAACTTTAAGTAATGCGTATATTGCTAATTACTAAAAGAGAAAATCTAAATTTCGTCTGTTCCGTCGCCACACCAATTAGATCAGCATAGACACTCTTTTCCGTACGTAAATTACGCATCACGCGATATACAATTCATCCATTTTTTTAACTTTCATTTTCGAATCAAGGCACAGTACCAAACTACTACTTAATATGCCTACCGCCAAGAGACAGTCAACAACTTCAACTTCAACAAAACAATAACATTAATAATGAAATTACTGTTATTAATGACAGCTGCTTCCACTAACGCTGCCCAGAGAAGAAAGCCACAAGTATTCATGATTTATGACAATTACCACACTCACTTAGTAGGGTAAAAAAAAAATTTAACCCCCTTCCCCCCTTTTCCCCCCCCAGGAGATTATAAAACGAGAAGCAAGAAACATCCGGAAAAAAAAACCCGATATTTTCGAGATACGTTCATGTGCCGGCAGACAAATAGCCACAAATAATTCCAACGCCACCACATTTGAATCGAGGAGCAACACTTGACGCAGGTAGAGTATTAAGTTACTAATCAATATAATAGCCCTCGGACCAGCACCGGAAATCGAGGGCTGTTAGGTGAATCATCAAACAAAGATAACGCTTCATCATTGCTAATACTCCCTCTGCACATTCATACGCCTCTGCCGTTAACATAATTGCTTCTCTGATAGAAGTCGATCAGAGAAGTATTACACTTGATGTGAAGCTCAAAATTCACTCTGCTTCAACCGCTTTCAGACATGCTGCCCTAGATTATATCTATGCTCATTTACATATGCAAAATAATATAACCGATACAATGAATAAGTACGTCGATAATCATTTCAAAAATTTTTTTTACTATAGTATATTCACGTCAACCGTGCATCCGATGTCTAGGCCAGTCCCTTACGACGCTCCTGATTGGCGGTTGATAAGCCAATCACAGGGCACAGGGCTGGAAGCTCTCAGTTTCTCTCAAGAGTTCACATGGGTAGGATGTATGTTCCACCTCTCCTGAGGGATACGTCATTTAAAAGTATCACTCAGGAGAGGTGGAACATACATCCTTCCTATATAAACTCTCGTGATTGGCTTCTCAACAGCCAATCAGGAGCGTCGTAAGGGACTGGCCTAGACATCGGATGCACGGTTGATGTGAATCTACTATAACAACTTGCACAAGTATTCATAACAAGTACGTTCACACACACACACACACACACACAAATCGGAGTCGACACTACCCTCCACTGATGAACATAAGGCATGAACAAACTTAGCTTTCTGCTTACAGTCGTTCCTATTCTCCCCGCTAATGGCCGGAACTGGTCACCTACGGGCATACTACATGAAATATATTCTATATGGGAAGTTCCCTCTTAGATGTAAAACAAGTAAAATAGAGTCATCTTTTTCCTTGACCTTTTCAAACCCCATCTTATCCCCCGCAGCTACAGACGGAAAGGGTGAACAACGGAGGCAGACTGAGCAATTAAAGTTTTATTCATTCTTTATATATATATTTTTTAAAAGTAAATGGGAGTGAGACACGCTACCTATATACCCTCGACTAACCCTGGTTTGACGAAAATACGAAAAGGTTGGAAAGTTATAATGAATGGAGGTCTCTTGAGGGATAGACTTTTTCAAGTCTGGAAAAGGAAAAGCTTGAAGAAGAGGGCGAGGTCTGGAAAGAGGAAGGGCACTTTCCAGAACCTCGACAGAGTAAGTTTTATGTTACTAAAATAAAAGCAGGCATAATCAACAGCAAGCCTCTGTGAGTACAAGCAGTACATCTGTCTACACTCTGGCGTTTCTTTTTTAAGGAATTTTATCACCGAACATCGAATATAGATAAAGATCCTGATACTTCTTTAGATGTTTCAGCGCCCAATTCTTCTCACAATTACTCGTGAGGTTGAAATAAGTACCGCCACACTGTGGATGCTGTGATGATATTTGACACCGTTATAATATTAATCTAAGGATATGTATGTTCATACATATGAATATATACATTATATATACTATATATATATATATACATATATATAAATATATATATATATATATATGTGTGTGTGTGTGTGTGTGTGTGTGTGTAAATCATACCCAAAAACAGACCAAAAAGTTCAATCTAATGCAAATTCTTATAATAAATGAAATGCTTGGTAACATTAAAAGTGTTTTCTCTTCTCCTCTCTCTCTCTCTCTCTCTCTCTCTCTCTCTCTCTCTCTTTTTATATATATATATATATAATATGTACATACACACACACACACACACACACATATATATATATATATATATATATATATATATATATCACATACATATATACACATACATACTAATATGGGTAGAGCAGTGATTTTAACGTTATAACCTACGAAATTAATTTTTCATCAATGACACTGGGGTCTTGCTCCTTAACAATAGAAAGAAAAGTTGTAGTTTTGTAGCCCCATCTATTTATTTTTCCTCAACATCATATTAATTACCGACTATTGAGAACAGAATTTAAAAATGGCTATTTATTCAGCCCATCATCATTTAATATTCCACTAAAAGACGCATACTTTTGCGAATACTATCTCTAGTTCACACGTGACACAACGCCCACAAATGTCTCTCACATACCTATGGGACAATCACTTCCCCTTGATATGCAGATTTATGTTAAAAGGAATGTAAAGATGACAATCAACCATTTAAACACGTTTCGAACTAATGTGCGCCCTTGTCTGACATTAAAAACACAAAAGAAAAAAAAAAAAAAGATTAAAATTCAAATATCTATAGAAGATGTTCTAACCTACTCATTCGAGAATTTAGTTATACAGTTATTATACGAAGAATATGACGGGATATACCACATCTCTGTGGGTTATATAATACACGTTACATAAGGTGCAGTCTAGGGATCTCTGACTCGTCTATATGTAAATTACTTAAAGATTAGCTCTACGAGTAAAATCTAATGCTATTTGCCAAGTTTTTTTCTTAACCATTTGATGCAATACAAAATATATTTTTCTCCCAGTGTCATCAACACCAAATTCTTTTCTTAACTATTACCAGAATTACTCCTACGCCTTGTCTCCTTTCCTATTCGTTCTCGCTTTCTAATATAGCAAAATGCATTAAAGCTCCTCTTGTTCACTTTCTTCCAATAAACAATATAAAATTATCTTTATTCCTCTTTGTCTCTCAACTTTATAAAAAAACTACTCCTGCTCCCTTTCTCCTCTTTTTTACCACCAAAACTACAAATACTATTTTTTCTCCTCTTTAACCAAAACAACAACTACCCATTGAAATGCAACGCTGTGAAATACGACAGGTGAATTTCTGTCTATCTTTGAAATACGTTAGACTTAACAATGACCTTAATAAACGAGAGAGAGAGAGAGAGAGAGAGAGAGAGAGAGAGAGAGAGAGAGAGAGTAAAATGCCAACAACAAATAATAATCTAACTAATTAATATATCTCTAAACAAATTATGACGACCATTGGGAAGTGTAATCTATATACTATACTTTTAAGACGAACGTAGAGTTCATTCGAGTAATTGCTTTCTCTAATTCTTCCTTTAATCTATATAAACAGATATGAAGTGTACTAAAAGTATTGCTATGAGAAAGTAAAACAAATAGTAAAAACGAAGGAAAATGAAAAAAAAATAATTCTGATAGGAAAATAGACGAAAGCCAAGGTCTTCGTAATTTCCTTGGCTGGAAAGTTTCCTGTTACCGGAGACCTTCTCTTGGACAGTTTGTTTGTTACGACCGATCGGTTGTATTTGTCCAAACCGCTCAGTTTTATTTGTCAAGACCGACCGTTGTTCACAATTACAGCGGTCTCTGCAAAAATTACATCTCGAAGAAAAACCTAAGTGGACTGTTCCACTCGGAAAACTGAACTGAAGTGAATATGGACTTTAGGCCGAAGGCTGAAACAGAAATGGACAGTTATAGGATTGAAAAGTGTAATAGGAGGAAAACCTCGCAGTTGCACTAAATATATCTTAGTTTAACCGGTCCACTGAGCTGATTATCAACTCTCCTAGGGCTGGACCGAAGGATTAGATATTTTTAACGTGGCTAGGAACCAGTTTGGTTCCTTTGCAACGGGACCTACAGCTTATTGGGGGATCCGAACCACATAATATCGAGAAATTAATTTATAATCACCAGAAATGAATTCCTCTGATTCCACGTTGCCAGAACGGGGAATCGAACTTCGGACTGCAGTTGCACTATGAATCAACTGTTAGGAAGAGGGTGGAAAATAAGATGGAAGACAGAGAATATGAAAGGAGGTACAGTAAATGGAATGAAAGAGGTTGCAGCTAGGAGCCGAAGGCACGCTGCAAAGAACCTTAAGCAATGCCTGCAGTGCACCGCATGAGGTGCACTGACGGCACTAACCTCCTACGGTTTGTTTGTTTGTATGGTGTTTTTACGTTGCATGGAACCAGTGGTTATTCAGCAACGGGACCAACGGCTTTACTTGACTTCCGAACCACGTCGAGAATGAACTTCTATCACCAGAAATACACATCACTCACCCCTCAATGGAATGCCCGCAAATCGAACTCGCGACCACCGAGGTGGCAGGCCAAGACCAAACCGATCATGCCACTGAACCTCCTACGGGGTCCACTCGGCAAACGAATAAAACAACTAAGCTCAACACTCAGAGTAAAATACTAAGTCGATTTTTTAACAGAAGATAATTCCACTGTAAATAATAATAGCGATCTTTACTAGAAATTTAATCGGTCATCTCGATTCAGGTTACTTAATGTAAGTGCAACGAATGATATTATACTAAAGAAGGGGGGATGGAAATAGCCACATGCGCCAGATGCAAGAATTTCCCTTCCATATTTCCGGCTTTCACAGGAAAATCTATCCGATAGGTCACAGGATCATGGTGACTATCAAATATTCAAGGATATATAATATATATATATATATATATATATATATATATATATACTATATTATATATATATATATATATATAAAATATATTTATATATATACATATAGTTCATCTCATCCCGAGGTATAGTGAATTGGATATTAAACTATATTTGTGGCTTAATACTGAACATAAAAAACATGTCACAGTGTACACGACATTTTATATATATATATATATATATATATATATATATATATATATATATATATATATATAGATATATATTATATATATATATATATATATATATACATATATACATATATAATATAATATATATATGCAAACACACACACAACTACATATATTAATTATTATTTTCAAATCAAATTTAGAAAAATTTAAAAAATAATTAATATATAATATACTATATACAATAACATGTGTTTGAATGTATTCTGTTTCTTTTATCTTGCCACTTTCCATTGTCAAAAACATAAATATAATGTGTTATGCATGGATAAAATTTTCTTCTTTTCTTTAATAAGAAGTTTCCCTTAACAAGGGCGGCCCCTGGGCCCTTAAGCTCTTGAGTCGTAAATGTAACCGCCTGTGCATGAATGCACATTAGCCATTACATGCCAATACAGCAGGCTTCCTCAGCAGCGTGTCAACCATCCTTGCAAAAACTGCAACGGAGCAAAACAATGTTAATGTTAATGAAGGAGTAATGGAAGCAGTTGACCCAATAACGAAGGATGATGTGTAATGAAAGAGGAGGTAAATAAGAGAATATGTGAAAGCATCGGGATGTTGTAAGTTGTGTGCAAAACGTCGAGAAGAAACTTGGAGTATCTCTCGAAGCTAACAATCGTGTATATATATATATATATATATATATATATATATATATATATATATATATATATAAATATATATATATATATATATATATATATATATTACAAATGTCCTTTAATATCTAATTCGCTCTACCTCAGAATTATTATATTTTTGAGCCAACACTCCTATATGGAGGTCTAGTATGAATATTAAATAAGAATGTAAGAAAAAGGTAGAATATGTTCATCATACGAGTTATTTTCGTGGCACATACGACGTAAAGAAGGACGTAAGAAGAACTGAAAGAGTGAGATATATAAAGTTACGCTAAAGTGACACGAACGTTATTGCAGGTGAAATCAAAGACAGTTTGCCCAAAAGTATGTTATGGAAATCAAAGACAGGTTGCCCAAAAGTATGTTATGTAAAGGGCCCGTAATATCTATGAGGCACGAGATGGGTGCTGTGAAGGTGCAAGAGGCAGATAATTTTGTGGAAGTTTTTTTTTTTTTTTTTTTTTTTTTTTTTTTTTTTTTTTATTCACACCCAACGAGCTCGTCACGATTCAGCAAAGAGATAAAAAGGTCAGATATTCATCTCGGCTATCTTTTGTCTTATCAACCACAAGGAAAATGTAAAAGACGACACAAAAATGGCATGGGAAGTTAAATCTGAAAGTGACCGCTGAGATGATTTTGTTTTTCTGAAGCCTCCCTCAGTGAGAAGCATAACGACTTAAACGTTGAAAACAATTAATAGGTGCGTGGAAACTCTCTCATACACAAACACTTGCCATTCTATATACTTAGCACTTGCCAAACGCCAGCACGCACTCGTATGCCCATAATTCATCTCCGACAGACACCCAGACGCACCTGGTGGGGACATTTCACACAACTTTTATCAGGAGAACAATAGGTCTTGGCGGAAACGCTCTTTACACCTCAGGTTGTTAGGACAGAACCCTTGCCCTAGCATACGAGCTTTGAATGCTGATCGTTAAGAAACGTATTTTCGTAACTATTAGCACAAGGAAATGTCATATACGTGTAATATATATATATATATATATATATATATATATATATATATATATATATATAGTGTGTGTGTGTGTGTGTGTGTGTGTGTGTGTGTATTATATATATATATATAGGGTATATATTATATATATATATATATAATATATTACACCATAGAGATATATTATATAATATATATACATATTAGATACACACACACCCACACATATATACCCTATATATAGTTGGATATGCATAGTAAATATGAAAACAGGACCCATAAGAAAGCACCTTTATTTATCCGTCACAGAGCAATGCAAATGGAATATTTCCATTGCATTTAAAATCCGTACACAACGCATACTTGTTGAAAAGCTGAAATCATATACATTCAATGACACGAAAAAGACTGAAAAGTAGTTCAAATTTCACTTCCAGTCCTTCACGAAATAGGACTCGGTGTGTTTGTGGCTCTCGTTTCATGGTATCCTCTATATATATATATATATATATATATATATATAACTATATATATATATATATATGGATATATATATACTATATATATATATATATATATATATATATATATATCACACACCCACACAAACCACATATATATATATATATATATATATAGATATATATAATATATATATATATATAATATATATATATATATATATATATATATCTATAGATATATATATATATATATATCCCATATATAATCGAGCCTATTATAGGGACCCCTCCTTCCTTACTTCTTGAGTGACGGCCGACTTGCCTCTTAAATAACGGCAGATAAGACGACTTTGGAAAGGCAGAGGACGGAAGAAACTTTCATTTTATGGAAGCGAATGCTATAATGGACTGACCAAACCGGTTGGTCCTGGAGTCTCTGACTGCCACACACAACATCTGACGTATGCAACGAGCAGGAGACGACGGCAGAATTCAATCAAGCTGTCGTGAGCAATACTCAATCCTATTCGTTCGTCAATTAAGCATCAAGTGCAAACAACCATGTCCTACTGAAAACTGACGTTTATCTCAGTTCCAGAGGTCCTTTGATTCTCACTGAGGATGTCGCGCAACCCTCATACGATTCGCCTTATAGTTCAAGAATTTACTACATTTTTACTTATTTACTTATTTGTTTGGTAATATATCTTCTGTTCTAATAGCTGATCTCCTCTTTTCCCTTTAATTTCTGTTACGTCTTTAGAATAAACGCCATATTCTTTGGAAGCTTGAATTTCAAGTCAGTGGCCCTTGTGGGCTTGTTCTATATGAATAGATTTGATCTTATGAATAATAATAACAATAATAACAATAATACGGGTTTTATTGAAAATAACAACTATTTCAGCCGCGTTTAGTGTTTTGTATAGAAGTTTCTCTATTCTTCTTATTACTGACTTTTCTTCTGTACGCAAATTGACTATCAAAACGCGGCTGAAATACCCATTATTTTCAATAAAACCTGTATTAATGAAGTCTTTTTCCAGCATATAATAATAATAATAATAATAATAATAATAATAATAATAATAATAATAATAATAATAATAATAATAATAATTAGGACGAAACAGAAGGAACGTCGGCAAGATCTAATCTAAATATATTATTCGCTTGAGGTCAACGTTACATTCCACTTGGATCGGTTATTGAGAATTTAAGCAATCATAAATTAAATAGGTTGGACGTATCCAATTAGGTAAGCATACAGACATATACCAATATTCAGTATATCATACGCGTTTCTCTGACTTCTTGGCCAATGTCCGGAATAGCAACATTACAGAGATCGATACACGAACACATGTAATCGGTTTACTGTTACAAAAGGAGGATAAATCGACACGTAACTTAGAGGAACTAGGAAACAAAACAGATGAAAGCAGACGATGGAATAATCTAGTCGTGGATATCGTAAAATCTAATATTATACAAAATTAGCCTGTTATAACATAAGTAAGTACACAAAAATCGCAACAATTATTCCAATCTTGCTGAAGAATATAAAAATTAGTTTGTTATCATTGTTATCACATGAACTACAACAGAAATTACAAAAATAATATTCCAATTTTGCTGAAAAAAAATTAGCTTGTTACATCATGAATTAGAACAGAAATTACAAAAATGATCCAAATCTAGGCCAAAATGACGACATCTAAAATGTTACACTTGTTTTCAAATCGGGTCAATGTCACTGTTGGGAAATTTCTCTGTAAAGAAAAACTCAGCTTGGTTTACGTGAAGTGGCATTCATTCGAACTTGAAGTGATAACACTTCTGTCTAACCTCGATCATTATATATCCCTATGTACAATGGCAATTTAAAACCTGTCTCGTACACCGCAATTACCTCCACTGACAACGGGTTACACCAGATGTTCGGAGCTGAAAATGTGTAGACAAAAGTAGAATCATCTGCTACAATGAAAATCATTCTTTCTTTTTGGCTTTGTAACTTTCTTCCATTCTTTTACAAGTGGACAACTGACTGCAGTGGCTGGTGCACTGTTGGCAGTACAGTTCAGTGCAACGTCACAATTTTTCAAACTTTTATTTTTTCTAATACAAAATGATTCAGGTAATCCAAATTATTCTGGGATTTTGATCTGAAGTGGTGATCTAAGTTTTCCTAACTCTGATAATACGGAATTCTAACATTCGTTTACTTATGACGTAACAGGCAATTTTCCATTAGCTTTGCATCACTAAGTAACGCCCACTACTGCCTTAGATCTGTGTCTATGTGCCCCATATCCTGGGCATCATCGCTAGCACTGTGCCGTGGTACCAAACCAAACGTCTTACATACCCTTTATGTAATACCTGACGAACGTGTAATCTGTGTTCAAAAAGTTATAAAGACCACAGTCAGTTGAATTGATATATCCCTCTAATTTCTTTGTATACGCTTCTCTTTAATCCACTGTCTTTTGGTAAAATACTATATTTTTGTTTGCTTTTTGTCTCTTATGTTCATCCGTATTGTGTTATACTCGCCTTTCCTTTGCTATGATTGTGCATGTCTTTACACGTGGGAGAGTATTTCCACCATGTTAATGAAATTTTTACTTCTCACATATGAACGTGAGCGAGCTTTACGTATATATATGAACGTGAGCAAGCTGTAAACAAGTTTTTGCATCGACAATAACAACAATATCAAGAAGAAGAACAAGATGAAAAACATTTCTGGCGCTATTTAATAAAATCATGACAAGTTAACGTGTCTCTGATTGACTGTTTATGCCACAGGATTGGCACGAAAGCTACAATTGTTCACTACATTAAAACTGATACAGAAAATATCTGGTTATAAGGATATTATGGTTAATCAGACGAACTGGTTCGTATAAGTAAATTTTGTGTTTAGTTGTCGAACCTGAAAATAATTACAAATCAACAAACAAACTGAATATAGCAAAATAGACGCCAAAGAGGGAATGAAATACGGATCAATATTCTAACTGTACATTTGTTAGTTTTAAGAGCAGATCATTTATAAGTATGCTAGTGTTTCCATAACTTTAATAGGAAGATAATTTAACATAACTATATAGGGGCTATACATAAGAGATGAACACGGATTGGACGATGGCGACCGCAAAAATGGGGTCGATTACCATGATATTTATTGCCGTTACTCAAAGGGAAAAAAATACGGACCTGCGATGGATTGTGGCTGGATTGCAAAAGTCCTTCCAACTGCCCCTTCGCCTCAGTAATATTTGAGTAATACACATTTCTTACAGAAGGACATCCCGTCTGCCGATGGGCAAAGCATCAGCGGGGATCACGAAAAGGGCATGGGGGTAGCAACCGCATCCCAAGAGATTTGCTGAGAGCCGGGACTCCCTCCCTACCTTTCTGGTGCCACTCTCCACACTTCAAAAGGGGGAAAGAGGTGTATGGTGGTGGAATGTGTACACGTATGCTAGGTACCCCCTCAAAAAGGGAAAAGTGAGCATGGTGGAATATTATATACAATATTTATCATCTTTCCACTTCAACTACAAAATCTGAAATATGATACTGTATAAATATGAGGGAAGGGAGTAGTAACTTTTAAACCTTGCCGACCACCGTAAAAGGAAATGATTTTTCAACAGATTTTACTGCAACGAGAGAGAGAGAGAGAGAGAGAGAGAGAGAGAGAGAGAGAGAGAGAGAACATAATGAATACCCAAATCTCCATATAGATTTCACAAAATCAGGAAAAAATGAAGCACTTTACAACCGTTAAAAATGACATTCTCATCAAATTTGTAAACAACTATTTATTTAACACTGAAATAGGTATGAAAAACTTTTCTATAATCGCGTTCCCACTGTCAATGTAGAAAAGATCAAAAAGAATTATATAAGATGATTAAATGCATTAAATTTCGTTTCTCATGGTGTGCAATTCCAATGTATTCCAATGAATGGAACTGGTAAAAACTTCCTGAAGTTTAATACAGAAGCAATAATTGGAACGCTGATCCTACAATATAACACATAACGATTCAATAGATTTAAAACCTACCGAAATATTATGAACACTTCATAACAACTTAAAAGTTATCCCAATAAAATCGTCATGTACTTCCATATTTGAACCCACAATGTTCTGCCGTTTTTTGAACAGGTTTAAAAATGTACTATACATCATATTTTATGGAGTACAATTCCGGTCACATTTCAAATGCCCTATTTAAAAGACATTTTCCAGCGGATAGGAGATACAAATGCTTCAGACAACAAACTACAAATAGTAAGTTCTAATGCAAAACATGACCCCCAACCCTCCTACACCCCCGCACCCCCACAAAAGAAAAAAAAAAATCTGGTGGTCACGTCGGAGTACATTCACAAAATACAAAACCTTTGGCACCACACATTTCCTCATTCAGGGAAGCTGCACAAACGCCGAAACAAGTGTCCTCTCTCCCTTTGGCTAAGTGCGTCGTTACACCGGGTGAGCGAATCAATAATAACATGAAACAGGTGTAAAAAGATGGAGCTTGAGCTGAACACCTGTTCGGTGGACAGACACACCATTGCGACAACATTCTATGATTGCTGTGGATAACCGTTCCCAATGGTGTGCTACAGTTCCAGTTTATTTGTCGAATTTGTCATCCAGTGGTTCCCAAACTGCAGGGGGAAATTTGAAGCTACCAGGGGGGAAATAATTACACTACCTCCTAACTGAAAAAAAAATCTCAGATGGATTTTCTCATGTCCTTTTATTTGTTGCTAACCACTCTCTATCCACTTTACTCAGTAACTATATGTTTATCAGTATATTTGTACATTTGAAAAATAAATTAGTAATTAGTCACAGTGTGTTTTAACTACTCTTTCCCTCATACACATGAAGGGGAAATCTGGATGGTTGAACTGGGTGCAGGGGGAAATGACAGAAAAAAGTTTGGGAACCACTGGTCTAGATTATGTAGCGCGATTCCAATTTAACTTAATCAAGGTTCATTGTTATAAATATATCAATGGTTACGGCACTCAAAAGTGTTTTAGAAATAATTCAATGAAAATATCGGTCAGAGAGAAAAGGTAAATTTCGTTCACCAGTGTTATCGGCACATTGACAGATACGAGACTGCACTGACGTTCTCTGAACACGCAAAGTGATGAAGAAAATATAATAAAAATAAAAATAATATCCAATAAGGTTGTTGTCCTTTTTATGCCAAATACCACGCAGGCATATTGGTACCAAAACACATACAACACGTTTCCTATTCAAATATCTAATTCACTGCATCTTTAGTAAATGATTTTCTGCAGCTCAAGAAAAAAATAAAATAAAAAAAGGAAAAAGCACTGGTATCCTCTCTTCATGTGCGGACAAAGACATAGATGAACAGTCGATATATTTCGGGAACTGAATTCCTAAGAATTAATAAAGAAACAGGAAATCATAAATTTGTTCTGGGACAACCAAAACCCAATTAATGTCGCGGGTCCCAAGTTCTTGAAAAGAGCTAACAAGGACTGTTAAAAGATAAAAAAAGTGAGAGAGTTAACTGATGTTCGAATGAAATGAAAGGTTGATTAAAACCGTAAGTTGTCTTCTAAACACCAAAGGCGGATTATATTCCTGAAGCAATATGAAGTTAAACCACCTGAAATTCTGATCTCACTCACCGGGTTTCACCGTCAGGAGTCGAGGTTTAAATTGTCCTTTTCATAACCTACAGAGAGAAACCTTATTTGATAGGTTCTTTGTCCATCTAATATCTCTGTTCCTATGTAATACTTTTATCCAGCCCGACAGGATGGAGCATTTTTCGTAATCTGCTCGCTATGAACTTTACACGTGATACAAAACTTCCATTTTCAAAATCGGTAACATACAGGAATATCAACATCTTAAAGCTGTTTTGTACTAATATGGGCAATTTAGGTGCCAGAATCAAGCACAATCAATATTCCTCGCACACCCACCGGGACATTTCACAAGCCTTGCCTCAAAATTTCAAAGGCTCCCAATGGACTGAAATAAGCATCGTTTGTTTGTTTGTTTGTATAGTGTTTTTACGTTGCATGGAACCAGTCGTTAATTCAGCAACGGGACCAACAGCGTTACGTGACTTCCGAACAACATCGAGAATGAACTTCTATCACCAGAAATACATATCTCTCACTACTCAATGGAATTCCCGAGAATCGAACTCGCGGCCACCGAGCTGTCACGCCAACACCATACCGACCACGCCACTGAGGGGCTCAAAATAAGTATCGTGATTCAAAATGACAAACGGGAATAGCGTCATTTATCTTAATTATGTGAACAATGCAAAACCCACGTTAAGGAGAAAACAAAATTCCCTTTGTTAACTAAACGAGAGACTTTATGTTAATCATCTTCATCCCCGCGAGATAAAGGCAAGAAGTTTCCCTCATTTTCTGGAAACAATGGTATAATCCCGTGTCATTCAATGAGGAACACTCTCGTTTGGGTGGGATATAGCCCTGGGTTTCATAATGTATGCAAGAGAGAACGTTGTACAAAAACACACACACACACGCCCCATGTGCGTATATGTATGATGTATATATGTATACATAATATATGTGTGTGATATATATAATTATTATATGCGCATATATATGTATGTTATATATATATATTATGTGCGCATATATATGTGTATATGTATATGTGTATGTATATGTTATATATATATATATATATATATATATATATATATATATATGTGCGTATATATATATATATATATATATATATATATATGTATATATATATATATTATATATATATATATATATATATATATATATATATATATATGTATATATATATATATATATATATATATATATATATATATATATATATATATATATATCTGAGACAGAGAGAGACAGGGGGATTTAAAAAATAATTTCTTAAAGACAAGATCTCCTTATCAAATACAGAAATAATATACAGCCTATAATAACGAATCTGTGATTATTGCATTTTTACGAGTCAAAATATGAATAAAAAAATCAATCCATAAAATATAAAGAAACGGAAAAACTTTTTATACTCTATATCTCGTTTCCTAGCTCTAAACATGAAACGCTATTAATTTATAAATATTCTTCAGGCATGAAATTCTCGTTCGGGTTTTTATAAATCTATCCTAAATACACACACATGAATATATAAATATATATAATTATATATATATATATGATATATATATATATTATATATATAATAGCTAAATATAATATATATATATATACCCAGCTATAATATATACTGTATAGAATATATATATATATCAATATATATATCTATATTATATAATATATATATATATATAATATTATATATATACACACATATACTATAAATACTATAATTACTTATAATATATATATATATATATATACTATATAATATATATACTATATATACTATATATATATACTATATATATATATTATATATCTATACCTTATCAATACTATATATATAATATAGTATATGAATAGTATATATATATATATATATATATATACATATATATTAACATATATATATATATAATACATTATATATCATATATATATAATATATTATACTTATATATAATATCTATATATATATATATATATATATATATATATATATATATATATATATATATATATATATATATATATATATAGATATATATTCATATTCATGTGCCTGAAGAATATTTATAAATTAATAGCGTTTCATGTTTAGAGCCTAGGAAACGAGATATAGAGTATACAAAAATTTTTCAGTTTCTTTATATATTAAGGATCAATTATTTTTATTCACACACACCTGTGTGTGTATATATATATATATATAAATATATATATATATATATATATATATATATATATATAGCGTGAGTTTGTTAAAAAGCGTGCGCGCGTCCTTTGGGTGAGGACTCCATTAGAATTCCACATGTTTACTAACCCCTTCACCCAACGATGTAATATCATCCTAAAAGATTTACAAGATTGCTCTCCCCACCTTTCACCGGAAACACACACACACACACGCGCACACACACACACACACACACACACACACACAACACACAAACAAACATTGGAATGGTCATAAGTAGCAAGACCTTTATTAAAAATATAAATATGACATTTTATATATTTCTGAACACGGAAACCTAAAGAATTCACGCGTATATTTGGCAGGCCGAAGAGAAACCTGAAATACGTATTTATTTCACAGTAAAAACTAACATTTATTTACACAACATCGGAACAAGCGAGTGATGCAGAGTAAAGAATAGTGAGATTTGGCGCGGGATAAACCTGCCATTCCGACATATAATTACATAACAATGAGATACGCCACATACTTATCTTATTCTAGTCACCTCTTAGATATTCTAAAAAATAACGCCTTTGTCTCACGGCACTGATGATAACGTAAATCAACGAAAAAGGTTTGGCCAATGCCACATTTGAGTTTCCACGTGATTTCCTTCCTTATGAACGCTCCTAATACCACACAGGGTCGAAAATCCTCTGCCGTAATAATGAGGCACGAAACATGTTTCGTAAATCGTCAGCGCATGTACGTTTCGACTCGATTGATTTGCGTGTCACATGAGAAAAAAAAATAAATATTAAAATAAGCGTTCACCTATCACATTTGCCACGTTGAATGTTACTTAGCATTGTATTGCTACTATGCTACTATACTGAACCATACAGAATGGATCATAACTGTCAGATAAGCGGAGTCCTTTTTACAAGGACCCTATTAATTATTTTCAGAGCCGACATTTCGGCAACAGCTGTATGAGATCAGAAATGGCTGGCTAAAGCTGAGTCTTTGCTGGCCATTGGAGGTAACATTTTCCATCTTTTGCAAGAAACTAAAAAGAAAAATTACACACACACACACACACACACACACACACACACACACACACACACACACATATATATATATATATATATATATATATATATTTTTATATTTAAATACATACTACATACATACATACTACATACATACATACATAACATACATATATATATATATATATATATATATATATATATATATATATATGCATGTATGCGTATGTATATATTTTGTAGTACTGGCCACGCAGAATTCAGTTAATCGAATTTGAAAAGACGGCTGGAAAGTATCTGAAAATAATGAATTCCTGGAATTTTTAAAATAAAAAACTTGAATTAGATCAGCGCCAAGCACTCGAAGAGCGTAATCAATACATTCTAGATTAATAGTACATCAAAGCAAAAGTATTACGTTGATAATACTATTACCGACGTTGTTTTAACACATCGTGACAAAACCATCTCCTTACTGAAGTTTTAATCAGTAATGTAGGATTGAATACAACACTTTACATTAACTGAAACCAGAACGCTCAGCTCCGGACCTCAAACTCTATTAAAAACTCAGTTAAACTTACATTTACGTAAATGAAAACCCAATGAGAGAGAGAGAGAGAGAGAGAGAGAGAGAGAGAGAGAGAGAGAGAGAGAGAGAGAGAGAGAGAGAGTATAAAATTTATGCCTCTTCATTTTTTAAGTTTATAATTTATACCGTTTTTACAGTAATTATCTGTCTACGGTTAATCTTTCTAGCCATGAAACGGGGAAAAAATATATCAGTCCTGAATAAGAAGGTAATTTTCTACGTCTTTAATGCTAACTTGTACTATGAACGCAGACCTTCTCGTGCTTATATTAAAATGAACTGTTTATTAATATTTGTATTAACATAATATTTACGGTGATGTAGGTGGAAGTTATTTATTGACAATCTCTAGTGGATACAGGATACAGGACGACGTGCACAGGTTTTCATTTATACAAATATGTGTATATGGTACATATCAAATACACACTAGAATATGTATGTATATATATACATATACATATATATACATATATATAGTAATATTAAATACACACAGAACTTTTGTTCAGAAGTCTCAAGCACTCCCTCGCCAACCAAATCATTTTCAGGGATCCAGTTAATCCCTCACAGATGAGAAGGATTAAGCGTAAATTCTTTCTGTTTGCGGGAGGAGGAGGAGGAGGAGGAGGAGGAGGAGGAGGAGGAGGAGGAGGAGGAGGAGCTTTTGAGACAAGAAGCGGGTTGGAACACCCTCGACTTCTGCGGCAGTAAATCCGGAGGCAGCCTTCACCCTTCCAGTAAATATATTCAAGGGAAATTTCACACGGTAATATCATTCACGGGAGAAATGAGAACGTTGCACACACGTATCATTTAGAGGAATATATTCCCTAGCATATTTGCCTTCCACATGAATGTTGCTCTGGATGGAGCTTTGGTGAAAGCCGGTGCGCTGTGATAAGAGGGGATTACATGTTCGTGTTTCTTTTTTTTTCTTTTTTTCTTTTTTTTTTTTTGGCCACGAATATGTAAATAGATTTTGAAGTGGACAGATCATTCTAACTTCGCTTACTACAAAATGACCTCCATCACTGGATTCTGAGCAGAATGACATAAATATCTACGCTAATTCCTAGGCAAAATGAAATTTTTTCTCAGTAAAAAATTCTGTGCATTACAGTGACCTCCAAACTCCACTTCCTATTATTTCTGACGACGCTTTTCACATGGAAATCTGCTAAACAGAAGAGTCTTGAATCCGACATAAGATGGGGAATTTCTCTGTGTATTTCGTTTCGAATTCTAAGGCTTCCAGTGGAAAGCAAATCAGAAATATCTGAGAACTACTTTACCCAACATAGAAAAATTAGGGAAACGTAAGAGTCTCGAACCTCAGGACTCTCACATGTTACCTTTTTCGATATGGAATACAGTATTTTGGTCCAAGGCCAAGCGCTGGGACCTATGAGGTCATTCAGCGCTGAAAGAAAAATTGAGAGCAGAAGGTTTGAAAGGTGTAATAGGAAGAAAACCTCGCAGTTTCACTATGAAAGAATTGTGACGAGAAAGTGGAAAGTCATCCGGATGAAAGAGATTATGAACGGAGGTTCAGTAAAAGGAATGGAAGAGGCTACAGCTAGGGGTCGAAAGTACGCTGCCAAGAACCTTAGGTAATACATACGGTGCGCTGGCGGCACTACACCATACTGGGGTTCCCTAGTTTTCTCTCTCTTTCGAAACTTGGACGAAGTTGCCTTCGTTGTGCGTACTTATGTGAGGGTCTGCGGTCAGAGGAACAGGCCCCTGGCTAGACGACGGTAAATGTACATATGGAGTTCACATTTTTAAACTGAAACCGTTAAAAAAAAAACACGGATACACATTGCATTTTTCAATGAAAATATAAGGAAGTTGAAATGCATCTGGGGACACTGCAACACGTGAACAGATGTCAGGTTCGTTGATCAATGGTGCCATAAAACAGGTGTAGGAAAGATTTGAGAGTACGTAAAAGTAAACTCGGTGTTGCACACTTACTACTTACTCAAAAGTAACGAATGACAGAACTAATTAGGATGCACTTTGAATTTCTTCGGACAAATGGTGAAGTTGGTAGTTAACCAGAAACAACTGAAAGTTCTTTTGCAATGGAAATTACGCTCATGACAGGATTCTTTGAAGTAAAAGTGACTGCTTAGATGAAAGTATGTCTCAGATAAGAATGATAACTGTCTGCTGAGCTATTTAATATTTACATTCAATTACGTGCACATGCCTGTAGAATAAGATAAGTGGTTCTGACTGGATTGAAGAATTACTGATGATACAGCTTTAATTTGGTTTTAATTTGGTGACAGTGAAGAGAAGTTGAAAGGATAGGAATAAACTTGAAAATATTTACAAGAGGCGAGATGACCACGAATGACAGGAGTTCGTCAAAATATGCATCTACTGCAGTTGAAGTAGCAGTATCCAAGTATTCGAGACTATGATCTTTTTCACACAAGAGTATGTGGATAAATTACAAGAATAAAAAATGCAAACAAAATGAAACATTCCCTCACTTGCATTTATAGATACTTTGGATCATCTGGCTAATGTTAAAAAACACGATGACTCCAGACAGAAGAGACAACTATATATATATATATATATATATATATATTATATATATATATATATATATATATATATATATATATATATATATATATTGTAAGGTTAAATGCTTGTTATTGTTGGGAACAACCTTTCTCTCGTCGTTCCCTTGTTGAAGGTGCCCTCCTTACCCAGTAGTGCTTGTTTTTCTTTGTAAGAGGTGACTTTTGCTCCTTGCATTGTTATTAACTTTAGTCAGGTTTGGGATAGCAGCGAGTACAGATCTCGACAGCATAGCAGCTTGGAGTTGGAGAATGTTGGAACTGAAGGTATTTCGCTACCTGTGGCCCTCTACAGTTCGAGGATGGTTTTGATGGCAGAACCTGGTCCATCCGAGGAACGGTGTTGTTCCTGTTTGACAGCAAACTTGCTGTTGCCTTGACTCTGGCGATCATCTGTGTGTTTTTGGAGATGTTCCTGTTGGCCGTCATAGGGAGGGTATTTCGATGATCGTGCAGCAGTTCAATGGTGTTTGTCCTCTTGGACCCTTCGTGGTCTTGACATCTCTGTGTAGATTGTCGCGGTGTTTTTTTGTACTGCACGAGGGTATGTTAAATGTAATTCTTCAGATAATTTTTTATTACCTTATTTTGTTTGAGTAAAATGATATTCATGCTGCTTGATTTATGTTGATAGTCCTTTAACTATTGGTATTTATGATATTGCAATACACTCCCTGAACACCTGAATTAGCCCTGGTCACTGACCAGCCCGAACTATATCCCCACACATTTACCCACTAAGTGGGTAATTTTAACTGTCAGTGTTACCAATGCTGCAGGTAAAATCTAGTCAAATGAGTTACCTGTGTTACCGTTGGCAACGCTGCCGCAAATACCTGCCACCAGTGGCCTGTCTCCTCATTCCTCAATTGTTTTTTGTTCGCCTTGCTGTGCGGATCAGTCCCACATCAGGCGAACTTTTGGTCATTTAGCCCGACCCCACTCAAAGAGTTTTCGCATCTTGGTTACAAACTACGAATTTTCCCGTTTCACTTTGGAAGCTACTTTGTACTCGCTATGGATAAGTTAGGAAATAAACGTCATCGCCTTCTACAAACGCCTCGACGATCGAGCCTTCTACTGCTGGATATGTTGGTGCTCATCGGCTCTAAAATAACGTTGTCGCCGACTGCAAACGCCTCTGCTTCTACTTCATCTACAGTTCGACGATCGAGCCTTCTACTGCTGGATACGTTGGTGCTCATCGGCTCTGCACGCCCTTCAAGCGTAGGATGAGTACCCACACACATGATCGACGTTCTTTTCGTTATTTCGTGTAGGAAGGTTTAGTGCAATACTAGTCAGAGATGTTTGTCTTGGTCAGGAGACAACGAAACATTAGTTAGTTATTCCAGAAATTAGTGGACAGGTTATCATCTAGTATGTTAAGAATATTTCTAGCCTGACGAATAATTTAACAAAAATAGAGATAGTGGTACTAGTAGTATGGTGAATTCTAATCGTTCTTTTTCAGCCCCCCTGCCTGTTCCAGAACCAGCCCTAACGGGTGCTGGGGGTAATGGAGAACCGCAAGCCTCCGAGTGGGTAGGTTCTGCCGGCCCCCCCGGCGCGGAGCAGGCAGTGTTGGCAGCAGATTTCCCCTCCCCTCGATTTGTAAGTTCTCAGGATGATGAAAATTTAGGTCTGATACAGACGAGTAGGGATAATAGGCTAAATAGTGTTTAGGAAGAGAAGTGCAGGCTGCTTCCGGTCGGTTTTCTATTATAAGTAGTAGTTTATAGAATATAGAGGGACAGTGTCCTTAGAGCCTCTTGGGTGTTTCTTGCTTCTAGTTCCTTGCGTCAGAATCTTTTAGGCCATGGTTGGCCGTTCAGATCTGGTTTCGGGTCTGTCGGGTTCTGAAGGGTTGAATACTTATCCTTCGTCTTTAAGGTTACTTTCCTCTACTTATACGATAGCGTAATTTTTAATATCGACTAATTCTCTGTTCAACGCATATCGACGTACGATAATTCGTTATGTAGAGAAATCGAATAAAATTAACTACGGCTAGCCTAGTGTTCACGATGATATATCGTATGTATGTACAGTAGCCTAGCCTAGCCAAAAGTATTCGCTGTACTACATAACGGTAGAGTGATTTTTATAGTGGCTAACGCTTTAGGCTCAGGCATTCTGACTACGGATAATTCAGTACAGATGTAATTGAAACGAACGAGAATCCGATCTTAGTATAATTCAATATGAATGTAATCGAATCAGATTCTGTCCGACTAAAGCATTTAGTGTATTGTATATATATTCAGCGTAGTATAAATACTAACTCGGCAGTCATTCACGCTCTGGAATCAGCTGATGGCGAATACGGGTTTGCGTCGCCGTATCCACCTCATTCTTGTCCTGATTGGCTAGCGTAACTAACGTAACAACTCTTCCTTACTTAGGCCAGGTTTGTCGTCTTGAAGGAGACGTGTTTTCTTGAAGGAAACGGGTTTTCAACTATGTTGGACATTTAACATAGTCAATACTGGTATCTTGTGGCATATAATTAGATGTCGGATACTATAAGGAATTCGTTGTATGACGTCTTCATACGTTTAACAGACTAATGGCTGTCAGTAATTACATTGTGCTTATGTCAATTACAGTTACAAAAGAATTACCAGTTGTATTATTAAATTACAGTGACAACTGAAATTAATATTTGGCCTAATAAAGTTAATTTAATTACCTTAAAATATGTAATTTATTAATTTTCAATTAAATTGAAATATGTAATTTATTACTTTTCAATTAAATTACAATTACACAAGCTTGTCAAAACAGCACTGTTGTAAGGAGGCGTGGCTTAAACAGACAATGATGCCGGCTAGTCTTTTTTCCTTGGCTCCAGATTCAACCATATCACTTGGTCTCGGCTAATGTTTTTGTTCCTAGTTACCATAATGAGTATCTGGATACTTAGCTTATAAAACGAAGTCATGCTGTTCGTCTTACGATGTAATTTAAGGCCAAAATTTGACTAATACGTCTCATTGGAAGCTAGTTTTTCCCTCGGCTTAGATGCGTAAATTTAACGATTCCGTTCGTTTTTCACTCGTTTTCATAGGTATTACGAACCTTACACTTGATTAATCTTTACCGGTGTGAAACAACAGTAAACGAGCTCTTTCATGCTATTACTTTATTTTACCACGGCTGCGTTTGAATTCATACAAAAGCTTGGGACCTCTATCCAGGTTACTGATGCACGTAATTTTGCCTTATCAGCTTTAGCTACATTTATAACATGAATACAGTAATTACCGTCGCACGCGGATGAATACAATAAACAGACGTTGTTATCGGATTCGATTACTTTCGCACGCCGATCAATACAATAAAGTGATGTTGCTATAGGATTCGATCGAATTAGCAAAAAGTTCTCGTTCGGTTGTTCATAGCTGTACGCAGTTATACGAGTATATTATCATTAAGATAATACCTTTTAACTTAGAAGAGGGTGCAAATTTATGGAGGTGGAGAAGTTAGACGATTGTAATATTCTCTCTCTCTCTCTTACTTTCCTGATTTCATTTTTTTCTCTACTATGCTGTTTTTCCACCCTCTCCTAACAATTGACTCATTGTGCAACAGAGAGGTTTTTCTTCCTGTTACACCTTTTCAAACATTTTTCTGTCAATTTCCCTTCAGCGCTGAATGACCTCATAGTTCCCAATATTCGGCCTTTGGCCTAAATTCTATTTTAAACCCTACAATCTCGCTGCCTGATGCACAATGCTGCCTACGCCAGCTGCGCGAGAGATATAGGAAGACTTATTTGCAATGTAGTTCCGATTTTAAATACTAACTCCATCGTAAAATCGAATTAACGCAAGTTAATTACGGTAGCTTCAATACGGACTGTATTCACGACCACGTCTTGAATAATTTCCTGATTTTCTAATGTTTCTCAGATTATCATGGGGAACAGAGTCGGTCTAGTTATCTCTCGCCCAGTTTTTCTGTTAAAACTTATATTGTCTTTACACAAACTTCTTCAGCTGCTCTTTCTTCGGATGTCGCTTCGGAGTCTTCTCGCTCATCCTGTTTTTATTTACCAATATCACAGTAGAGCCAGTTTCATTGTTTCATCCTGAAATTTGGAGAAGATTTCAATCTCTCTCTCTCTCTCTCTCTCTCTCTCTCTCTCTCTCTCTCTCTCTCTCTCTCTCTCTCACCGGGTTAAAGGAAATAATTTGAGGGGCTGCCTTCGTAGCACCTTCCACGGGTCCTGTAGTTCTCAGGCTGCTGATGTTGATGCTTCAAGGCGGTTCCGCAACTCCGTATTTTCATCCTTACTTGTTTTGAGACGTAATGTGTCCTCCGTAGTTCTTGAGGAGGCTACGGCAGTTGGAGATTCACCTGCGCCATCGTTGACTGTATCGATACCGGTTGTCCACCACCCACCCCCAGTCCTTTCATAGGGTGTAGTTGTAATCTTCCTTCTTTTTTTTTTTTTTTTTTTTTTTCTCCGGCGAAGGAAGCGAGTATAACGGATTGTGGACTTTGTCCATTCTATCTTTCCGCATTCCAGGCTCCGGAGGGATCTCGGTTAATTCATGTAATGTTTGATATGTTGTATTCAACCTAACCAGCAGTCTCTCAAACATCAAGTAGGGTAGTCTGGTTTCGGCGAGTCGGGCAGTTTTTGGGGAATGACTTAAGCTAGCATCATTTTTCTGTATGAGGTAGCGGGTAACTCCTCTGCCGGAGTCCGACTTCCGGTTTACGAGTCAGTTGAGGTTTTTCTCTATTGGGTTCCTTCATTGATTCGTGTGGTAAGGGTTACGGATCATGAGGCTCGTATTTGGAGGACCCCTTTCACAGCCACTCTGTGTGGATGTGGTGAGAGTTGATAGTTGGTTCTCTGAGCCTGGACTGTTTGATAACCTCTTCACTTTGGTTTCGAGGGGGTTTGCATACCAGACTAACATTTCTGAGGGTTATGATATGTTTTTGGCAAGGAGAGGAGGGACTATTGTTAAATCATTGCTTATCTGGACACTCATAAGAATGGACTCTTAGTCAATCCAAGGGCGCAAGTATGCGGAGGGCTACCCTTTGGCTTCCAGAGGAATGTTTCGCTGTCGGCGATTGTGTAGGTGTTTTTTTTTTTCTTGAGGTGGTTTTTCACAACACCGTACCTTAAGGAATTTCAGTTTCTTCAGAGAGGTTACTCTCGGGGTCCTGTCGTTGCGGTAACTCGGTTTGATAGTTGGCTTGGTAGAGTTAGGGTGTTAGAAGTTTAGGTAAGCAGTGATAGTCTAAATGAACTTCAGGGTGTTAGAAGTTTAGGTAAGCAGTGATAGTCGAAATGAACTTTATGGTGTTAGAAGTTTAGGGAGGCAGTGATAGTCTAATGAACTCTAGTGTTTCTGTTGGTCAAGCTTAGACAGTGTTTTTTGTCGCTTAGGCCCTTGAGGTTAGGCAGATCCCGATGGTCATGTTGGAATAACTACTACTTCTTCAGCACAAGTCATCTACATCAGTGAGCAGTAGAGAACTGAAGGTCCTGCACGCTCAACTTCTCCTCCATACATGAGAGGCTATAGCCACATGGGAGGTTCACCATTTCCCCTCCATACATGAGAGGTATAGAATACCACATGGGAGGTTCTTCAGACTCAGGCGGTACCTAGGACTCGACACAGACGGTATGGTACTTCCTATGCAAGCATCCTCAGTTACTGAGCTGGACAACCAGGTGAGGAGATTTTTTTTTTTTTTTTTTTTTGTTTTTTTTTTTTTTTTTTGCCTCCATGAATAAGTATAGCTTATCACATGGGAGGTACTTCTGACTCAGATAGTACGTTAGACTCAACACTGACTTTGAAGTACTTTCTTTGCAAACATCCACACCTCCGAGTTTGGATAACTAGGTGAGGATACATGCTTTTATACATGCTAGGTTGCTTATGAGTTACCTGCGTATGTTCCGTGGACAGGTCGGGCTGAATGAGATTGACCCCGCCTCCGACTAAATGTTGTTAATCGGGCTAATTCAGGTGTTCAGGGAGTGTATTGCAATATGAAGTTTTCATAATAAAACTAATATTGTAATACTTACCTGAACACCTGAATGATTCCCACCCTCCTCCCCACTTCAATTTGATAGTGAATGATTCAATTGAGGAATGAGGAGACAGGCCACTGGTGGCATGTATTTGCGGCAGCGTTGCCAACGGTAACACAGGTAACTCATTTGACTAGATTTTACCTGCAGCGTTGGTAACACTGACAGTTAAAATTACCCACTTAGTGGGTAAATGTGTGGGGATATAGTTCGGGCTGGTCAGTGACCAGGGCTAATTCAGGTGTTCAGGTAAGTATTACAATATTAGTTTTATTATGAAAACTTCATGTTTAAGTGTTTCAATGTGTGCATTTATGCTGTTTAACAATTTCTTTATTGTATGTATTTACGCTGCTTAAAGGTTTCTATGTGTGTAATGTATGAAGGTTGTTGTACCATTATATTAAGTTGTTGGTACATTTGTTTATGCTGTCGTGATTTTTGTTGTTGTAACTAAAGTATTTAACAAGTGGTAACTGCAATTTGATATGTATACTGTTCATTATGTTTATTTAAGTAACCTTTATTTAATTTAGGCTGCATCTGTTATTGAGTGTTGCTATTTAATTTATTTTGGTAATTTAATTAATTTTGGACCAAACCTGACTCGCTTGTATATAAGTGAATAATTTAGGCTTAATAAATAGTTTTAAGGTTAACCTGCTGTTTTGTTGAAGTCCTTTTCCCGTTGTTGCCTCTGCCCCTGCCAGTCTTTCCAGTCCCATTATCAATTTTCTTAATTTAATTTTTTTGAACCTGTATGGACCTCATGGCTGACCATAACAATATATATGTATATATATATACATATATACATATATATACACACACATATATATATATATATATATATATATATAAATGAACACTCAAGCCCAGTATGAAAAAGCGAAAATAGGAGAAAAGGTGCAACTTGAAAAAAAATATATATTCCAGAGCGAAAAAGCACCCAGAGAGAAATGCTAAAGCATATCACCTACCAATTCACAACCAACGTGTCTTAAACAGCCTTCAGGCTGATGAAATGAGATATAAGGGAGAACTCCTTTCATGCACATCTGTGCATGGATGATCTACTTTTGTACCAAGTTTGACTGAAATTCTTTTAACTGAACAGGAGTCGTGACGACAAAGTACGTATGACAAGAGACAATAAAGGACAGACACGAGAACAGGCAGAAGGATAATCTTCCATCATGAACTTCCTTGCACATGGACTACTTTTACAAGTTGGGCTGGAATCCCTTCATCACAAATGAAAAAAATCTGCTGAAAAAGCAAAGATGGATGCGTGTTCTGGTATGATGGTCATGGAAAGGGTCCAGAAGCTAAGTGTAAACTGAAAGGGTTTATTAAAGAAGCATACTATGTGCCAAATACAGTTCAAACGTTATGACCAAAGTTGAACTTGCCCACAGATAGACATATACAGGTAGAAAAATGATCTTACTGAACACAGAAATGTGCTTGGTTTGACAATGACGAATTTAAATAAACAAGATAAGCATGACACAGACAAACAGGCAATATCCCCTCCCATTATAATCTACCTTTGGACCAGGTTCATTATAATCTACCTTTGTACTAAGTTTGAATGAAATTCCTTCGACCAAGAAGAGGGATACAATGACGAGTGTGACAGACACTATGATTGACTGGCATACACAGATTCCTTCAACCATGCAGCAGGAGTAAACAAGGACAACATAGGCTTGTCAAACTGATGAAGAGTCACGCATACAGGAACACAGTTGAACTCCCTCCTTGCACATGTAAGTATGACGGCATACCTTAGTACAAGTCTGACTGAAATCCCTTGAACCGTGTTGTGCAAGCTGGAATGACAAGCTATAGTAGATTCACATCAGCCGTGCATTTGATGTCTAGGCCAGTCCCTTACGACGCTCTTGATTGGCTGTTGATAAGCCAATGACAGGGCTGAAACTCTCAGTCTCTCTCGAGAGTTCACATCGGCAGGATGTATGTTCCATCTCTCTTGAGGTATATGTCTTTCAGGAGAGGTGGAACATACATCCCGCCTACGTGAACTCTCTCGAGAGACTGAGAGTTTCCAGCCATGTGATTGGCTTATCAACAGCCAATTAGGAGCGTCGTAAGGGACTGGCTTAGACATCAAATGCACGGTTGATGTGAATCTACTATAGTAAGTATAACAGACGAGATTATCTACCTTCATAAATATAAGCAGAGAAACTTGCTGCAACGGAGCTTGAGCCGAGTAAGACCAAAAACACTGGTTAGGACTTACAGCATTTCTTTCCTTTTGATTTTTCTATCCATAAATTCGGACCTTTGTTCACCCACCCAATTACCGCTGTCCAAGATCAAAAAGGCTTCGATTAATAGCTTGAAACTGCATCAGTGTTGTATATGTTTCTTTCCAACCAGGCCAAATTTATGACCACCTTGCATTTTCCTTAACTTGCAAACATTCTGTGCTATTTCACACTGCTGTTCAAGGCTATACGTGATTGATCTATGAAGAGATTTACGGTATCCTAATAAAATAATAAATGTAATCTTTCGGTCTCCGCATTATTCCAGTTGATCAAACCCAGAATATCATTTCCTTCATTAAAACAGGAACTTTTAGCATGTTATTTGAATAATATGTTATTACAGACTGAATAATCATCGACTGGGACTCCGAGCGCTGATTCCGAATAATAGAGGCGACTGAATGACCCAACGTCTTCCAGTTGTGTGTAGGTGAAGGAAGACAAAACTACTAAATGCCTATATATGCATACTGCAAAGCCAAAGCAGGAATAAAAAGAAGAAGAACAACAACAAGAACCAAAGTTACGTAAATGTAAATGAGTGAAGTAATAGGATTTTGCTTCCTGTTACAAACTGGATGATACCCGACACCTCTGGCGCACAAGCATTTCAGTCGCGTCTGAGAGTGAACACGAGCATACTGCTCACTGCAAAATTTGGGTGACATTCCTTGAGTTTTGTCTTCAATTTCAGGGAGGACCTTGTAGCATCAAGTTAGGCATCGCTATTACATACATGTATATATATATATATATATATATATATATATATATATATATATATATATATATATACATATATATATAACTAGGTATGTTGTCGTTTCTAGAAAACTTTAATTTAAGCAGAAACAGGATAGCCAGAAGACGTGGTAATATTCCAGACATTATTATTTCTTTAAAATAAAACAAGGGCACAGCCGAGCTTTCGGGAATACACTGCTTTTCCCATCATCAGGGTCACTTTATCTATAAAATGATACAAAAAAGAGAAACAGTAAGAATTATACTGATTGACTATATTTAAAAACATTACAATACTTTAAAATACATAACACAAAGTAAAAAAGGAACACAAAGTAAAAAAGGAACATAAAAACTAAGTTAACTGCAAACCATAAAGAGCAATGACACGTTAAAAGAGATTACATAAAATGCAGAAATATACTGAGAGCGAAAATAAAAACATGAATATTCAGAGTAAAAAAATAAAATAATGATACTGTAGTACAAAATATTGGAGAACCTACTGTTCTTGCCGTAGTCAAATGACAACTGGGAGAGTTAGAAAACTGCGAATGAAATGGGCAAGAAGTGGTGTGGGTAAAAGAGAGAGAGAGAGAAACAAGCAAGCAAATTACGCAATGAAGAAAGGAACAGAGGTGGTTTAGTTATTGAGTGTTGGAGATTGTTGCTTAATATGGAGGGAATCTAAAAAGGAAAGTGAATGGCTGTTTTTTGTTTGTATTTCAAAATCGCTGTACTGTATGTGATGGTGACAGGATATGGCATGAAGTCTAATTGCACTATTTTCTTTTTTGATTAAAGGTAAGCCTGTAAGATGGCTGACACCCCTATGAGAGTCGATGCGCACCTTAAGTAGGCGTTTGGAACATCCCACATAAGTCCCAAAATTACATTTTGGGCAATTAAACTTATAAACAGTGCAGGTACGCATTAACTCCGGGGAGGGTGTCTTCAAAGTGAAACAGTCTTCCAACTGTAAGAGGGTTATTAAAAATAAATCTGAACTCAACATAAGGGTATAGATGGCTCAAGAATGATAATAATTTACGTTTGAGTGGGCCAGAATTATTAGTGAATGGTAGTGGAACATACACTATCTTTTTGGGAACGGTGCAGACTTCAGTTTTTGGCTTAAAAATATTGTCTAAAAATTCTTTAAGGATTTTATTGAACATGTTCAGGGGATAGCAATTGTTCTTAAAATAAGTTTCTAAAAACCTAACTTCCAGGTGAAAGTTATTCCAGTTGGAGCAAAGGGAAAAGGCTCGATGAATGAGAGTTTTACATGAATTAACCTTGAAAGCAAGGGGACAGTGACTAAAAAAGTTTAACCCAAGGCCGGTAAAAGTTTTCTTTCTGAAAATGCCAGTCATAAAATATCCTTCAGAGCGAGAGACCAAAATATCTAAAAAGGAAATGCGGCCATTACATTCTTTTTCCATGGTAAAAGTAATATTGGAATATATGTATATATAGTATATGATATATATGTATATATATATATACAGTATATATATATATATATATATGATATATACACACATATACATATATGAAAGAATTCGTATAACCACTGAAGAATTCGCGTATACAACCGTACACAATATCCTCAGCGCTCTGGTGCACTTTAAGGGTCAATATAAATGATAATAATAAGTCAATACAATAATAGTAATAATATCACATACAGCTTCCGTGGAACAAAAGAGAATGCATCCAATCTGCCAATAAGCGCGAAATCTTGTTAACTCGGTCCCTTTATAACTAAAAAAGAAATGCACATCCAGTATTTTCTCATACAGTTGCGTCTGAGCTTTACATATGGTTTTTTACTTATCTTCTACTACTAAAATTACGACAAAAATGAAAAGCTCAAGATGAAATGTCGCAGACTAAATATCTATGCCAATCTTTACTTTGTTTATTGCATAGGTGATGAAAAAGAAGAAAAGAAAAAAAATGAGCGTCCAAATGTATTCAACATCAAACATTTACATAATCAACTTCCGAACGTGCTAGAGAAAAAAAAAAAAAAAAAAATAGGGGGGGCGGCGGCAGTGAGATTTGGGAAGAGACCATTCTTCCATTTTGGCAGGAAATAATCCCAGAAACCAAAGAAAGCCGATATATAATTCTACAACGATGAATTTCACGAAGATACCATTTCTGCCAATGCGAGGTCAATGAGATCCTCTCTTTTTACACATCAATATCCGTGTCTAGTAAGTACTTCAATAGGTCGAGAATAAACGCGTCTAGTACGTACTTCAAAAGGTAGAGAATAAACGTATCTCGTACGTACTTCAAAAGGTCGAGAATCATCTGCACTGCATAAGGAGTCACGAATGATTTGCAGTTGGTCTCGTTCTGTAGATTCCCTGAGCAGACAAAAATAAAAATTTAACCACCACTCAGGATTACGAAAAGTTATACGATGTTCGTATACCTGCGCACATGCCATGTCAGACCTAGTAAGTAGCGTTTGGCTTAGACCGTCCTGTATTGTAGGAGACCGAGGTATACATTACAAAGTCTGGGGCAACAAGTTGCTCGAGTCTGGTAGCTTAACGGTTAATTGCATTGCAAATGCAGTTCGGCCGTTACTGCCTGAAATGAGAAATAACTGAATTAAGTTGAATTTCTTCATAGTTGGACATTTAACCACATCAAATTAAACAGAATGCGACATACCAAATATGGAATATAATAATGACCCTAAATGGATTTCATATGAGAGAAAACTGTAACACGCACACACACACACCAGATATTAAAATAGAATGAAGATTATTGTTCATCTCGAAGATTTCACAATAAATTCCTAACAATTATCCAAGTGACAAATTTTACAGTATATGTCGCACACTGAAAAACGAAGGCAAACTTAACGACGTTTGCTGTCTCATAAAAAAAGAAACATTGAGAGTGAGAGTTTATTCAACAAAACTAATATTTTCATCCCCAATATCTGAACCTAAAGAAAAAAAAAAAAAAAAAAAAATCTCGTTCGACAAAAATTCGTCCAAACTGACAGACAATAACGTCAAAAACAAATAGAGATTGGATATGTATTCTTAAAATGACAAATTTCCCACTAGAACTATTTTCAGGCAATGCCAATTAAATGAGATACACCACGTATCTTCACTTCTAGTCACTTCTGGATGCTCTACAAAATAATGAATCGTCTCATGGGGATAATGGCTGGCTGGTGTAATAACCACTACCGCCAATATATTTCCTCGATTTTTATTCAAAAATAAAAGTTATCTAGTACTCCATAAGGTTTAGAATCCTCTGCCGTGCATAAAGGGTCACGAATCATTTGCAGTTAAGTCTTGTTCTGTAGATTTTCCGAGGAGAAAAAAAATAAACATTCAACAATAACTCGGGATTATGTCAGGCGATGTTCGTAGACCTGCGCATATACCAAGTCAGACGCTAAGTAGCCTTTTGGTTTATATTACACCGTATTGTATACTAGAACACTTGACTACGCTACAAAGTCTGAGGGCAACAAGCCGTCTGTGCTTACTGGGAGCTTACTGGTTAATTACATTGCAAAGGCTGTTCGTTCGGCCGTAACTTTCAAAATGAGAAATGATTGAATTAAGCCGGAATTCTTTTTGGCTGTATAAGAAATCAAACCAGATTTCACATGAATGCAAGTTATTAAATAGGGGATTGATTAAGTAGGATCCTAATTTTATCTATATCTATATATATATATATATATATATATATATATATATATATATATATATATATATATATATCGTGCAGTACATTAAAACAAACCACATAATTGGCAAATGTAATCTTCACGATTATGAAAAGCAATTGGCTTACTAGCAATCACTGTTCGTCTTGGAGGTTACACAATAATTTTCAACAACTTTTATACTCACTGTATTTAAACGAACGTAAGACGTTTTACCTTAACTAAATATTTCCTAGTATAATAAAAAACGTACATTTTGGTCCGGAAGTCTCCTCAAATATTATTAGTACGAAAAATAAGAAAATATATGTAATGTAAGCACCGTTCTGAGCTCCAGATGACAAACTCTTATCTGCAAGTGAATGGTATTGCATAATGACCTTTGGAGTGCTTTTGCCAAATCTGACATGAGAGTGCTGGCAAGAAAATAAGTGCCAAATGATATAATCCGACCAAGTAGGTACCTCAAGTTATACCAATGAAAACTCGTGCAAGAGCATAATCTTAATCATTCACAAGAAATCGAGGAAGGATTTTAACGTGGCTTACTTACAATATACCTACGACGTAAACCCGAATTACTCATTCTCAGTTTTAGACAACCTTCTATCAAAAACGACGGCTAAAGAAGATATGTCGTCAGTGTCTACAGACAGCTGAAGGTATACCCTAAATGTCTGCAAACAGATAACGAATATACATCCCGATTTCAAACAACAGCTGAAAGGTATACCTCATGTCTTGCAAACAGATAAAGATATACCATCCCGATCAGCAAACAGCTGAAGATATACCGTCAGTGTCTGCAAACAGATAAAGATATACCATCAGTGTCTGCAAACAGATAAAGATATACCGTCAGTGTCTGCAAACAGATAAAGATATACCATCCCGATCAGCAAACAGATAATCATATACCGTCAGTGTCTACAAACAGATAAAGATATACCGTCAGTGTCTGCAAACAGATAAAGATATACCGTCAGTGTCTGCAAACAGATAAAGATATACCGTTCAGTGACCTGCAAAACCGATTAAAGATAATACCGTCAGTGTCTGCAAACAGATAAATATATACCATCCCGATCAGCAAACAGATAAAGATATACCGTCAGTGTCTGCAAACAGATAAAGATATACCGTCAGTGTCTGCAAACAGATAAAGATATACCATCCCGATCAGCAAACAGCTGAAGGTATACCGCCAGTGTCTGCAAACAGATAAAGATATACCGTCAGTGTCTGCAAACAGATAAAGATATACCGTCAGTGTCTGCAAACAGATAAAGATATACCATCCCGATCAGCAAACAGATAAAGATATACCGTCAGTGTCTGCAAACATAAAGATATACCATCCCGATCAGCAAAAAGCTGAAGGTATACCGATACCGTCAGTGTCTGCAAACAGATAAAGATATACTGTCAGTGTTTGCAAACAGGCAAAGATATACCATCGCGATCAGCAAACAGCTGAAGATATACCGTCAGTGTCTGCAAACAGCTAAAGATATACCTTCCCGATCAGCAAACAGCTGAAGGTATACCGTCAGCGTCTGCAAACAGATAAAGATATACCATCACGATCAGCAAACAGCTGAAGGTATACCGTCAGTATCTGCAAACAAGATATACCGTCAGTGTCTGCAAACAAATTAAAGATATACCATCCCGATCAGCAAACAGCTAAAGGTATATCGTCAGTGTCTGCAAACAGATAAAGATATACCATCCCAGTCTGCAAACAGAAGACTAACAACGGTATGTGCATGAATAAATAGAATAGAAAATGTCCTGAACGCTATGAAATCAGTGTCAGGGTAAAAAAAAAAAAAAGCAATAGCTCATTCATCGCTATACACAGAAATGCACGATGATTAACGGCGATCATCCCAAATATTGTGATTAATGAATATTCTGTCACCGATATTCAGAAAATAATTAAAACAACGGTTAAGTCAGAAAATGACAAAACGTCAATCGTACGATAGGCGCAAAACGATCTCCATGAATATGATTTTACCGGAAATATTAGGTCAACTTCATAAAGACGAACGAATCATGAGGGACACCATAAACGACAGGAATACAATCAGTTGACCAGGAGGACAACGCATTGCCGATAATATACAAGAACCATAAAAACAAGTTAGTAACCTAATTAGGAAAAATAATTGGACCGATAAAATCAGCCATTGGCGTTATATACCGGACAGGAGGTTGTAAGCCCCAATATTTCCTAAATAAGTCATGTGCCCCAATACCCTATAACACCCCCAGCCCCCGCCTTGCCATGCCTTGTACATCGGAAACGCAGACAAAGCCACACGCAGAGAGAACAAGGAGACCCACTAACATTTACGGGTTGCTCTAGGAGCAAGAGCCTGTGCTGGCATAAGGCCAGCTCAACCTAAAACAACATCAACACTAACAAGAATAACTTGCAAAAACTCAAATAATATCGGATGCTAGTAAGGGGGGAAAATCATCTAATACAGGATGCTTGACGCATAACCTCAAAAAAGACACGTGATGAATACTTAAGTGGGAATTACATCCACTGCAATAATACACTGTAGCTATGACATTACACATTCCACGTGCCTGAATTACCAAGATGACTGATACAAAATTGCGTATAATTCAGTACTGGACATGTTATGTGCCGGCTATCCCATCCAATTACTTGAAGAGTATTTGGCAATATAACTGTGAGAATTGTGCGCGTATCCAGGGTGCTATCATTTCAGTTTTGATTGTTGATATCTTGCTCTCGTAACTTGCCTTTCTGGGTTGACTTCAGCACCAAAAAAAAAAAAAAAAAAAAAAAAAAAAACCCCCCAAAAAAAAAAAAAAAAACCCCCCCCCAAAAAAAAAAAAAAAAAAAAAAAAAAAAAAAAAAAAAAAAAAATTATATATATGTATATATATATAATGTGCATGTTTACATATTAGATTTAACATTAAGAATTTATTCAAACTAGCCGAGACGAAATACGTTCAGACATATACAGTGGTTTTCAAATTAATTTGGAAATTCATTGGTCAACCCCCAAAGGTCAAGGAGACGATCCTCAAAAAGTAAAACTGAAAGACAAGCTAGAAACTCATTTCAAACAAAAGTGCAATCCTGCACACACACCACCACACACACACACACACACACACACACACACATATATATTATATAATATATTATAAATATTTATATATAATATATATATATTATTATATAATATAATTTAGATATAATTTGCAGGAAACTCCATTTTGGTTTAGATTGGAAAGTCTAGTTTAAAACTTTTCAAGTTTTCTTATTGAAGGTTCGTTTCCTTTTGACCTTGAAGGTTTTTGGCCCCCCCCGGTGTTAATTTCCAAAATAAATTTTCAAATTTTAATATATATATATATATGAAAATTTTTCAAATTATATATGTATGAAAATTTTTTCAATTATATATATATATATATATATAATATATATATAATATATAATATATATATATATATAATATATATATATATCTAATATAACTATTATAATGCAGGACTCCACTTTTGTTTGAGATGTGAGTCTAGTTTAAACTTTCAGTTTTCCTTATTGAAGGTCGTCCCTGACCTTGAAGGTTGGCCAATGAATTTCCAAAATAAATTTTCAATCATATATATATATATATATATATATATATATACTTTTTTTTTTTCTTTTTCAAAGCATACACACGCAAGCACTTTTGTCTCACAGTCAGGGGCGCACCTTCCACCAGCCAAATCGTTCTCAGGAATCCAGCTAAGCTCTCGCAGATGAGAAGGATTTACAGCAAATTCCTTCTGTTGGCAGCTGGAAGAGAAGAAGAAGAAGAAGAAGAAGAAGAAGAAGAAGAAGAAGAAGAAGAGGAGGAGGAGGAGGAGGAGGACGATCTTAATTTAAGTAAGAAGTCAGAAGAGGACTGAAACAGCCTCGACTTCTGCAGCAGTATATTCCGAGGTAGCCTGCACCCTTCCAGTAGATATATATTCGGGGGGAATTTCAGAGGGTAATATCATCCACGGGAGAAATGAGGACGCTGCAGACATATCATTTAGAGAAATATATTCCCTTGCATATTCGCCTTCCTTCAACGCGAATGTTAGACCGCACGAGGCTTTGGCGAAAACGGTGCGTGGTGATAAGGGGGATTATGGGGCTCGCAGTCGTATTTATGACCCAAAGAATGTAAATAAAATGTAAATGACGAGATTTCGAAGAGGTGGGACAATACTCGAGTTCCTTTGCGCTTTCAAATATTCAGGTTTCCATACTCTTTCAAGAGTAACTGAATCCAAGCGTTCTGCGAATAAAATTAAATACTCACATCTAAATAAATATGTACAGTCTCTCCTAGTTGGATTCATTAGTTTTGTGTATTGTAATATCAACAATTTCCCATTGCTTTGATGTATTTCGTAATCTTTAGAGCCGCTTTACACTGAAAGCTGGGATGGTCGATTTCTTCATAAATTCCCGTTGGGATTTCAAGTCTTAGAGTAGAAAACGAATGGAAAAATATTAGGGAAAACAGGCCTTATCTATAACGAAAAACGTAATTGAAAAGCGAATTAAATGACGGAAAGAGTGGTTAAAAAAAATAAATAAATAACAGCTTGGATCTGTAGTCATGAGGTCTTGTGAATCAGCTTTACTACGAAACAGCTGTAGGAACATTTTTGAGTACAGGATACTACACTCTGTGTCCGTACATGTGTCAGAAGAATTGATTGACCACAACTTTATAAACAAATGCTGCAGGTGCCACTTTGTTATGAACGATTCAGATTCATAATCTTAATTAAGAATGGCTAAATGGAGAGTGACTGGTTGGCAGTAAGAATGGCTAAATGGAGAGTGACTAGTTAACAGTAAGAATGGCTAAATGGAGTGACTGGTTGGCAGTAAGAATGGCTAAATGGAGAGTGACTGGTTGGCAGTAAGAATGGATAAATGTAGTAGATTGACTAGTTAACAGTAAAAATGGCTAAATGGAGTGCCTGGTTGACAGTAAGAATGGATAAATGGAGAGTGACTAGTTGGCAGTAAGAATGGATAAATGTATTGACTAGTTAACAGTAAGAATGGCTAAATGGAGAGTGACTGGTTGGCAGTAAGAATGGATAAATGTAGAGTAACTATACTCGGTTATTTTCCATCTGTCCATCCACCAGTGGTGTTTTCGCATGGTAACACTGCGTCCCGGGTTTTAAATATTTACGCTATGTGTAAGTTTTAGGTAAATAAAAGGATATTTGGGTGTACATTTGCAACTGAAAAGTGTTTTAATAATTTACTGTATGCGAATTACACCGTTAAAATTCGAAATAGGGTATTATTATTATTGTTGCGTGTAAACTGAATGTAACTATCTAAAGCCCGGGACACAGTGTTACCATAAGCACACACCACAAGCGGGTGGACAGATGGAAAGAAACAGAGTATAGTTAACAGTAAGAATGGCTAAATGGAGAGTGACTAGTTGGCAGAAAAAGTCACATGCAAGGATGATGACTTCTCGGTAGCTGTTTAATACTTTTAAGTATTTACATGCCTGTGGGACACATGAAAAGGTTATGAATAGAATTTGGAATGACTAATGCTGCAGAAGCTACAGTTTTCGTCGTGAGTGAGGAGAAGGTGACGAGATTGGGAAAAGATTGGGATATTTTATAGGAGAGTCGACTGCCAATGTCAGGACACAATGTTTTGGAAATGGAACAGCAAATTCTATACGTAATAGAAAGTTTCTTCTTCCTCACTGTATGAGTATGTACACGTACATGAACATATGACTTAAAGAACAAAATAAACATTCTGTCACCCTTCTATAAAATTATACAAATCGGAAAATACACAAAAATTACATATAAAATATGAACATACACAGGATATCACGGAGGAATAAAAGGTGGTTTTAGGCACATCATACAAACTTAATGCGTGCATAAAGAATAAAAAAATGTTGGAGACGAAACTTGAGAGAGAGAGAGAGAGAGAGAGAGAGAGAGAGAGAGAGAGAGAGAGAGAGAGAGAGAGAGAATTTCTAAACGCGAACATTTCAGAACTAATAACGGAAACGGAAGGCTGAATAACAATTACCCCGTGTGAGTGATAATTACCATCCACTATGCCTCTGGTTAGTTAGGCGAGTTTGGCAGGAAATCAATTGCATTGCACGACGGCCATTGGGTTGATGGAGCTTGCCACTCCAGGTGACGTGGAATGAAGTAATTGACCCTTCGTTGCAGGGTACAAAGCAAATGGCATTCATTAGCAGCAAAATGGCTACCCAAGTTGATACAAACGCAAAAACAATTACAGCCACAAGATCACACACACACACACTTATATTTGGACTCACAAATGGCAAGCCGACAGTATAATTCAACATGCTCCAGCAGGCAGGCACGCGCACACACAAACGTACACATACTTTCAAATGCATTCCAGCACACAAACTAATCTATTCGCACAAACTTCCAGGAGAATGCTCAGAGATCGTTCTCCGTGTCGCTTTGACTCACAAACATTTTCTGCATCATAGACACACACATACACACACTCTCACTTACGCACTCCCCTTGATAAAGCAACCAACATCAACTTCATAGAAATGTCACAATATCCAGGCGCAGGTGATTGCATCCCACGGTTTTACTGTATCTATTTTTAATACTTCCTTGACACTAAACGATTTTACTGGTGATTTATGAGCAGGAAGACTTGGCCGCTGGAAATGAGAACCGTCGCCCACCAGAAGAGAGGAGGATCGTCTGTAGGAAAGACAAATACTAATCCCAGGATAAGGAGGATAAACAGCGGGTGGAAAGAAGAGTTTAAGGATAGAAGAGAGATTAAGACATCCGGTGGAAGGAACAATAAACGCAGCAAGAGGCAACAGTCATCCATCTGAAAGGGGACAAATTTGCCCTGCAAGAGAATTGTCCTTCGCTGGACAATGATGATGATGATAATCGACTGAAATAAGAATTAAATTAGTTTATAGGCATATCTTAGTTTTACCAGACCACTGAGCTGATTAACAGCTCTCCTAGGCCGTTAAATTAGATAGGAGGAAATGAAAGAGATGATCATTGCTTGCTATTTATTCCTCGGAGCATGCAGCACCTCGCTGGAAAGGAGGAAAGTGACCATTTACAACGTCACGGAGACTGTCACTGTCCAGCAGCTGAAATGTCAGTTGGTGGCTGCCATCAAGCCACCTTTCCTTCGATTTGATTTGTTTGATTTATACAGATTTATGCCAAGCACTGGGGCAACTAAGGCCATTCAGCGCTGAAACGGAAATTGAGAGTAAGAGGTATGAAAGGCGTAACAGGAGGAAAACATCGCAGTTGCACTACGAAACAATTGTAAGGAGAGGGTGGACAGTAAGATGGAAGAAAGAGAATAGGAACGGAGGTACAGTTAAAGGAACGAAAGGGGTTGCAGCTAGGGGCCGAAGGGACGCTGCAAAGACCCTTAAGTAATGCCTCCATTGCACCGAATGAGGTGCACTGTGACGGCATTACCCCCCCTACGGAAACCTTTCCTTCGTGACAAAACTGACGACAACCTCAGATTTCACCTCACACGTCAGAGGGATTCGGGCGACGTAAAAGATTTGCAATAAAATTTCGTCAAACACAAAAACATACTAACACGAAATACATACGAAACCAATGCCCTTTGAATTGACATCCTGAGGTAAATGAAAAATACACAATACTGCTTTGAATTGACATCCTGAGGTAAATGAAAAATACACAATACTGATATCATAATTTTACGTCTTCAGTAGAGAGAGAGAGAGAGAGAGAGAGAGAGAGAGAGAGAGAGAGAGAGAGAGAGTTAGTTCGACTAAATAGGAAGTGTTTTGATGGATTAACGAAAGTAGCAGATGAAAAATGTCACATGATAATGATGATGATGATAATAATAATAATAATAATAAAATAATAATAATAATAATAATAATAATAATAATAATAATAAGCGCCCATGGATTCATGCAAAAGAGCGTGCTCCTAGAAACAGCTATATTGAGAAAAGTGATGGACTCCTAAGGAGGCAGGATGCAACCCGGAACCCCACAATATAAAAACCATCCAGTCGAAAAGGATAACTGTGATACAAAAAATAAAATAAAATAAAATAAAATTAATAATAATAATAATAATAATAATAATAATAATAATAATAATAATAATAATACTTTGGTAAGAAAGTTTGCCAGGTTTTCCTCGAGTAATAAAACGAAGAACCTTTTCTTTCAATTCGTAATGATATACATCGAAAACCCATTACGTAATCATTTCCTTTTCCACTTCATCCGGAAAAGTATCTCGAATACGTGACTCTTCCATTAAAATAATAAATCTGGGTCATTCAAGCGCTGGTTATGGCTAGAAGTGAAAAGCTGATTCCTGGTACTTTTCAAACCGGAATCATAAAAAAAAGTTGTAATTGGGGGATGAATTTGTAAGGTGGTTTGTTGGAAGAAGGGTAGCCTCGTTTAAACAGATTATATAAGACTGCTGCCGTGTCTTTTGATAAAACAATGTTTGTAAAATGGCTGAAATAATTTATATATATATATATATATATATATATATATATATATATATATATATATATATATATATATATATACAGCATTTACCATTATGAGCTCTTTGAATTTTTTAACAACCCAGTAAGTAACAGCTTATCTGATCATTATCATAAAAAAAACATTTAATACCACATACCCTCGCCAGGTACTTTCCCACTAGCTCAATTCATTTTAACTCATAAAGAGAGAGAAAAGGGGGGGAAAGAAGAGGGGGGAGAGAGAGAGAGGAGATGAGAGCGAGAGAGAGAGAGAGAGAAGGAGAGAGAGAAGAGAGAGAGAGAGAGCCAAGCAGCAGCAGTAGTACCAGCAGCAAACACACCTTTTACAATATGCCGTTTCTCTAATAATATAATGTCATTCATCCTGACAGGGATGCTCTTCACCAAACTTCCCCCCCCCACACCCCCCCCCCCTCCCCATTAATGAACCTCAACGCCTTCCAATCCTTTCACAAACCATCATTCACAACTATATTTAACTTACGTTCACCACAGGGAAAAATTCAAACCTATCACGGTAACTAAGTGAACTGTAAAATGATGCACAAGTCATTCTACACTGTGTATAATATATATATATATATATATATATATATATAGTATATATATATATATATAATATATATATAATATATATACACACACACAAATATGTGTATATATAATATAGTTTGTGTGTGTGTGTGTGTGTGTGTGTGTGTGTACTTGTGCAATTCAGCAACCCCATCAAACTAGTCCTGTGAATTTTACGAAAACTACTGGCAATTCGTCTTCACGAGCAAGGCATTTGGCCATACCGCCAGCGACACCTCGGAATGCCTATAAAGGGGCCGTTTGTTCAGCCTGGTTAATATTTCTCATAAAGAATTCTAACGTCCCTGGGCGGAAATAAAAGCAGTCCTTTTTCCCTTCATTCCGAGAATGCGGGGTCACACTTACCTCTCTCCATTTTCTTTGCATCCTTTACATTTCTGTGAGGTTATTCGTAAGGAACTTTGGGCGCTCAGGGCCTTCAAAACGACCGCATGAGCGCTTTCCGGGAGACGGAACTTGTTCCATGAAGTGCCTAGTGGGTTTAGGGGAACTTGTTTTTTTTTTTTTTTTTTTTTTTACTGATTCAGCACCGGCCTTCGCATCTTTCATTTTCACGTTATGAAAATGAAACTATTAAATATATTTGAATATATATTAGGCTGTCTATAGCTACGCATGGGTTTCCTTCTATAAAGAACACTATTTACACTTGTGACCATAAAAATAAGGTTTTTTTTTTTTTTTTTTACTGGCTACGGATTCAATACCGGTCTTTTTATCTTTCATTTTTTACGTTATGAATATTAAATCATCAAATACATTTATATGAATATTAGGCTATATTTACACATAGGTTTCTCTTTATAAAGAAAACTGTTTACACTCATGTCCATAAAAATATACGAGTCCTCCCTACACAAAAAACTATGTCCATGTGTTACAGAACCTAAATCATTTCCCACGACTTTTGTGTATTTATATATATGTGTGTGTGTGTGTGTGTGTGTGTATGTATGTATGTATGTATGTATGTATGTGTGTGTGCTCTAAGGCTGTAGTAAGGCTCCAAGTTTCTGATGCATAAGTTAGTAATACTGGCAGGACCATCTGATTAAATGCTTTTCTTTTTTAGAGAAAGTGGCATTTTACTCTTCATAATCTCATTTTGTTTACCAAAAGCTTTCCATCCCATGCTCATCCTTCTTTTAATTTCGGTCTCATGTCCTGGGGAAACACTTTACTGTCTGTTCTAAATACGTATATTCATTAACAATGTCTAGAGGTTCGTCCAAAACCCTTATTTGTTGTCTCTCTGCATTTTCATTTAATATTATCTTAGTTTTACTCATATTCATTTTCTCTATTCAACTCTTGTATCATCTGTTGTAATTTCTCCCCCGATTCACGGAGTAGATCTGTCATCTGCGAATCTTGAGTTGTTAAGGTATTCCCCATTAATGTTAATTCCTACATTTTCCCAATCTCAATTCTAAAAAACTTCTTCTAGGCACGCTGTGAATAATTTTGGAGAAAGACACCTATCACTGGGAGCTGCTGTATACAGTAATTTACATATTCTTGAAATGATAAAGGCAAGTCTTGAAATTTATTAAAATATTCCAAAAAGTTGTAAAATCAATTTATATTAAATGCTGTTGGAACTTTTACAAGTAAAATGTTTATTTAATTAGTATCGAACGGAATATAGTTTCGGTAGACATGTTCTTATTCAACATATGCAAAGGTGCCTCCTCTTCTAAACTTTAAAAAACTATTCACCAAGAAGAAGAATAAACTGGTACTATTCACATGCAAAAATTCATTCAACGTGTCACCCCATCTTTCGTAAGTTAGTCAATGATGTCTCTTCTTATTCTTTCGACCTTATTAATTCCACTATATAGCAGGGTCGGCCGGCCGAGTCACCTTTCTTCATCTATTTCGACTCCTTGCATCTTCTGCGTTAGTCAGTGATGTCATGCGCACAAAATGCTGGACTATGAAGAACGTTTTTATAAAAAGAGTGAAAAAGTTTTTTCATATAAATACCTCTCCATTGTTGTTTGTTTGTTTGTATGGTGTTTATACGTTGCATGGAACCAGTGGTTATTCAGCAACGGGACCAACGGCTTTACGTGACTTCCGAACCACGCCGAGAGTGAACTTCTAGCCCCAGAAACACACCTCTCACCCCTCAATGGAATGCCCGAGAATCGAACTCGCAACCACCGAGGTGGCAAGCCAAGACCATATCGACCACGCCACTGAGGCTCTTATTTGTTGTGTTGCAAATACTATTTAAATTTAGAAAATTAAATCCTACATTCAAAATTATCTTTCACACTGAATGCACCCACAGGAATATAACAGGAATGACAACCCGATATATTTTTACATTATAGAACTCATGACAGTGACAAATTAGAACCTTGCTTATTTTCCCACCTGTTTTCATGCACATTATTTGTTCCCTCACTATCTATTTACTTTTACAGGTGTTCTGAATATACGTAGGTGTCTCATTCAACAGCCCTTTGTATTATAATTAATTGCTATTCAAGATTCGGCATTTAATACCACTGCCACTGCCTTCACCACATAATTAGTTAAACAGCTGAAATTCTGATGTAATACATTCTTTTGACTATAACACAATGAAAAACCTTATCGTAAAACTACGTAATTCTATTATATTATTTTAGCTGTTAAATAATACTTGTCTCGATTCCGACCATATAGCTAATCTGTCACCACTTTGCTCTGCCGTAGCTGCTCTAAGTCACAGAGAACAGCAAAAACCCTTCTCTCGCTATTATCAACTGACAGTGAACAGCAGATACCCTTCTCTCGCTATTATCACGTCACAGTGAACATCAGATGCCCTCCTCTCGCAATTATCAATTCACAGTGAACAGCAGATACCCTTCTCGCGCTATTATCAAGTCACAGAGAACAGCAGATACCCTTCTCTCGCTATTATCAAGTCACAGAGAACAGCAGATACCCTTCTCTCGCTATCATCAAGTCACAGAGAACAGCAGATACCCTTCTCTCGCTATTATCAAAGTCACAGAGGAACCTAGCAGAACCCTTCCCTTCCTTCCCCGCTATTATCAAGTCACAGAGAACAGCAGATACCCTTCTCATCACTATTATCAAGTCACAGAGAGCAGCAGATACACCCTTTTCTCGCTGATTATCAAGTCACAGAAGAACGGCCTAGAACCCTTACCCGCCTCGCTATTATCAAGTCACCAGAGAAATGCAGATACCCTTCTCTCCTACGAATTATCAAGTCACAGAGAGCAGCAGATCACCCTTTTTCTTCGCTATTATCACTCACAGAGAACAGCCAGATACCCTTCTCCACCCGCTATTATCAAGTCACAGGAGAACAGCAGAATGCCCTTCTCTCGCTATTGACCCTTCTCTTCGCTATTAGCAAGTCACAGAAAAACAGCACAGATACCCTTCTTCGCGATTATTTCAAGTCAACAGAAGAACAGCAGATTACCCTTCCCTTCTTCGCTATTATTCAAGTCACAGAGAACAGCAGAAGATACCCTCCCTTCTCCACTATTAATCAACGTTCACAGAGAACAGCAGAATACCCTTCTCTCGCTATTATTAAGTCACCCAGAGAACCAGCAGATACCCTTCTCTCACTATTATCAAAAGTTCACCATAGAACAGCTGATTACCCTTCTCCCCCCCCCCCTGGTTCCGCTTTTTTAAAAAAAAAATTTTTATCAAGTCACAGAGAAATCCAGCAGATACCCTTTCTCCTCGCTATTATCAACTCCAACGTTGAACAGCAGATAACCCTTCCCTTCTCTCGCTATTATTAAGATCACAGAGAACAGGTCAGATACCCTTCTCCTCGCTTACATCAAGTCAGAGAGGAAAACAGCAGATAACCCTTCTCTCGCTATAACCTAACGTACCAGAGAACCAGCAGATACCCTTCTCCCGCCTATTATCAAGTCACAAAGAAAGCAGCCCAGATACCCTTTTCACGCTATTATCAAGTCACAGAGAACAGGCAGATACCCACCTTCTCTCGCTATTATCAAGTCACAGAGAACAGCAGAATGCCTTCTCTCGCTATTTATCCAACGATCCACAGTGAACAGCAGATACCGTTCCTTTCCTCAACTATTATCACGTCACAGTTGAACAGCAGTATTGCCCTCCTCTCGCAATTATCAATTCGACGAGGATGAACAGCAGAAGATCCCACCCTTTCGCGCTATTATCAAGTCACAGAGAAACAGCAGATATCCCTTCTCCTCGCGATTATCAAGTCACAGAGAACAGGCAGGTATACCCATCTTCTCGCTATTATCAAGTCACAGAGAACAGCAGATACCCTTCTCTCGCTATTATCAAGTCACAGAGAACAGCATATTACCCTCCTATTCCTCCGATATTATCAAGTCACAGAGAACGAACAGATGCCCCTCCTCTCGGCTTATTATCAAAATTTCACAGTGAACAGCAGCTGCCCTTCTCTCACTATTTATCAAGTCACATTAGAACCAGCAAGGAGAACCCTTCCTACTCACTATTATCAAGTCCAAGAGAAACAAGCAGATGCCCTTCTTCGATCGCGATTATCAAACTCACAGAGAACAGCAGATACCCTTCTCATCGCTATAAACCAAGTTCACAAAGGAACCAGCAGAATACCCTTCTCTCGCATTTAATCAAAGTCACAGAGAGCAGCCAGATACCCTTTTCTCGCTATTATCAAGTCACAGAACAGAAGATACCCTTCTCTCGCTATTATCAAGTCACAGAGAACAGCCAGATACCCTTCTCTCACTATTATCAAGATTCCAAGAGAACAGCAGATGCCCTTCTCTCGATATTATCAACTCCAAGAGCAACAGGCAGATACCCTTCTATCGCTATAACCAAGTTCCCCACCAAAGAACAGCAGTACCCTTCTCTCGCTATTATCAAGTTCTAGATGAGCAGTGCAGATACCCCTTTTCTCGCTATTATCAAGTCACAGAACAGAAGATACCTTCTCTCCCCCTTTCCTTCTCGCTATTATCAACTCACAAGTGAACACAGATACCCTTCGCTCACTATTATCACGTCCCACAAGTGAACAGCAAGAGACCCATCCTCTCGCAATTATCAATTCAAACATGAACAGTCAGATACCCGTTCTCGTCGCTATTATCAAGTCCAACAGGAAACCAGCAGATTGCCCTTCTATCGCTATTATCAAGGTCACAGAAGGAACAGCAGACAACCCTTCTCGTCGCTATTATCAAGTCACAGAGAGAACAGCAGATAACCCTTCTCTCGCTAATTATCAAGTCACAGAGAACAGCAGATACCCTTTCTCTCGCTATTTATCAAGTCACAGAGGAACAGCAAAAATGATAACCCTTCTCTCACTATTATCAAGACACATAGAACAGCAGATACACCCTTCTCTTGCTATTATCAAGTCACAGAGAACAGCAGATGCCCTTCTCTTCGCTATTATTCAACTCACAGTTGAACAGCCAGATACCCTTTCTCTCGCTATTAATTAAGTCACAGAAACAAGCACAGTATACCTTCCTTTCTCTCGCTATTATCAAAGTCGCACAAGAACAGCAGAATACCCTTTCTCCATCGCTTATAAACCAAGTCACAGAGAACAGCATATACACCCTTTCTCGTCGCTATTATCAAGTCACAGAGAGCAGCAGATACCCTTTTCTCGCTATTATCAAGTCACCAGAGAACAGCACATACCCTTCTCGCGCTATTAAGCAAGTCACAGAGAACAGGCAGATGCCCTTCTCCTCTGCTATTATCCAACTTCACAGTGTGAACGGCAGATACCCTTCCTCTGGCTATTATCAAGTCACAGAGAACAGCAGATACCCTTGTCTCTCGCTATTAATCAAGTCACAAGACAACAAGCAGATACCTTTTCCTTTCGCGAATTATCAAGTCACAGAGAACAGCAGATGCCCTTCTCTCGCTATTATTTCAACTCACAGGTGAACAGCAGATACCGTTCTCCTCACTATTAATCAACGTCACAGTGAACCAGCCAGATGCCCTCCTCTCTGCAATTTATCAATTCACGAGTGAAACAGCAGATACACCCTTTCTCTCGCTATTATTCAAGTCCACAAGAGAACAGCAGATACCCTTCTCTCCGCTATTATCAAAGTCACAGAGTGAACAGCAGATACGCCTCCCCTCCTTCGCTTATTATCAAGTCACAGAGAACAGCAGATACCCGTTCTCGTCACTATTATCACTTCACATATGAACAGGCAGATACCCTTTCTCTCGCTATTATCAAGTCACAGAGTAACAGCAGATTGCCCCTCCTCTCGCTATTTATCAATTCACAGTGAACGTGGAAAGATGAGAGGGGGACAGCAGCGCCCCTTCTCTCACGATTATCAAGTCCCACCCCCCCCCACCACTAGAAACAGCAGAGAACCCTTCTCTCAGGGTATTATCAAGTCTCACAGAATAACAGGCAGATTAACCTTCTCTCCTGCTATTTATTAAGTTCACAGACAACCTCAATACCCTTCTCTCGTATTAAATAAAAGTCACATGGAGAACAGCCCAGGATTACCCTTCCTCTTGCTATTATTAAGTTCACTGGTCGGCTATTAATCAAGTCACAGAGAACAAGCAGATACCTTCCTGCTATTATCAAGTTCAACAGAGAACAACCAGAAGAGTACCCTTTCTCTCACTATTATCACCGTCACAAGAGAACAGCACATACCCTTCTCTCGCTAGTTATTCAAGTCACACGGAGAACAAGCAGATACCCTTCTCTTCGTTTATTATCAAGTCACAGAGAACAGCAGATTACCCTTCTCTCGCTATTAATTAAGTCACAGAAGAACAAGCACATACCCTTCTCTGCTATTATTTTAAGTCACAGAGAACAGCAGATACCCTTCTCTTCACTATTTATCAAGTCCACCCAGAGAAAAGCAGATGCCCTTCTCTCGCTATTATCAACTCAACGAGTGAACGCCAGATACCCGTTCTTCCCTTCGCTATTATTAAGTCACAAGAACAGCTGATTACCCTTTCAACTCGCTATCTATCAGTCACATAGAACAAGCAGATACCCGTTCTCTTCGGCTATTATTTCAAGTCACAGAGAACCAGCAGATGCCCTTCTCTGCTATTATCAACCCTTTCCACAGTGAACAGCAGGATACCCTTCTCTCGCTATTATTAAAGTCACAGATGAACGCGCAGATTAACCCTTCTTCTCGCTATTATTAAAGTCACAGAAACACCAGTGACCGCCCCTTTCTCTCGCTATTATTAAGTCACTGTCGCTATTATCAAGTCACAGAGAACAGCAGATACCCTTCTCTCGCTATTATCAAGTCACAGAGAACAGCACATACCCTTCTCTTGCTATTATCAAGTCGCAGAGAACAGCAGATACCCTTCTCTCACTATTATCAATTCACAGTGAACAGCAGATACCCTTCTCTCGCTATTATTAAGTCACAGAGAACAGCACATATCCTTCTCTCGCTATTATCAATTCACAGAGAACAGCAGATACCCTTCTCTAGCTATTATCAAGTCACAGAGAACAGCAGATACCCTTCTCTCGCTATTATCAAGTCACAGAGAACAGCAGATACCCTTCTCTCGCTATTATCAAGTCACAGAGAACAGCAGATGCCCTTCTCTCGCTATTATCAAGTCACAGTGAACAGCAGATACCCTTCTCCAGATACCCTTCTCTCGCTATTATCAAGTCACAGAGAACAGCAGATAGATGCTCTTCTCTCGCATTATTCAACTCACAGTGAACAGCAGATACCTTCTCTCACTTATTACCACGTCTCACAGTGAACAGCAGATTGCCCTCCTCTCGCTATTATCAATCACAGTGAACAGCAGCTGCCCTTTCTCTCCTAATTATCCAAGTCAATAGAACAGCCAGATACCCTTCTCTCATATTATCAAGTCACAGAGAACAGCAGATACCCTTCTCTCGCTATTACAACCCTCACAGAGAAACCAGCAGATACCGCTTCTTCGCTTATAACCAAGTCACAAAAGAACAGCAGGATACCCTTCTCTCGCTCTTATCACGTCAAGAGAGCAGCAGAATCTTTTCTTCGCATTATTAAGTCACAGAAGAACAGAAGAACCATTCTCTCGCTATTATCAAGTCACAGAGAACAGCAGCTGCCCTTCTCTCGTATTATCAACTCACAGTGAACAGCAGATACCCTTCTCTCCACTATTATCACATCACAGTGAACAGCAGATGCCCCTTCCTCCGCAATTATCAATTCACAGTGAACAGCAGATACCCTCTTTTCCCCTTCTCCTCGCCCTCTCCTATTATAAGTCACAAAGACAGCACAACCAACTTCTCTCGCTCTTATCAAGTCAACAGAAGAACCAAGCAGAACCTCTGCTCGCTATTATTCAAGTCACCCATTGAGGACACAGCAGATGCCCTTCTCTCGCTTATTATAAGTCACAGAGAACAGCAGATTACCCTTTCTCTCGCTATATTAAGTCACAGAGAACAAGCAGTGCCCTTCTCTCGCTATTATCAAGTCCCAGAGAAAACAGCACATAACCCTTCTCCCTTCGCTATTATCAAGTCACAGAGAACAGCAGATACCTTTCTCTCGCTATTTATCAAGTCACAGAGAACAGCAGATACCCCTTCTCCGGCTATTATCAAGTCACCCTCAGAGAACCAAGCACATACCCTTCTCTCGCCCTATTATTCGTTCACAGAGAAACAGCAGATACCCTTCTCTCACGATTATTCAAGTCACAGGAGAACAGCAGTACCCTTCTCTCACTATTATCACGTCACAGGTGAACAGCAGATGCCCTCCTCTCGAATTACAATTCACGTGAACAGCAGATACCCTTCTCTCGCTATTATCAAGTCACAGAGAAACAGCAGATGCCCTTCTCCGCTATATCAAGTCACAGAGACAGCAGACACCCACTCTCGATATTATCAAGTCACAGAGAACAGCACTCCCCTTCTCTCGATATTATCAAGTCACAGGAGAACAGTAGATCCACTTCATCGCTATTATCAAGTCACAGAGAACCAGCAGATACCTTCTCTCACTATTATAAGTCACATCGAACAGCAGGATACCCTTCTTCTTGCTATTTCAAAGTCATCAGCGAGAACAGCAGTGCCTTCTCTTCGCTATTATAAACTCACATGAACAGCAGATACCCTTTCTCGATATTATGTCACAGGAACAGCAGATACCCTCTCTCGATATTATCAAGTCACAGAACAGCAGATACCTTTCTCTCGCCTATAACCAAGTCACAGAGAACAGGCATATAACCTTTCCGCATTAATCAAAGTCACAGAGAGCAGCAGATAACCCTTTTCTCGCTATATAAGTCACAGAGAACAGCAGATACCCTTCTCTCGCTATTATTAAAGTCACAGATGAACGAGCAGATACCCTCTCCTTATTCTCTCCCCGCTATGTTATTAAAGTCGAACTGTTTTCGCTATTATCAAGTCCCAAAGAGAACCAAGCAGATAACCCTCTCCTCCTGCTCGATTTATCAAGTCACAGAGAACAGCCACAATGCGCACCCGTTGGGCTGCTTGGGGGCGATATATCAAGTTCCGCGAGAGGAACAGCAGATACCCTTGTCGTGCTCGACTATTTATCAATTCACCAGTGGAACAGCAAGCAATACCCTTCTCTCGCGAAAAAAAAATTATTAATTTAAATTCACAGAGAACAGTGTGCAACATAGTCCTTCTCACCTTCCAGCTATTATCAATTCACAGAGAACAGCAGATACCCTTCCTTTTCATATTATTAATCAAGGCAACAGAGAAGAAACCCAGCAGATACCCTGCTCTCGCATATTATAAGTCACAGAAGAACAGCACGAACATACCAAGATACCCTTTTCTCGCTATTATTAAGTCACAGAGAACAGCAGATACCCTTCTCTCGCTATTATTAAGTCACAGAGAACAGCAGATGCCCTTCTCTCGCTATTATTAACTCACAGAGAACAGCAGATACCCTTCTCTCGCTATTATCAAGTCACAGAGAACAGCAGATACCCTTCTCTCACTATTATCAAGTCACGGAGAACAGCAGATACCCTTCTCTCGCTATTATCAAGTCCCAGAGAACAGCAGATACCCTTCTCTAGCTATTATCAAGTCACAGAAAACAGCAGATACCCTTCTCTCGCTATTATCAAGTCACAGAGAACAGCAGATACCCTTCTCTAGCTATTATCAAGTCACAGAGAACAGCAGATACCCTTCTCTCACTATTATCACGTCACAGTGAACAGCAGATACCCTTCTCTCGCTATTATCAAGTCACAGAGAACAGCAGATACCCTTCTCTCGCTATTATCAAGTCACAGAGAACAGCAGATACCCTTCTCTCGCTATTATTAAGTCACAGAGAACAGCACATACCCTTCTCTCGCTATTATCAAGTCACAGAGAACAGCAGATACCCTTCTCTCACTATTATCAAGTCACAGAGAACAGCAGATACCCTTCTCTCGCTATTATCAAGTCACAGAGAACAGCAGATGCCCTTCTCTCGCTATTATCAACTCACAGTGAACAGCAGATACCCTTCTCTCGCTATTATTAAGTCACAGAGAACAGCAGATACCCTTCTCTCGCTATTATCAAGTCACAGAGAACAGCAGATACCCTTCTCTCGCTATAACCAAGTCACAGAGAACAGCAGATACCCTTCTCTCGCTATTATCAAGTCACAGAAAACCGCAGATACCCTTCTCTCGCTATTATCTAGTCACAGAGAACAGCAGATACCCTTCTCTCGCTATTATCAAGTCACAGAGAACAGCAGATACCCTTCTCTCGCTATTATCACGTCACAGTGAACAGCAGATACCCCTCTCTCACTATTATCACTTATCAATTCACAGAGAACAGCAGATACCCTTCTCTCGCTATTATCAAGTCACAGAGAACAGCAGATACCCTTCTCTCGCTATTATCAAGTCACAGAGAACAGCAGATACCCTTCTCTCGCTATTATCAAGTCACAGAGAACAGCAGATGCCCTTCTCTCGCTATTATCAAGTCACAGAGAACAGCAGATGCCCTTCTCTCGCTATTATCAACTCACAGTGAACAGCAGATACCCTTCTCTCACTATTATCACGTCACAGTGAACAGCAGATGCCCTCCTCTCGCAATTATCAATTCACAGTGAACAGCAGATACCCTTCTCTCGCTATTATCAAGTCACAGAGAACAGCACATACACTTCTCTCGCTATTATCAAGTCACAGAGAACAGCAGATACCCTTCTCTCGCTATTATCAAGTCACAGAGAACAGCAGATACCCTTCTCTCGCTATTATCAAGTCACAGAGAACAGCACATACCCTTCTCTCGCTATTATCAAGTCACAGAGAACAGCAGATACCATTCTCTCGCTATTATTAAGTCACAGAGAACAGCATATACCCTTCTCTCGCTATTATTAAGTCACTGTCGCTATTATCAAGTCACAGAGAACAGCAGATACCCTTCTCTCGCTATTATCAAGTCACAGAGAACAGCAGATACCCTTCTCTCGCTATTATCAAGTCACAGAGAACAGCAGATACCCTTCTCTAGCTATTATTAAGTCACAGAGAACAGCAGATACCCTTCTCTCGCTATTATCAAGTCACAGAGAACAGCACATACCCTTCTCTTGCTATTATCAAGTCACAGAGAACAGCAGATACCCTTCTCTCACTATTATCAATTCACAGTGAACAGCAGATACCCTTCTCTCGCTATTATTAAGTCTCAGAGAACAGCACATACCCTTCTCTCGCTATTATCAATTCACAGAGAACAGCAGATACCCTTCTCTCGCTATTATCAAGTCACAGAGAACAGCAGATACCCTTCTCTCGCTATTATCAAGTCACAGACAACAGAAGATACCCTTCTCTCGCTATTATCAAGTCACAGGGAACAGCAGATACCCTTCTCTCGCTATTATCAATTCACAGTGAACAGCAGATACCCTTCTCTCGCTATTATCAAGTCACAGAGAACAGTAGATACCCTTCTCTCGCTATTATCAAGTCACAGAGAACAGCAGATACCCTTCTCTCGCTATTATCAAGTCACAGAGAACAGCAGATGCCCTTCTCTCGCTAAAATCAAGTCACAGTGAACAGCAGCTGCCCCTCTCCAGATACCCTTCTCTCGCTATTATCAAGTCACAGAGAACAGCAGATACCCTTATCTCGCTATTATCAAGTCACAGAAAACAGCAGATACCCTTCTCTCGCTATTATCAAGTCACAGAAAACAGCAGATACCCTTCTCTCGCTATTATCAAGTCAAAAGAGAACAGCAGATACCCTTCTCTCTCTATTCTCAAGTCACACAGAACAGCAGATACCCTTTTCTCGCTATTATCAAGTCACAGAGAACAGCAGATACCCTTCTCTCGCTATTATCAAGTCACAGTGAACAGCAGATTCCCTTCTCTCGCTATTATTATGTCACAGAGAACAGCAGATGCCCTTCTCTCGCTATTATAAAGTCAAAGAGAACAGCAGATGCCCTTCTCTCGCTATTATCAAGTCACAGTGAACAGTAGATGCCCTTCTCTCGCTATAATCAAGTCAAAGAGAACAGCAGATGCCCTTCTCTCGCTATTATCAAGTCCCTTCATCTCGCTATTATCAAGTCAAAGAGAACAGCAGATGCCCTTCTCTCGCTATTATCAAGTCACAGTGAACAGCAGATGCCCTTCTCTCGCTATTATCAAGTCACAGAGAACAGCAGATGCCCTTCTCTCGCTATTATCAAGTCACAGAGAACAGCAGATGCCCTTCTCTCGCTATTATTAAGTCACAGAGAACAGCAGATGCCCTTCTCTCGCTATTATTATGTCACAGAGAACAGCAGATGCCCTTCTCTCACTATTATCAAGTCACAGTGAACATCAGATGCCCTTCTCTCGCTATTATCAAGCCAAAGAGAACAGCAGATGCCCTTCTCTCGCTATTATCAAGTCACAGAAGACAGCAGATGCCCTTCTCTCGCTATTATTAACAGAGGTTTGTTTTCAGCTTCTCACTCGGACAGATGGGTGCACGAAAAAGCAGCATGCCTTCTGCAAGTCATTACAAAAAACTTATTTCTCAACACCTCTAGAGATGAGATTTATGTGCTCCACGTGACATTCTGAGTGAAATGAATGTATGAACCTAGAAACTTTAGATAGTTCTGGTTCTTGTGAAAAAAAGACAATGAAGAAAGATATACAAAAATGAAAAAAATTATTGTCTACCAAAACTGCAGAGCAAATTACAACAGCCACATATAGGACTCTTTTAATAATAATAATAAAAAAAAGTAAATTTGAAATTACTTCCAAAGAATGCAAGTTTCAGGCACCGTCGAGCTTCATGACAATCTATAGTGATACATTATTTGGAAAATTTAGGAAAAAATTAAAAATCAGTACACTCAATTCCGTCGACGTTTGGGTTTGAAACGCCAACCCGGCACTCGCCACATCAAACCCACATTTCTGTCTCCTATATATTTTTACAACAGTCCAGCAGGTCCATCCCCGGCTTCTTGTCATCAAATTTGTATGAATTC
>NC_087205.1:90103147-90145647 GCF_015104395.2 Macrobrachium nipponense | reverse complement strand
TATATATATATAATATATATATATATATATATATATATATATATACCATTTCTATATGACATATATATATATATATACTATTTCTAAAAAATATATAATTGTATATATAATTTATTTGTATATGTATATATACAAATATGTATATGTATATATACAAAGATTTAAAAAAAGCAGTTAATATCTATAAATCAAGATTGTAAAGCTGCGTTTTCTTGTACTTTAGACCAGCTTGTTAATTCAGATGGCGCATATCATCCACCTAATGCGAAATGCCTAAAAAGTGACTAAAATACAGGTGCATGTAGTAAAAAATTACTACACAACACACACACACACACACACACACACACACACACACACATATATATATATATATATATATATATATATATATATATATATATAAATCATACATATATAAACGTAAGTATTTATAAAATGGTACCGACAAACAACGATTAAACAGACCCATATACAACCATTAGTTTCTCCGTGACATGACGAAACGACCCATCGTGATTGTTACAATTGACGACCACGTTCCTAGAGACCCATTTGGCAGCAACACGTATTAAAGAAAGTCAAAGACTAAGGAGAATTATTACTGTTTCTCATTTCGAAGTTTCATTAAGGTGACAAATGAACCTCCCGGTGCCAGAGCGAATGATTCATGTGACAGCAATATAGCGGTGGCACTCATAAAAACAAACGTAACTTGCACTTACATTCAGCATATGTAACATAATGGAGAAAATCTACTTTCATCTTGCAGTTTATGTCCGGATTCACCACGCTTGTGACAAGCTTGAGAAATGGATTTACTTTTTTTTTCTTTTTTTTTTCTTATAACAAAACAAGGAAATACAATTTTCTCAAGGAGCGCATGATTTATCTCTCCTTGCACCTTTGACTTTCAATGGAACGAGTCAATCAAAAAAGGTTAATTTCAGTCGTAAATCTATACTGCAATCAGAAGCGGCAAATCGAGTTGTAATGGAAATGTTGTTTATTAGAGAATTTGCCAATAACAAAAGAGGAGAATGTCTTAGGTTCTACTTGCATATAACCAACCCATTTATCGAGGTATTAAGCTACAAATACGACACAATAAAATATACGTCGGGGGATTTTTATGCTGACTAAACTGCCCATACAGTCAAAAATGACAGTCATAAAAAGAACCCCAGCCCTAGGGACACTGGGTAGGCTACGACCGAAATACCTTCATTCCGTGTACCTAAACATGGGTCCGCTGGAAAGAGAAAGTGGCCTTGGGCTTGTAGACGGCAAGTCTAAATAGTATATTAAATGCTGGAGAACGTAGACGGCAGTCTAAATACATTAGATACTGGAGAACGACGTCAGTTGTTTATTGCCGAATATGATTCTTCAATGTTGCCTCAACGGCTCACAGAACTAGAAAAAAAAGAGAGAAAGGCAGATACTAAAATAGTTTGCACATAATTGTAAACAACCTCTATTAATAACTATCATGCATCACTGTAACAGTCGTTGTACATATGTTCATTCTGACGACAATCCGGTGGTCCGAAGTTCGATTCTCGGCTCTGCCAACGGGGAACCAGAGGAATTTATTTCTGGCGATAGAAATTCATTTCTCGATATAACGTGGTTCGGATCCCACAATAAGCCGTAGGTACAGTTGCTAGGTGACCAATATGTTCCTAGCCACTTAAAAATATCCTTCGGGCCAGCCCTGGGAGAGATGTTCATCAGCTCAGTGGTCTGGTTACACTAAGATATACTTACATTCTAACGAGTCACAGCCTACGGACTCGGTATACTCGTAAAACGTAAGTGGCCATTCTGCGTTTAATATATACAATAATATAGGAACTCAAATATACCTTGTATTTTAACTGTTTACACGCCTTGCTAGTTGAAAGTATCTGGTTTCCTGTCTTATAAGCTCATGCTTTGGAAAAAAAAAAAACATTAATAAAATAAGGACGAATGAATTTAAGACAGTGGGTGGTAATATAGCTAGCACACGTGAGGTCTTACTCATCTCAATGTTTCTTTGACCTCATCCCATTTCTTTCCTTTTCCCGGCAAACGACCTCGTTACGGAGATAAAAAATAAAGTTGCAGTAAACAAGGGTGAATGGAATTCACTAACAGTCGATCAATGCCGGTAATTCATACCTGAAAGCGTCGGCCAAAAATAGCCGATGGTTTAAAACCCGGATCACGATCAATATCTCCTTCGCATGGCGGCGTAAACAACACTCGGTACGTGATGATAAAATTCTTATTACAATGTCATTATCCGGTAAGAATATTGGATTACACGGCAAACTAATCCAATTAACGACGACATAAAACCTGTGTGGGTGTGTCCCTCTATCACGTTAAGAGATCTCGTCCAATCTATAATAAAAAAAAAAAAAAAAAAAAAAAAAAAAAACGAAATAAGAAAAGTTGGGGCAAAAACTTGTCTAAACTCAACAATAGAATATGATTTAATAACTAAGTTATGGGTCATATTTTCATGGAATTACTTTATGAAATTAGCCACGTCGGCTTGACCGTTATTCTGAACTTATCTTCCGGACATCGTCCCTTACAAACCAGGGGGAAAGGCCATGGAGATCAGCCCGTCAAAACAGACATTAATCGTGTTGAATACAATGAGGATGTTTTTGTACCTATCAAAGAGCAAGGTGCTCTCCTATCAACAGAGAAAGTATTCTCTCTCTCTCTCTCTCTCTCTCTCTCTCTTTTTTTCATTTAATAGCTGTCCAATTAAAATAGCACCAAAGCCTTTCTGACGTCAACCAATACAAACAAATTGTATTCCGAAGCGTTGCTAAACCTTCAATAATGGCGTCTACCTTTAGAAATAATTTTTCTTCTGCTCGCCGTAAGAGACACTTCACCTTTAAACGACAATTAAAACTCGGTTAGACAAATGAGTCAGCCTCTCTCTCTCTCTCTCTCTCTCTCTCTCTCTCTCTCTCTCTCTCTCTGTGTGTGTGGAGCAAAACAGCGGTCGGCAAGAAGCAGGAATCCACAGGTAGAAGTGAAAGTAACAGCCAACAAGTAACCTATTGTGATATTCTATTTTCTCTTTCTTTCTTTCTGCCAGAAGAAAAAAAAGGACCTGACTATTTAGGGAACGAAGTAACAATCGCATTCAAATATACGTAAGCACTGAATGTACGTATGAACGGATTTGTGTATGATTCCTTTCAGAGCGAGATGCACTTACAATTGTTAAGCACAGGATTTGATTGAATACTGGTTATGCAATAGATTCAACAGAACTCGTTACAAACACTAATATTATATATATATATAATATATATATGATGTATATATATATACATATATAGTGTTTTATATAAACACACATGTATATTACATACAAAAATACATACACACACACACACACACACACACACACACACACACACATATATATATATATATATATATATATATATATATATATATATATATGTGTGTGTATGTGTTCAGAGGGGAGTGGCAACAGGACTGGTACATAAGAACATCTTTATCAGTGCCGACGTTTCAAGACAACAAGTCTCATTTTCAAGGCTGTAAATAAAAGAATGAATATTATTACAGCCTTGACAATGAGACTTGTCGTCTTGAAATGTGGCACAAATGAAGATGTTTTTATGTATCAAGTCTGTTTCCACTGCTCTCTGATCTTCATATATCTGACTGATCAGCTGTCCACCTGTATATAATATATATATATATATATATATATATATATATATATATATATATATATATATATATATATATATATATATATATATATATATATATAATATATATATATATACATTATAAGATTCAAGATTTACGACTCATTACAGTCGAGCCAATACGCGCCCTAATGACCGAATGATTCATAATTACACCATTCGAACGGGCACCTGTTAGCTGAGGGCAAAATCACACAGGCTGTGATTTAAATACCCTTTTTTTTTTCTCGATTTTTACTCCTTGGGAGCTAATTACCGCAGATGGGTCGGTGCTTATCACCACACAATTTCTTCGCCCGTAACCGCACGAAACAGAAGCAAATTATCGCGCATGATGCGTAACGTACGCACACTTGTCAAAAGAAATGGTAGCTACCTGTAAACGTTCGTATACACGGGCGCGCGCGCGCGCACATACACATATATGTGTATACGTTTGTGCATATATATACACATATGTGTAATCACGAAAATCTGGAAAGTGCTGAATATATAAAGGCAAGAGCCTTCGTTTCACTTTATTTATATCGAGAGAGAGAGAGAGAGAGGAACAAGAACTCTGAGACAGAAAAGAAAACAAAAAGAAGGGGGTACCTCTAAGAGAGAGAGAGAGAGAGATAATGAAATAGAAAACAACCCGGCCGAAGTTCTGCAGTCAGCAGAAGAAGAAGAAGAAGAAGAAGGAAGAAGAGGAAGCAGTTGTTTCGAGATCAGCGCGCATGAAACCATCCCCGATCGAGAAGGCATCAACCTTAAAACTTGAGCTGCCAAACGGCGCCTCTCCAGCTATGATACCGCATCTTTCGTCGACACCATACACCCGCAGCAACCTACGTACACCTCTCCGAGTACACACAACGTCCTAGCTCACACACTCACATACATACAGACGTATGTGCGTACATACATCCGCAAGACTTCCAGAGTTCCGATGTGAAAGTCATTCGACTTCTCTCCCTCTTCTGCTGCTTCTTATGGGACGGGAATCAGCGAACCCCCTTCAGGCATGCCAACAGCCTTCCAGGCTTGCTTGACTCAGGTTCCGTGGCAGTTTCAGGTCACAGAATGCTCGATGGATGCAGGAAGAAGAAGAAAGTTTTTATTGTGCAAAATGCTTACACAGTACAGCACAACAGGCAACCCGGACGCGGTATGCGTCTATAGGGAAAGCCTTCTATAATGAATGGCATCGGCTGTGGTATTATACGCATACCTTGTCCACCCTACTGATGACTAGACAAACGTCATTCATCAGGGCTGATACGGTACTCAGGTAGTATTACAAAATATAAATGCTCACAGTTAACTACACAGCAGAATTGCAATATATTAAGTAGAGATTACTTATTAAGAGATTACACTGCAAGATTTGTCTTAAGAAGAAAAAATACACAAATACACACGGTAAAACATTCACAACAATGCTTCGCATACTAATTGTTCAAAATAGTGGATAATGATTTATCTAACGTTGCAACACAAGCATTTTGTGTGTGTGAGAGAGAGAGAGAGAGAGAGAGAGAGAGAGAGAGAGAGAGAGAGACTGTTATTCATGAGCGTGGGCAACTGAATCTAAATAAACACAACCGAAATTATACCTGGAGTATGGACTTCCGTGAAATGCCAGAGAGAGAGAGAGAGAGAGAGAGAGAGAGAGAGAGAGAGAGAGAGAGAGAGAGAGAGAGAAATTACCTTACAGACCTTACAGCTCATTCGGGTTGCCCCTGGTCCCTCAGTGTGAGGCACCTCTAATGTCTACCAGAGAATTGCTAATGCATCTTCCAATCTTGGATGGTCTGGAATGCAGCTTAGATATTTGTCGAGCTTATTCTCAAAACACATCTACGCTCACTCCTGATGTTCCTCAGATGAGCTGGCAAAGCATTGAATGGACGCTGCATTATCGATGCTGGTGCGTAGTGGATTAATGTCCTGTGTGCTTTCCTTAGTTTTCCTGGTATAGTTCTGGGCACTATTAATCTACCTCTGCTTGCTCTTGCATTTTCTATCTTACTTTTTAGTTCCAACACTTTCATGCATTCTTTTCTTATGGAAGACCTTTTTTCCACTTTCTGATTTTCTGGAACAAGCTCCTTCTGTCTCTTGGTATACATGAGAGAGAGAGAGAGAGAGAGAGAGAGAGAGAGAGAGAGAGAGAGAGGGGGGGGGGGGGGGTTATATCAATATTGCGTGTGTCCAACAAAATATAAGTCAATCACATCCGGGATAATAATGCAACTACCAAATTGAAATCTCATGTGATGCTTCAGAGAGAGAGAGAGAGAGAGAGAGAGAGAAACTGCTCACGAGACTGGATGGAAGAGATTCACATCATGGTTGGGAGACGGGAAGGAACATGGATGGTGGGGGAGGGGGGTGGGGGTGGGGTTTGTTTACACCTTTTGTGTCAATGTTGACTCTTGCAAGAGATGGAAACCTCTGAAATAGGAAGGAACTTGGAAAATAGACAGCAGGAGGAGGAGGAGGAGGACAGGAATAAACAGAAAGAGGAGATGGAGAGGGACTTGGAGGAGGAGGAGGAGGAGGGTGGAGAGGTGTAGTAGGTGGAGATGAAAGGGTGGGAGGACCGTCCTTTCCAATGTGGGAACTTCGTGGGATCCTGGGGCGTGGCTGAAGGAGGTCGAATGTTGGTGAAACACGAGATGGTGAGAGCCAAAAGGAATACACTAAAAAAAAAAAGGAAAGGGGTAGTTGTGGAGGTCTGTGTGGGTAAAGAGGGGGGTATCTGTAGTACGTAAGACAGAAAAACATACTCGGCCGAGCAGGAATATAAAATAAACAAGAGAAAACCCCCTTTAAGCGGAGAGAGAGAAAACTGGATGAAAGGGCAGCGAGTGAAAGTTAGCTTCAATAGAAATTGGCCCCATGGTGACTCCCGAAATGGACAAAAGCTCTTTGAAGTCTTTCAAGAAAACTTTTTCGAAACTCGGTATAAGATGAAGCGTACAAGACAATTATACAAGCTACTATATGAAGACATAGACATAATTACTCATCAGTTGTACTGTTTTTTCTCATTGGCTATATGCTTCCGATATTATCAAACATAAATCTAAAGATTATTTGTAAATAGTATGCTGACACTATATGTATTATAATGTATATACATATATATATATATATATATATATATATATAAATATACATATATATATATATATATATATATATATATATATATATATATATATATATATATATATATACACACACACATAACGTAGTGTTGGTGGATAGATGCCAATATATATTATATTATATATATATATATATCTATATATATATATATATATATATATATATATATACATATTAGCAAGAAACTTCATAAAGAGAAATATATAAATACAGAAATATAAGTCTAAATTTATGCTCAATCAGATAAGCATACACAATACAAACACATACTACAGTGTTCCTCTAACAATCCAACGAAAAAAAAAAACCACAATGTACAACACTTAGGAACTGAAGACGCGATTCATTAACGCAACAACGTACAAGCACACACACATACAATTCACATACAACTGCCTTTAGTTAGAGCACCAACAGATCTGTATAGCCTTTACACGTACAAACTCTACTTACAATTAAAAAGAATATTTACGTCATAGGAGATGTAAATGGCCGTCTACTTCTCTTAGTGACAGTAGCAATAATATCATCATAATTGGTGGCAGTACAGCAGTATTAACCTGCGTCGCTCCCAGGTCCCAATTAATCCGATTGAAAGTGAAGCGTCAAATGAAATGAGATTCCAGAAAAATATAAGTAATTAATTCCGAGTGATTCTCATCAAATTCAAATATGGGAGCTGCCCTTCAAACTGTCATACTAATTACTATCATAATTAATATTATATCACACAGGGAGATAGGAAGAAAAACGCGTAATTGAGAACTCTCTCTAATGAGCGTTTCATTTCTGCAACATTTATTATTTTACGTTTCTTTTCTTTTAGTTTTGGGCTTGAAGAAAAGAATAAAAAATTATGGAAGTTAATTATAACAAGAAATTCATCGTACAATTTTTCACATATACTATTTTTTTTAACTTTGTCGTTTTCTCAAGCTGAGTGACTCAAAAAAAATAATAATAATAAATAAAAATAAAAATACGATGGTAACTCCCAAACTCTTACTTTTCTCCCCAAACTCTTACTTTTCTATCAAAATAGGTGTAGCTAGTAACTTGTTCTTAAGAGCCTTACGAATTTGTTCCCCAGAATTCCTGGAAAAAGAATTTGAACTAATTCGCAAGCAACTTTCGTCTTTAAAATATCCTGACCATATAATTGAGAAAGCAATTCACAAAAGCTAACGTAATTTTCTACCGACCCCTAAAGACAAGACAGAGATACACCCAACAATAAAATAATAATTTTTTTTTTAACTTCGTCGTTTCCCAAGCTGAATGACTCAAAAAAATAAAAATAAATAAAAATAAAAATACAATGGTAACTCCCAAACTCTTACTTTTTTTTGCTATTAAATAGTCATTGAACACCTGTGGAGAAACTTCCTCAGAACTGCCGATTTAACACCCTTGCACAGAAGGCTCACCAACACTACGTTAAGCCCTGACCAATGCGACGTTGGCATCTACCCACCAACTCTCGAGCTTCCTTGATTTCATGACTTCCTTTTCTAAAACTCTCATATGAGAAATATCCGACACTCTTTAATTTTCAATTCTTACCTCTTCTTCTACCTCTAAGCACTTTCATTACACAATATTAATGAACCATAACCATTAGATAAACTGGAATTTGTCAACCGTGTAATTTATAGCAGCAACTTGCCGGTAACATAGAGTCAAAATGATGGAATCGGCCTTAATAAAGAGAGGCAGGTAAATGAACATCCCTCAAAAGGAGGATGGATTTCGACACGATCGACAACGTCTTCATTCAACCAACCCTTAAGAAGATAAAGGAAGATTATCAGCGGGGGTGACTTAAAATGGCTTGTTTGTGGATGGACCTCTTGGTATAAATACCACCTTTTCTGTAAACTTTTCTCATTCATCTACCTTGAAATGAGGGGAGACAGCAGTCTCTGAAATATAGTACTTTTTCTCTATTTTGGTGGTTTTTATGGGCTCCTTTTATTAGATATATATTATATATATATATATATATATATATATATATATATATATATATATATATATATATATATATATATCAGAGATAAAAGACCAAACATATAGACATATTTTCTTACCTAAAAAAAAAAAAAAAAAAAAAAAAAAAGGAAGGCCAACGCCGAATGCTTGAAATGTTTCTATGACCAGTCGGGGCAGACTAGGCGAGACAAGCTTTCTCTTCTGTGACAAGAGTGGTTTAACCCCGGCTTCTCCCAGGGCAATGAAAGATGACGGGTTCGGATTCGAGCGATGTCAAACGGATGACATGCGTGTCACGGCTAGCTCACCGGGCTGGGGTTTCTGGAGGACGAGAAAATGGTCCATTTCGACGCTAACCGCAGCAGAGCAGGACACTCAAACGGAAACTGTTGCCGACGTGAAAATGAGCCGAAACCAACCAAAAGATTCGAATTCCGGCATCCCACGAGCCCATCCATACATGGTTTTAAATCATAAGGTTAAACTACTTCAAAAATAATAATAATTGCATAATTATACACATATAAAGGACATATTTCCAATTCACGGCTTCTTTAAGACTCCGTCAATTGGAACAACTTTAAACGTCGATAAAATATCCAAAGGAAAATTGCAAAAATTACAACACCATACTCAAGTCTATTTCAGAGTGATAACGAGTAATGTACACAGCTTAGTCAGGTTAACAACTCATAAATATAACTAACGCCCTCTTTAAACAATGACAAACAGATCGTCCAATCAGTAAAACTTCTAATTACAGTTTTCAACTGGGTAAAGTCCAGCAAGAATACAGCATCCCTGCAAACGTACGTAAGTGCATGCGGTTATGCATATGTAGAATTCCTCTGGTGTTCTTAAAGGAGAACTTACAAGTTGACTGGGTTAAAGGAACTGGAAAACAATATCCCCTTAAAATCGTTCTCGTCATCTCGATGGTCGCTTTAATCTCTCGGAGACTGGGCACTGAAATCTGCGCCCGAGAGTATTAATATAGTAACAGTATTTTACACAGAGTCCGTTTTCGATGTTTTCTTACTGCTGACCTTCTCTGTAAATTATGTACAAGGTAAATGATGAAAACTAAAGGTAATATTCCCTCGAAATAATTATGCGCACTTATATACTTCTTTCACGTCGAACCTCCCTCCACGGAAAGACGCTTTCCTCGTCGACGCATGAAGTCCTTGAAAGAGGTCAGAAAGAGAGAGAGAGAGAGAGAGAGAGAGAGAGAGAGAGAGAGAGAGAGAGAGAATGAGTAAGGTGAGGAGTCTACGTGTGGTGGATAAGCCGGCAGCGAGACAACCACAACTTTCACTGCAACGCAAGTGATACCGACGATGACTTCTCTCTCTCTCTCTCTCTCTCTCTCTCTCTCTCTCTCTCTCTCTCTCTCAGATCACTAAAATAGGCTTCCTCGTTGCTCCACCAAGCACGTCGCAAAAAAAAAAAAAAAAAAAACTTACGTAGAAAAGCGAACCGAATAAGCGTCCACTCATCAGTATGGCATCAACAGTACCAAGAATCGTAAGCAACTTTCCCAATATGGCATCAACACTTGAATACATCACAGCAGCAGAGTAAACGACGGAAAGAAGTAAAACACCTTTGGTTACAAACGCATCTGTCGCATTCCAGGAGCCTGCAACTGCATTTCGCGTCCCAGGCTGCTGCTAAGGTTGCTGCTGCAAAGTTCTCTTCGTCTTGAGAAGTTCTGGGTGTCTTTTGTCTAATTGTTTTATTGCCCCCCGCGCGCCGTTCTATGTAGGGTCCTGTTACGCCCCCCACCCACCCCCCCCCCCCCTCACCCCCCCCCCCCCCCCCCCCCCCCCCCCCCCCCCCCCCACCCCCCCCCCCCCCCCCCCCCCACAAAGCGTCCCACACCCTCCCCTCCTACGTAGTCTCCTTCAAGTTTTTTTTCTTTCTTTCTTTTTGATACTGTAATATGTTTGTGTTGCGGAGAAGTTATGTCGAGAAAGAGGCATAAAGACCTGAAGAAGAAGAAGAAGAAGAAGAAGAAGACATAAAGACCTGGAGGAGAAGACGAAGAAAAAGAAGAAAGATAATCATGGAAAAGAAAATAAAGAATAAAACTGTTCTGATCGGAAGGACTGAAAAAAGTTGATATGATCAACTAGAAAGTAATACAGAAAAACAAAGTTCATTCGATCAAGAAGAAGACAAGAAAGTCATCAAGTAAGAAATGAAAGAGAAAGCTACTCTGAGAGAAGAGAAAAATGAAGAAGGAAGCAGGTCTGATAATGAGGATTAGAATAAAGAAACGTATTCAGTTCACGAAGGAAGAAAAAAAAACTTATATGACCACGAAGGAGAAAATGGAATAACCAGATAAAGAAAGAAATGAGAAAAGGAATCCGCTTGCTCAGTTAGAAACTATGAAACTGCTGATCAAGAATAAGAAATAAAGGTAATTATGAAGAAGAGAAAACAATTAAGGAAGAATAAAGCTGACCAATTCCTCATTCTTAAGTCTTACTTTACTGACCTCTAATTTATATATATGTAGTCTCTTGTACAGTACCAAATTACATGAAGAAATCAGAGCGACTGACAAACTGTTGTACTTTTATTTCGATGAAGGCTCCTGGTTCAATAAAAAATAATCTAGAAATTCTTAAGATTGATTGTTTGTTATGGTGTTTTGACGTTGCAAGGAACCAGTGGTTATTCAGCAACGGGATCAACAGCTTTACGTGACTTACGAAACATGTCGAGAGTGAACTATCACCAGAAATACATATCTAACCCCTCAATAGAATGCCCGAGAATCGAACTCGTAGCCACCGAGATGGTAGGCCAAGACCATACCGATCACGCCACTGAGGCGCTTCTTAAGATTGAGAATAAATCAACATAATCACGCGAAGATGATAAAAAAGAAACCAAGTTTTGAACAGACTCATCCAAATCGTCAGCGGTGTAATCGACAGCCAAGAGACGGACATGTGGAAAAACAAGATTATTTGTTGTTGTTGTTTTAGCTGTTCAGACTGAACTGGCCTTGCACCATTACAGGAACTTCCTTAATGGGTATTTCGCATTTTCTTTTCATTCTGAGAGCATGAATAGGTCTCTCTCTCTCTCTCTCTCTCTCTCTCTCTCTCTCTCTCTCTCTCTCTCTCAAAAAGCTATTGTGCAAATGGTAATTGAAGTCAAACAAGACTCCCAAAAATGAATACAGAGCTCAATAATACTACATAAACAGAGTCAAACCACACGAAATACAGGATATCATGTGAAAATCAACATGATTTCAAAACGAAAATCAACATGATTCCAACCCACCCCCTCCCCCACCCGTCTACAAGGCCCTATATAAATTTCAAAAAAAGACCTCTATATATTTTGCCTTGCCATAAAAATAGTCTAAATGGTAAAACTACCTTTTCTGTTCACGAGGGTTTTCTCTGTTGGAGACGCTGCTGCTTTTGGGTTCGAATGAGAGAGAAAGATATATTATATAATATGTATAATATATATAATATATATATATATGTATATATAAACATATTATGGATATAGATATATATACAATATTCATACATATATATGTGTATAGATAGATTATATATATATATATATATATATATATATATATATATGTGTGTGTGGTGTGTGTGTGTGTCTGTGTGTGTATGTGTGTGTGTGTCTATATGTATATACAGATATATAAAATGACATACATATAATAACGTTATAAATATAAAAATATAGATATTTATAAAAATATACATACATACATACATACACACACACACACATATATATTAAACATATAAATATATATATATATAGATATTATATATTACTATAATATATATATACATATATATGTATTGTGTGTATGTATGTATAATCTTTTCTCTCATTCGGACCCAAACGCAGCGTCTTCTCCCACAAAAAAAAAAAAAAAAAAAAAAAAAAAAAAACAAAAAAAAAAAAAAAAAAAAAAAAAAAACAAAAAAAAAAAAAAAAATTGTGAACAGTGGCACCTCTCGTCGGCTCTACTATACAAACAAATACAGAAAAGGGAGGAAGAGAAAAAGAGGCAAGAAAGGCACCACAACAAGGGGGGAAATGGTACTGAGCAAAACTTTGTCGCAGTGCAATTACGGGAAACAGCGCCGCCTTATGTCCGAATATTAGTCTGAGAGGAAGTGGAGACAATAGGTGAGAGAGAGAGAGAGAGACGAGAGAGAGAGAGAGAGAGAGAGAGAGAGAGAGAGAGAAGCGTTAGCCTAGAAAAGCGACGGGGGGACTGAGGTGCCTGTCACGGAAGGGGCTGGTGTGGGGGGGGGGTGGGGGGGGGGGGGGGTGGGGGGGGGGGGGTGGAAGTGGTTCATAAGGACCACCTGTCATTCGTTTTGTGTGGGATTTTCGTCTTCGAATTCTTCGACGTCCGGTCAGCCGGCAAGAGAAAATAGCCTTAGCTTTCGTTTTCTTCCAACTTGTTACATCACCCATACACACACACACACACACACAATCTCTCTCTCTCTCTCTCACTCGCGCGTGCGCGCAGGCACACGCACGTTCTGCTAACGAAGCACACTTCGAGCAGCAGCAGCAGTCAGCAGCAGCCCAGCCACACTTCGCGTCTAGATCCTTAATTGAAATGACCCCCACGCCCCCCTCCCAAAAAGAGTGAGTCATTTCATTCGGAGTCTAACGTGAAAATTAATTTGGAAGAGTTGCAGCAGCTATTCATTAAAGTCACGAGGAGCTTATTCATACTGCAATATAAATGCTACTAAATTCAATTAAGCGTGTTTTTGCCTTTCTGAGAGAGACTGGCGTACGGTCTCTCGTCCAAAAGATGGAAAACGTATGCGCGCGCACGAATGGGAAAATAACAAATTAGAAAAAAATATATGTCGGGAAATTAATATATGCTATGTTAAGAGCTCGCACCGGAACGACTTCAGTTCAAGCATCGTTCACGAATTTGCAGGGCTCTCTTAAAACCATCATTAATTATAATTGCCTTCTTACCAAACAAATAATGAATTTATCACGTATCCAACACAATAATTATATAATTTCTCCTACTAAGAAACGTCAATAATGCCAGTAGCTAAAAAACAAAAAAAAAATGCTCCTGAATATTTTAGTTGTTGATAATCTTATCAATCTCGCTCTGGTAATGCTAACATTCAAATAGACCACGGTGAGGAGAAAGCTTCGACGATATCCTCATTTACTGAAAGCCTTAACTAGGACTCTCCAGGATTTTCAGCGATACTCAAGAATTCTTCACGACATTGAAGTAATGCATTTATAAGAAAAGCCAAGAGAAATCTAGATCTAATAAATCATTAATAAAAACTGTATGAATAAGGAATACCGAACCAGCAGCTGACACACAAAAAACTGACAAGTCATTTAGAGGAAAACAGAAATAAATAAACACAGAAAAAGTCAAGTATAAAAGAAGACTCTTAGTTCTTTTCAAACACTGCGTTACATTTCTGAAATTATAAGACTGATATGTTACAACTGTAGGTTATTCTATCTCTCAAGAAATGGGTCACATTTCTGAAATTATGTGGGTCACCGTTCTGGGCTTCAAAGTTACTGAAAAACAGGATCTTTGAAAACCTTCGCTTCAGCTCTTTCAGATATCGAACAAGGGTCACCGTTCTGGGCTTCAAAGTTACTGAAAAACAGGATCTTTGAAAACCTTCGCTTCAGCTCTTTCAGAATATTCGAACAAGCAAACGTCTGTTCTAATTCGTCACTTATTCCCGCAATTACTCGTCGCCTGTAGATATTCATTCCTTCGTTTTCTGATCTATTCAACATCTAGTAGGGGAAACTGATAAACCTCAAAGATGTGAAATAATTTCTCATAAGCCTGTAACCGGATGTGTGGGGGTGGGTGGGTGTGTTCCCACGGGTTTCCCACAGATATCTTCATAATTAGGCAGTTCACTTATCCTCGGAAAATAAAAACAGACTCTTCAAACTTATGAGTCAGATGTATTTAATGATTTTTTTAAATAAAACCCCAAGCTTTCCAGGAGTCAAATCATTCAGTACGAGACAGCTGTGCAGAGAATATTCATTGCTACTAGAATCAATATGACCAATAAAATCTTCAAGATAAAAAATACAATGAAATTCTGCAAATCATGTACCATGTACCTTTAACACGCAGCTTAGACATCACAGAAAAAATAAAGTCTGAAAAACACAGGATACAGAGAAGTCACCAAACCAGGCGACCTACTATGAGATTCAGGGTCTCTGTAACACGGTTTTTTGGACTTTGCTCCTTGTCAAAGCATCGGATGTAGCTGAAAGTTGACATATGTATATTTTACAACCACACACAAATTTTGTCAGCAATATCAATAACCTAAACCCGATAGTTTTAATTTTTATAGAGTAAAAATGATCTAGCCGACGCCATGGCCAATGATTACGAGCCAAGAGTCGAAAAACATTCATTACGTAAGCAAGGTAAACACACCTTTTGACTAAATGTTGCCCTGCCCATCCACCAGACAGAAATTCCATCGGCTTTGAAACCCAAAGACTTTATGAATGGCGGAACGATACATAGATGTGTGTGGGGTATCAGTGTTAGCGTAGTAATACTACTGTAGCAGTAGTGGCGCAACAGTATAGCAGTAATAGTAGTGGCGCAACAGTATAGCAGTAATATACATGAATTAAACGTTTAGACCAACTGCTGGGATCCTTGAGGATCATTTAGCACTTCTTACAACTACTCGAGAAATTAGTTTTTATAGCCAGAAGTTAAATTTTCTAATACAACAATGCCCATGGTAGCCTTCAGTGTTATCCTGAATTATAACGAGGCGAAAGTGGGTGGAGCCTCATGAAGTCACCATTCTGACGATAATTATTGGTGAAGGTTTAAAGCCAATATACGGTACCGGCTATTTTTTTTCAGTAAATAGGTAGATAGCCAATAAATAAAATTTGCTTGACATTGGATATAGCACTTATCAAATCAAGCTTGTCTACTATGTTTTTGGTAATTACCAACTATTCCCTACATCTTGTCAATCTGATTGTGACTTATAAAGTAGACTAATTTCTTTGGAAACTTATTTTGGGAGTTAGACTAATAATCGAAGTGTTTTTGTATTTATTAACATATTTTGTTGGTTTGTTCATTATGACAATTATCAGTGTAGAGGTTCCAGAGTTCATAAAGGTGTACTGCTTTGCTTGTATTTAAATTTGTATGTCATTGTTGCCAGAGGTTTAGCCTTCGTTACGTATAGCCAATCATGACATCATTTCTTCCCCCTTTCTCGATGGATAAGTTACGTAACGAGTGCGTTCGAAACCTTTTCTCTGAGTAAGTTGGCCCGTCTTCAAAAAAGGTCATTTTTACATTATAAGTACCAAATTTATTCAACCTACGTAGTGCAGAATACACTCAAAATTTACGTGTTGATATAATATGTATTCTGAATAAGCGTTATATTTATGAAATGCATACATAAAAAGATATTGCGAAAAAACCGTGTTACAGAGGCCCTGAATCTCATAGTAGTCAAGCTTCAACCTCAAATTGCATGTAACAATCATCCTAATCTTACAAGGTAATCCAGGATCAGTAACCACCATAAAGGGGAAATAGGAACGCAACTTGGATATCATTTTAAATTTTGATCAATCACTGAATGAAAAACAATAAAAACTGTAGAACATTTTTAACTGATAAATTAATAAAATAATCCAAATAAGAAATAATTTTGCCATATATTCGAAAATAATCACAACGTAACGTACAGGTAAGACGAATCATAGAAAACGGATTATCTTCCTGATGGAGCAGATCCTCCATAATCATGGGCTATTCCTCATTTCGCTTCCTTGCTCAAGGATCAACATTCATGCTATTCCGTAGTCATGCGTCGTTCAAGGTACATCTGGCATTACTCAATATACCTAAATCTCCTTAGCATGCATAAATGCAGTATAGTCAACAGGCTGACCACAACACACCCACCTCCCCACCAGCCTAATATCTATATTTATTACAAAACACGAGTGATTTTTTTTCTTATACTGTCGCACTGGAAACCGACTTCCTATTTTAAAGAAAAATCATATTATAAAATTTGCTGTCACTGAACAGTAATTAAGAAAAAACGCAGCTAAACATACGGGTGACGAACAAATCAATTATGAATACCGAAACAGTTAATTAGGAGGACAAGGGCCACGAATCACACAAATGGATAAGGCATCTCAGGCAATGGATTATACTCCAGGAGAAATAAGCTAATACGGTTTGCTCTACGACAAGTATACTAATAGTGCGTCTCATCCGCCATACAGGATCCGTTCTTAATGGGAGAGGTCTTAAGGTGTGGACAAAACGTTTGGCTACTGCGAAGTAGCCATCTTAAACTCCCACTCGATTCCCTGATATCTCAAGTTAACAAATTTAAATTAAATATGAATGTATTCAACCCATAAACAAATACATCTTCCATATACATAAATGGGACTATTAGTTGCATAAATCCACTGAATATAAATATATATATTTATATATATATATATATATATATATATATCATATATATATATATATATATATATATATATATACAAATGAGAGAGGGAGAGAGAGAGAGAGAGAGAGAGAGAGAGAGAGATGAGTAGATGAGAGAGAGAGAGAGAGAGAGAGAGAGGGGGGATCTCGCTTCGAATCTCGGGACAGGACAAGGCGATATGAACACGATTGTATACTTGGTCCCAAGCAACCTACTTGTCAAGTATTAGCCTCTGATTTTAATCTAATGAATAGTTACTAATATGTGGTGCACAAACGAACAAATAAGGTTGTAGTATCTACAAAAACTTCGTTTGCAAGAGTTATAATATCATTTAGAACCGATAAATAATAAAAGTATTATTTATCTGGACATTTCATCTTCCATAACGAGACTGACTTTCGTAGGAATATCAATATTAACAAATGCCATCATTTCCCCTTACAAACCCAAATAACTCTATTATCTAACTCTGAAAAAGAGACAGAGCTTAATCATTTCATATCAAACAAGATCATGAATTGAATCCAAATGCGAATTAGGCTGTGGTAATCCATCAAAAAAAAATATACGAACGTTTTTTTTCCAAAAACGCTCAGCCAGGGTCTAATTCGAATCACGAATTCTCTCGGTAATATATATGACTGGTATCGCGTATGCGCGCGCGCGGGAGAGCACCGATGAATCTGGTGCGGCGAGGGTTATCTGGGCTCTCACGGTCATTTTTCACAGCGGGGCTCGGATAAGCAACAAGCGAAAACAGATAGCGAATGGAAAAGAGCAGCCACGTATTGCGCGCCTCGGGGATAACCAAACATCAATTGCGATTTTTCATCTCGGTGCAAAAGAAAAAAAAATCAATTGTAGTCTGCAACGACGCACTACATACATAGGGATTTTGTATATGGCACACAATTACACACGCAAACGTGTGCATCTGTGTATGTGGCGTGTTCTTTAATACCCGAAGCAGTTATTTTTTGTCAATATGATATTTTTATGCATAGTATATGTACCTTTCGTGTGTATAAATATGATACATACATTAATAATATATACACATACATATACTACATAGATGTATATATATAGTTATATATATATAGTATATATATATATATATATATATATATATATATATATATGTGTGTGTGTGTGTGTGTGTGTGTGTGTGTGTGTGTGTGTGTGTGTGTGGGTGTGTAAATTGTGGGATGTGTGTGGTCTACGATATTAAACGAAAGTTTAAAAACCATATCTCCTTTAATAACCAATTCAATAAACTGAGTGCAATACCAAGCTAACAATACAAACTTCAACACAATGGTTTTGAATAGGTACCATCATCGCACACGTGACAATCCATTCGCCCTTGTTCCACTAACCTACAAAATACTATTCTCCGCAACATGTTTTGGGCGCAATGTTGTATCATGCAACATCAAGGGATTTAGAATGCCCACAACCTAATTTTACAGATCAACAGAGAGAGAAGGAGAGAGAGAGAGAGAGAGAGAGAGAGAATCAAACATGTCCGTTTGGATTTACCCACCATCTAATTAACTGTGTTCTCAGTATCTCCACACAGTGGGTAAAGCCTGAGTGATTGATCAATGTAAACATGGAAGCAACTAACTCGACTTCACTTTTAAAAAAACTGTATTTCCAGAATCATCCGTTAAACTGCTTCGAAGTGATTTGGGGAAGAGAAAATTTACTGATAACTGCCGATATTTTATGAAAAAGCTAACAAAATCTTATATTCTTACAGGTCTAGGACATGGAAGTAACCTTTACGTGAACTTAAGACAAGAGATGATTCTTACCACAACCCTCATCTGCATTCAAATATTAAGAAACAAAACAATAAAGCCCAACTTGCTTGCTAAGTAAGAGCTCAGGTTGTCTCGCCAACTATCTCAGTGAGTTAGGGCTGGGGATTGGGAGTGACCCTCAGTCATCAGCAGCCACTACCTGGTTCCCCCAGGTTTTCACATGGGTGGAGTGGGGTTTGGGTGCTGACCATACGTATTCATGAACTGGCCTTGGTCTCTACCACTCATGAGTGACCTTTAAACGAGAGCTTATTCATGGAATATATCTTCCATTTGGAAAAGATTCTAGAGAAGAGTAGCGAATAACTATACGGAAAAATAAACAATAATGACGAGAAACGCACGAAGTAACACAATAAACCAATTGAAAAAACTTTTACATAAATGCACAACAACAAAACTGCCACGAGAGAGAGATTTCAAAGGGGAGCATGGCGCTTTGTAGAGGTGCTTCTTCGCCGACAAAGCAAGCACAGCGGCAGATGGCGAACTGCATATATCCGTTGGTCTAAAAACAACATTTTCTTTTAGTAACGAGAAAACCTGCGATTACTTTCAACACATGATGGTTAAAAGTAATAAAACCGCTCATTAGTGCTCTACTGAACCAACTGCTCGAGAATGCGACGGAAGCCAAGGGAATATAAGAAATTCTTGTAAACGTTTGCGAATCATGTGAATACAAAAAGAAGGGATTTTCTTATTCACAATGAACGGGAAATAAACTCTATAGTGCAATTTTGTTTTGATTAAACGCTTAGGGTACATGAATTCTACACTACGTTTAACAACGTCTCAAACAATATCAAAAGACAACAAATGTATAAAGTTTTCCTAACACATAACGGCACGATTACACATACGTACATGTCCATACACACACATGATTATTATATATATATATATATATATATTATATATATTATATATATATTATATAGCATATATATATACACATAGACATACATTATTACATATACATATATAGACAATAACATATATTAATTATATATATATATATATATATATATTATAGTATATATATATCATGTGTGTGTATGGATGGTACGGACATGTACGTATGTGGTAATCGTGCCGTTATGTGTTAGGAAAACTTTAAACATTTGTTGTCTTTTGATATTGTTGAGACGTTGTTTAACGTAGTGTAGAATTCATGTACCCCTAAAAGCGTTTTAATTTCAAAAACAAAATTGCACTATAAAAGTTTTAATATATTATATATATATATAATATATATATATATAATATATTATATTATATATAGTTACAAATACATTAATGGCAAAAAAACTCCGTCGTCCAATATAGGGCTAACCTCTCACCAATACGCTTAATTCCAGCTCCGTGACGGTACGTAGTGTCCTTGTGTCGCCGCTGAGACCTTCTTCGTATATCAACATTAATTTTGTCGATAAGGGAACAATAAAACAACGATGAATATTATCAATGGAAAAAACGTTCAACTCTGCTACTGAATTTAAGGGAGACTGAAGAAAAACCTCGAATAAAAACCTTCATCTACGAGAGAGAGAGAGAGAGAGAGAGAGGAGAGAGAGAGAGAGAGAGAGAGAGAGAGAGCTTCGATAATTTTTCTCCTAAGTTTTCTAATAAATGAAAGAACGGCTGATAAGAAATCAAGCATTAGTGCACGTTCAAAACACTCTTCCAAAACATCGCCGGGAAAAGTGAAGAGCAAATACCCGCCTAATCCAATCTAAGCTCCTATACGGTCAACAAACGGAAGCAAGGAATTAAATAAATATGGCTCCATTTAATTAAACTCTATTCCTCGGACCCTCTGTTTACCTACCGTGATTCCTTGCTCAGTAAACTTCCGTTTTTACTGCCTCGTATGCTTATTTACCTGAAAAAAAAAAAAAAAAAAAAAAAATATATATATATATAAAAACTCATACCTTCCAGTTCGTTTGGTCAGCCAAATATTTTCCAAATACTTTTAAAAATTATGCTACTGATACTGTTTATTTTGGGATTTTGCAAATGAAAAAGTTCTCTCTCCCAATCATTTTATATATATGTAGATTTCTGCTCGAATATAGTAGAATACGAATTAGCTAAAAAAAAAAAATTCCCATGTAGACGAAAAAATAAACCACTGAGAAGAGAAAATAATATACCATGTGCCAAAAATGGGTTAACATAACTTCAAAATTCGCGCGAATTTCAGTACGTGAATGACATATCCATCTGGTATTCTTGATCTTTTTGTTTACCCGATAACTTTCTTTCCAACTGCATTTCATTCGTTCCTTGAAAATGTCTTAGTAAAGACGAAAGTGTTTGGATTGCTGCATATCTTTTCCCTGTGGTATTCGCTGGTGAGAGAGAGAGAGGAGAGAGAGAGAGAGAGAGAGAGAGAGAGAGAGAGAATCAGAAGTATTGCTGTATTGATAAAAATACGTCTTATGGAAATAATCTCAAAATGAGAAAAATGCAAACCACACAGCCTGGTATCAAGTATCAGGAGCTTCCTAGATGCAAGCAGACGAAAGCAAGTTAGTTCCCACACACCATGGTCATGAAACTAACATAACCCCTTATCTTGTAATCACCCTCGAAAACGTACCATAGGGTATATATCTAAGGCTTAACGGTATTATTATATTTTCCAACTTAGAAAGCGACCGTAACGAATGAGTTCATGTCAATGTATAATTATTATTGGTATAAAGGGAAAATAAAAGTAATTCTATCCCTAAATTTATACTAATCTTTTTCGCTCTCCAGATTCAATTCGTCTTGTCGAGATCGCTCGAGGAACTAGACAGTAAAAAAAAAAATAATAATAATAAAATTAAAAAATAAATTTTAGAAATAAAAAACAGTTTTAAAACGGCTAGTTCATGTCGATGTATCATTATTAGTATAAAGGGAAAATAAAAGTAATTCTATCCCTAAATTTATACTAATATTTTTCGCTCTCCAGATTCAACTCGCCCTGTCGAGATCGCTCGAGGAACTAGATAGTAAAAAAATAAAATAATCAATAATAATTAATAACTAATAATTAATAAAATAAACAAAATAGTACAAATAAAAAAAATACATTTGAGAAGTAAAAAACAGTTTTAAAACGGCGAATCACGAGGACTGAAACCGACAAAGAAGATTGTATTAGGCTTTACGTGAAAAAGAAGACGCATTTTTCTTCCTTAGAACTTTCCTAACGCTGCTTATTCCACTCTATTAACTCTCTTGTCATAAACGGGTTCATAAACAGGTTCTTTTACGCCAGACCTTCTTCGTTCTCGTCTTCTTTCTGGAAATATAACTGGATAAAAATGGGTGGAATTTACGTTTTTTTAAACATAATATTAATGAATGCTCTTACAAGACAATTCGTTTACAGACTTTATATTTATGCATATTTTTAAGTAAATATATATGCTCTAGTCTTCTTTCTGGGCGTATAACTGGATAAAAATGGGTGGAATTTACGTTTTTTTTTTTTTAAATATAATATTAATGAATGCTCTTACACGACAATTCATTTTCAGACTTTATATTAATTAATATTTTTAGATAAATATATATGCATGATGGATTTTTGTTGGAACATACAGAAAGGCTAATGCAAAAATCCACAATTGTGGATTATAAAAACAGATTAATAAAAAGTCGTACAAAATTCTCTAAAGCACAACAACTAAATCACAAATAAAAGCATTACGGATTTGCTTTCAATTTTATATTAATGAATATTTTTACTACTATTTTCAGATTTCATATTATCGATTATTTTTAAGCGAAGACAATATGCATCATGAATTTTCTGTGTAGACTAATAAAAATAAAAGCGTAAAAAAAGCAACAACTGAGAAAGGTTAAATGTCATCTCATAAACGTTCGCAAAATTTCTTAGGAATCCCAGTTTCTAATTTGAACAGAATCCGTTCTACACTCTAGTACTAGGCCAGCCGCTCCCGCAACCGACCCCCCCCCCCCCCCCCCCCCCCCCGCCCCCCCCCCCTCCCCCCCCCCCCCCCCCCACACACACACAAAAGAACAAATCAGAAACATTAATTATGCGCTACAATTTTGTTTGTATCAGTCTTATCACCATCAATACAGTTTTCCATTTACTTCATACTTTCGTAAGCTTGACATAGATATGCACTTCTATTTCAAAACTAGTTTTGTTATTCATAAAGCAGATATTTTCTAATAAACTCAAAACTGACATTAAAAAACCTTAAATTCACGACGTTCAATTCTATTCATCGCTGTGTGACGTTAGTACACCAAATGAATGAATCGATCAACTAGATTTGACTTAGCGTCAAATTCATTTCCGTTCACTTTAAAATTCAACACAATTTGGAGGTTAGCACGACCAATGATCACTTAATGAAGAACTTTGATATCCCTATTAAAAGAAAAAAAAAACAAGACACGAACAAGATTTTTCAATATATGGGAAAACCTTAAGCTAAATAGCACAGAATAAACAAAGATTAAGAATTCCTTGCTTCGCAGTGTTGCAATGCATGTATCTGCAAACCTGACAATACCTACAGAAGGTTAAATCTGGACACTTTGAAATGTAGGTTTGCAGGAGAATGTAAGATAAAAAGTGAAATAGATCATGTTGCAGATGTACCCAAAGTGGACGAGTTGAGAGTTGGTGCGAAAGATAGCAACAGCAAACACACACACACACACACACACAAAAACTTTGGACTGACCAGTCATCTTTTCTTATGGAAAGGAACATTGTAAATGGTACCTGAAGACAGATCAAATAGCAGCAACCCAAAGGGAAGTCAAAGAAGTCGCTGGATTGTGATACTTGGAGGAAAAAAAGAAGTCTGCAATATCTAATAAATGGAGAAAAAGAAGGAGATGGAGGTCAAAGCTCTACCTGGGGGCAGAGCGCTAGATGATCGAGATAAGGATGACAAGAGACCAAATTTTTATTTTTCGTAACAATATTTCTAATACATGATGAAAGAAATGTAGCTGCCGGATCGTAGTCCAACTATATTTTCTCAATGACAATATTCCCAATGCATGTTGAGAGACACTAACTGCAGCGTAACTAAAAAAAATTTAATAAAATGGGTTCATTTGATTTGATTTATATAGATTTTTGGTATTATGCCAAGTACTTGGGAAACTAAGGCCATTCAGCGCTGAAAAGGAAATTGACAGTAAAAGGTTTGAAAGGCGTAACAGGAGGAAAACTCGCAGTTGCATTATGAAACAATTGTTAGGAGAGGGTGGACACTAAGATGGACGAAAGAGAATATGAACGGAGTTACAGTAAAAGGAATGAAAGTAGTTGCAGCTAGGGGCCGAAGGGACGCTGTAAAGAACCTTAAGTAAAGCCTACATTGAATCGAATGAGGTGCACTGACGGCACTACCCCCCACCCTCTACGGGGATAGAATGGGTTGAGCTACACGTTTCCCAGCAGAAAATGAAAACACAAATAAAACCAAAGATCAGGAAAAGACACCCGGGATAAAAGCACTCACAATATTCGTCGTTGCTTTTAAAAGATCTACCGTAGCTTGAAAGTCGCATTCTCTTCAGTCCACTCCTAGACAGTCTGGAAAGTTATCCCGAAGAGTATCATGGAATCAACTAAACAAACAGAGTCCACAAGGAAATCGACAGGTTGATTTTTTTTTATTTCCTCTCTCTTTCTGCTTAGCTTCAAGTCGAACAAGACTTGTTAATGCAACCGCCTTTACTTTTACAAATTCACCCTGACCTCCCTTTTCATTTCACTGCCCTTTTACACTCGGTCTTTTGGTTTTCCAAAAATTGTGTTTTTATCTGTCGTTTCATTCTTGCGTGTGGGGTAGGTACGTCTTTCTTTCAGAGTCAGTCTGACAGCACGCTTTGAAAGAATATATACGTTTCTCACTGTCCGGCTTTCGTAGCGGCGAACAAAGAAAGAGAAAAAGAAAACACTGCATTCGTATTGCCATTGTTACAAAACAGGAATGACGACACCCCCTAAAAAATAAAAAATAAAAAAATAAAAAAAAAGACAAAGAACCCTTTTTTCTCATTTGTTTCCTTTTATTGTGGAGGTGATTATTCGGGTGCAAAGAAAGGTGGATTCTCTTCTTCTTAAAAGATTACAGGAAGATTTATTGACTCTTTTATCATTGTGAAACACTCGCAACTCGATTGCTTCATCGTTCACAGGCGTCCAGGCATGTTCCGAAAAGTGAAAATTACACAGAGTACATTATGACATTTGGCACTATATATATTGTAATAAGTCCCTAAACAAGGCGTGATATGACCTCCAGCTTACTCGAGACGCATGCAAGATTTTCCCCGCACGCCTAAGTTGTAGACATTGTATTTACAACTTTTAACGTAAACTAAAACGTGCTAAAATCTACGGTCAAATAGAGCCTGACTTCACCACCCATAATTAAAATAAATATGCTATATTTCATTACAAGTAACTTTTCTCTACTGTTTAACATCCACACTATTTTTTACACTCTCATTCTAATAAATATATCATACATATCCTATCCTAAAATTTCTGTATCTTGAACTCAGCTTGAAACAACTTTTTCAGACCTTTTTTAGGATCTTCCATAGACCTTTCCTAACCCCCAAGAAGAGGAAGAGGAAGAAGAAGAAGAAGAAGAAGAAGAAGAAGAAGAAGATAGTAAGCGAAAATAGGAGAATTTTAATCCTGCTGGACAGGGGGATTGTGATCTGTGAGGCAAAGGATTCAGTGCTTGTTTTGAGACATTCAACAAATATTCTACAGAAGGAACTCTAAAAGTACTCTTCTGTCATATATCCCTTTTCTTCGTGCATTTCGTCATTTACCCCTTGTGGCCCTTCGAAAAAAAAAAAAAGAGTAGGCAAGAAGCTGCCCCTTCAACAAAAAAATAAATAAATAAAAGAAACAACAGAGTCGGCAAAAAGAGGCGGAAAAAAAGGTTAGAAAAACTTTCATGTATCATAGATATAAAAATGAAATAAAAATACAGAAATCATGACAGGGCAAACTATGCTGACTCACTGAATCAACACCATCTTATTAATTGGAAGACATGCTGATGAAAACGGAACTCTCGTGACTTCGTTGGTTTCCATGCAGTTCTTAGACTTGGACTTCAGTGCTACTAGGGTTGGGCAACAAAACCTTTAAAATTGCCCTGGGACTTTTTGTGGACAAATCACCACACACCCTATCTATTCCTTCCTAAAACCTAGGAGAGGAACGAAGATAATGAATCTGGCTGTGATTTAACTGTAAATCACGGTATCTAAAATTATCAACTGGAAAAATCTAAACGGTTTACTATTATTGAAGAAAAGACATCTTTTGCATAAAATTGACGATAAGCAATCACGTGCCACCATGATTCCTATCATTTCACATCGTCTGAGAAGAAGGTCGACCACTAATTTTGGGTTTAAGACTAACCTTTTCTTATTTCCATTAGATCGAACTAGGTATGTACAAGTGATAATGATTCATCCTCAACAGCTTTTGCCAATGGCTTTCTTAACAAAGTAAGGAATATTTACGATTCTAAATAAACAATATAGTTTCAATTTATTCATATATTTTAGTCTGCGTTATTTCGTCTATCGTTCAAAATGGGTTTGTTTGATCGACTTATAAGCCCAGATGACGAAAATTATATATATATATATATATATATATATATATATATCATATATATATATATATATAATATATATAAAACATGATTCCATTTAAAATGGAAATCTCTCAGCAGCCACAAGTTCGAAAACTGAAACCGACAGCGTCTATTAGAGTGTCTTTTTCTTTCCCTTTATTCACAAGTTTCATAACATTTCTTATTCCACTCGATTAAATCCTTTCGACGTAAACAGGTTCTTTTATGCCAAAATCTCCCTCCACCTCCTCCCCCACCCCCACCCCCAACCCCAACTTCTTTTCTTTCCTTCCATCTTGGCATCATCTACTAACCAGACCAAAAAATATAGCTTCAGGCGAAACCGTTTCTTGGGAATAATGACTTTACGTTTTATTCACATTCAAACGCGTTAGTGCTCGCTCTTTTTCCTTTATTTTTTCTTTTTTTCTTTGACAGGTACAAGAGCCGGGTCTATTGTTTGTTGTAACCAGGTCAATTTCAACTTCGATCCAGTCCAATGATTTTAATCAGGGATCTGTTCGTCTGTACGCTCGCTAAACTTGTCGTAAAGTTAGTCAAAATAAGGTATATATTATTGTAACAGTTACAGGCGAGGATCATAATAATAAATACACTTTAGCATATCTGGGTTTTCTGCTGAGCCAAGAACCCAAAATCGCGTCATAAAAATAATTAACATGTTCGAGAAGTGAAACTCGATATGTTATTAACGCTGCCTTTCCCTCTGAATTTCACAGGTTTTCAGTACTAAATATCATCATGAAATCGACAATGGAAAAGAGAGAGAGAGAGAGAGAGAGAGAGAGAGAGAGAGAGAGAGAGAGAGAGAGAGAGAGAGAGAATTTCGTTCGAAATTTAACGTACCTCTGAACGTATATATTAAAAACATTTCTTGCATAAGAAACATCACAAATTCCAAAAGTATGACACAAGCTAGGTTAGCACGAAATGAATAAAAAAATAAATAAATAAAAAAAAAAAAATTTATTAAGAGTATATGCATAACAAATGTTCATGCAGACTATGGAATGACAGTATTTCCGCTGCCCAAATCTACCTCTATTAACCTATTTCCAGAAAATGATGACAGGATTTTCAAGAGTTTTCCAATGCTTACTTTATCCAGTGATGGCTGAAATTCATTGTGAGTTTGCGGTACCGGGTGGTTAGGCAACTGTGGTGGGTAACATTAGGCTTAGAGGATGCCTTGGGTGGACACCCTCTTCTAGTTCCTCGTTGGACGAATGGTTTACGTGCTCGCCTACCGATTCGGCAGTCCCAAGTTCGATTCCCCCCACTCTGCCAATGTGGAATCAGAGGACTTTGTTTCTGATTTGAAATTAACTTCTTGATATAATGTGCTTCGGATCCTACAATAAGCTGTAGGTCCCATTGCTAGGAAACCAATTGGTTCCTAGCCACGTAAAATATCTAATCCTTCGGGCCAGCCCTAGGAGAGCTGTTAATCAGCTCAGTGGTCTGGTTAACCTAAGATAAACTTTCTACTTAAAATGTGGTTTACCTTCGGTTTCCAAAGCTAGTCTCAAGGAATCCTCTACGCCTAATGTTACCCACCACAGTTGCCTAACCACCCGGTACCGCTAACTCACAATGAATTACAGCCATCACTGGAAAAAGCAGAAGTCCAAAGAGATCTACCCATTTCCATAATTTTTTTTTCCACAACTCAACATACCTATTCAAAGTCATTCATTTGAATCCAACACCCTTCACCTCTTTTCTACTTCCTACGTGTTTCCTGGATTTTGAAACGACAAGGAGAACACGTAAAGAATAGTAAATGTAAAGGATAGTATACAAAAATGTAGATACTTTAAGGATATCACTAAAATAAAAAAAATGAATTTAATAAAAGCAGATTCAAGAAACAACAGCAAAAAGGGGCCAACATTAACACACCTAAACATTTATAGGTATTACAAAAAACAATTGACACAGAAAACTCTCGTTTGTGGAGTTTCCCCGCATGCATCTGTGACTTCACATAATAGACAAACGATTATCAGAAAAAAAATCACATTACAGAAGGATATCCGAGACTCCAACATGACAGTAAGATGATGGATGAGACTTCCTATTACAGACAGTTGATGAATGAGCCTTCCTATTACATAAGGATACCCGGGGCCTAGCACGATTCAAGGAGTTTGAAAGGGAAACGACTGAAGATGACGATTGTCTTTAAGAAGGTGGAGAAGTGATCACAAGAAAAAGTGGAGATGACGATTGTCTTTAAGAAGGTGGAGAAGTGATCACAAGAAAAAGTGGAGATGACGATTATCTTTAAGAAGTGGAGAAATTTGATCACAACACAAGAAATGGAAAAGACTAAGCATGACGAGAAAAAAAAGTGGAGATGACATTGTCTTTAAGAAGTGGGGGAGAAGTGATCACAGATGTGGACGCCGGGAAATGAGAGAAAAAAGTGGGGAGATGGACGATTGTCTTTAAGAAGGTGTGGTAAGAAGTGATCACAAAAAGAAAAATGGAGATGACGATTGGTCAAAATATTTAAGAAGGTGGAGAAGTGATCACAAGAGGTGGAAACGACGGGGAAATGAGAGAAAAAGTGGAGATGACGATTGTCTTTAAGAAGGTGGAGAAGTGATCACAAGAAAAAGTGGAGATGACGATTGTCTTTAAGAAGGTGGAGAAGTGATCACAAGAAAAAGTGGAGATGACGATTGTCTATAAGAAGGTGGAGAAGTGATCACAAGAGGTGGAAACGACTAGGAAATGAGAGAAAAAGTGGAGATGACGATTGTCTTTAAGAAGGTGGAGAAGTGATCACAAGAAAAAGTGGAGATGACGATTGTCTTTAAGAAGGTGGAGAAGTGATCACAAGAAAAAGTGGAGATGACGATTGTCTGGTTTAAGAAGGTGGGAGAAAAGTGATCACAAGAAAAAGCGGAGATGACGATTGTCTTTACGAAGGTGGGGAGAAGTGATCACAAGAAATAGCGGAGATGACGATTGTCTTTTCAGAAGTGGAGAAGTGATCATAAGAGGTGGAAACGACGGGAGGGAAAAGGAGGGGAGAAAAAGTGGAGATGTGACGATTGTCTATAAGAAGGTGAGAAAAAGTGATCACAAAGAGGTGGAAAAACGACGGGACAATGATGAGAAAAAGTGGAGATGACGATTGTCTGTACAAGATGGTGGAGAAGTGATACGCAAGAAAAAAGTGGAGATGACGATGTCTTGTTTAAGAAGGTGGAGAAGTGATCACTAAAGACGGGAGGAGACGATTGTCTTTAAGGAAGGTGGAGAACGATCACAAGAAAAAAGGCGGAGATGCGATTGTCTTTAAGAAGGTGGAGAAGTGATCACAAGATGGAAAACGGGACGATGAGAGAAAAAAAAGTGGAGATGACGATTGTCTTTAAGAAGGTGGAGAAGTGATCCACAAGAAAAATCGGAGAGACGATTGTCTTTAAGAAGGTGGAAGGAAAAAGTGATCACAAGGGAGAAATGGACAAACGACGAGAAATGAGAGAAAAAAGTGGAGATTGACGATTGTCTTTAAGAAGGTGGAGGAAGTGATCACAGAAAAAAGTGGGAGATGACGATTGTCTTTAAGAAGGTGGAGAAGTGATCACAAGAGGTGGAAACGACGGGGAAAGGAGAGAAAAAGTGGAGATGACGATTGTCTTTAAGAAGGTGGAGAAGTGATCACAAGAAAAAGTGGAGATGACGATTGTCTTTAAGAAGGTGGAGAAGTGATCACAAGCGGTGGAAACGACGGGGATGAGAAGAAAAAGGTGGAGGGAAAAACGACGATTGGGGAAAGGAGAGAAAAAGTGGAGATGACGATTGTCTTTAAGAAGGTGGAGAAGTGATCACAAGAAAAAGTGGAGATGACGATTGTCTTTAAGAAGGTGGAGATCACTCACAAGAGGTGGAAACGACGGAGAAAGGAGAGAAAAAGTGGAGATGACGATTGTCTTTTAAGAAGGTGGAGAAGTGATCACACGATTTTCGGATGGAAACGGACGGGAAAGGAAGAAGGAAAAAGTAAAAAGGAGATGACGATTGTCTTTAAGAAGGTGGAGAAGTGATCACAAGCGGTGGAAACGACGGGGAAATGAGAGAAAAAGTGGAGATGACGATGTCTTTAAGAACTTGTAAAAAGAGAGAATTGATCACAGAAAAAGTAAAAAGAGAGACGATTGTCTTTAGAAGGTGGAGAAGTGATCACAAAGAAAAAGTGGGAGATGACGATTGTCTGAAGAGGTGGAGACGGTGTGTCACAAGAGGTTGACGAAGTGCAAAGGAGAGAAAAAGTGGAGATGACGATTGTCTTCAAGGTGGAGAGGTGGTAACGATGGGGAAATGAGAGAAAAAATGGAATGGCTCTGTGTAGCTAAGTGAGAAAGAATCCGAAAAAAAGATGAGTGAAGGAAGGCCCATAAAACAGAGGGAGGTCAAAATGACTGGTAAAAAGAGAGATATGAACGGTGAGTGTATGTGCTCGATGCAAAACTGAATAAAATCATTCGTTTTCTCAGTTCAATCCTGTTTTCAATCAAACCTTCCAATGCCTTATTTCATACAATGAATGAAATACTAGATGAATATAAAACCAAAGTGAACTGAAAACTTTAGCCGAATCTCATCTTTTGTTGGGGGGGGGGGGGGGGCGCGACACTTCAATTCACAACGATAAAAGATCTCCACGCACAAAAAAAAAAAACAAAAAAAAAAAAAAAAAAAAATAAAGTAAACAGTATTTCTACTTGAGGAAATGTAGCAACCGCTCGAAGGAAAAAAAAAAACTCATCTCTAGTTATTTTAGTCGGCGTTGTTCAAAATCCATCCAATTCATTGCGGGGAATGTTGAAAGCCACCACACGGAATGTCATGGGATCAACAAAAGCCTTAACAACAAGTCCACAAAAGAATCGACAGCTTGAAATGGATTTTCCTCCCGCCCCTTTCTACTTACTTCCCTTTAAGTCGCACAGGACTTACAAATTGTGCCGAGTTATTGTCTTTTATTACTTTTACTTTTCCCGATATTCACATTTCTTTTATCATTTCCAAGTTCATTTAACGAATCTTGGCATCTCCTACCAGTGTGCGTTTGTGTGCCAAAGCACTTGTATTTTTCTCTTTTATGGATTATTGTTTTATTCCGACCTACATGCATGTGCATTCTGAGTCTTCCTTCTATTATGTGTATACATTCGCCTGTGCTGGAAGAATACCTTTGTTCACTGTCTGGCGTCATAAGACTCGACCAATAAACAAGGCCACCAAACCGCCCCTCTCTCAAAAAAAAAAAAAATACACACACACAAACTTGGATTTAACATTCATTTCTGTAAAAAACTGCGATTATGACAATCTTGAAAAACCTGAACGACTTAATTTTTAAGACTATCTGTTCTGGAAAAGCTGACTGCGCTGAGTTAGAGCTTTTTTTTTTATTATTTTTTTTTTTTTCGTAAAATTTATTGGCCCCTTGATGGCAGTAAATCCTCGATACTTGAGAGCAACATCACAAGAGCCTTCGAAGTGACAGGTTAAAAACGATTATGTAGCGATTTCAGCTACGGTTTGACACCCTTTTAACTTTCCAATACAAAGCCTTACAGATTTTTCTTCCTTTTCACAGAGCACTTAAGCTGACTGCGGCGTCGTGGCTTTAAACACCGTGTGACATATATGTGACATATCTTTATGGGGAAACTTTAAGCTATAAATTATGTAAACTTTCCTAGTCTAAGGTTCTCATCTTTTCCTCAGGTAAAAGTAGGAGAAACGCGTAACTATCGACCCAAGGTTCAAGGAAATGAGATAACAGCGAGGAGTATTTATATATAAAAAAAAAGAAAAAAAATCCCGAGGCCCAACTTAGAACTGATCCGCCCATCACTTTTAAAGTGGAGAGGTTCAAGGAATAAGTGAAGACTGAACAGAAACTGTCATTTAGTCGTCCTGTTTGGGGATTACTAACCCTCGTCGTAGATTTGGACATGAATGGCTACACGAGCCTTGTCATTTATCCCTGCCCGTGTGCGTGTTTTGTTTGTTTGTTTGTTTGTGTGGTGTTTTTACGTTGCATGGAACCAGTGGTTATTCAGCAACGGGACCAACGGCTTTACGTGACTTCCGAACTACGCCGAGAGTGAACTTGCTATCACCAGAAATACACATCTCTCACTCTCAATGGAATGCTCGAGAATCGAACTCGCGGCCAGCGAGGTGGCAGGCCAACACCATACCAACCAAGCCACTGAAGCGCAACCCCCGCGTGCGTGTGCGCATATGTGCCCGTGTGTAAGTGGAAAAAATATCTTGAACACTCGTATTACAGAGTCAGATGAAATAGCTCAAAAGAATATTTTTTTTATTTGATACCTTCCCTTTAAATATGGGAAGGCTGTTTGGAACCACTGTTCTGTAACGGGAAAAATATGAAATGTACGAAATATGGTTCTGAGGTTTGGGATTGTCTCTAGGCTACGAAGACGGAAGGCTATATCAGTTAAAAATCCTCCTTCTTCCTGGAGAATTTGGTAGATGAAGTGAGTGGGGATGTATGTATATATGTATGTATATGTATTTGTGTATGTACTACGCATGTATTCAAGTTTACTAAAACTTTAACAGCTTGATTTTTAACTTGTGGTAACGTAATATGACTTTTCATTACAGATGGTCAATTGTTTGTCTGATTCATAATAATAATTATCATTATACTAGCAATCTACGGGCATAACCAGCTCCGTTTCAGGGAATCCCTTCTCACCCCCACCCCCTTTCAGAGTTGGGGGAGGTAGGATGAAACCCCATTATAAACAATTTAATGGGTCCTCACTATAACCCTGCCAAGTTTCATGCCCATCGGACCAATCGTTGGCCGTGATTGAATGACAGACGGACGAACAGACATAACGCCCATTATAGTAAGATTATTTATTATTATCATTATTATTACTATTATTATTATTATTATTCATAAGGAATAAACCCACAGGGACCACTGACTGGAAAATCCAGCTTTCAAATAATATGCTGATCACCTGAAAGAAGCACAGAAGGAATAGGAAATACGGCAAGAAGGATCAGTTATCAAAAAGTAAAATATGAAATTAATAATTAAAAGATAAAAACGCCAAACAGCAAATCATTATTCAAAATAAACCATTATCACTAATAAATAAAATACAAATTATAATTTAATTTCAAAGAGAATTTGAACCCATTAAGGGAATTCCTACAAGGATAAGGTAGCTGACATGGATATGGTCCCTATTAACTCATCAAAGGAATCTCTACGAGGATTCCCTCATTAATAAGGATACGGTTCGTCTTCCAACTCTGACGTCGACCTCCTTTAAATAAATGATGCCACGCCCAGCATACGGTAAAATGACAAATCTTCTGGCGCCAGAAAATTTATCATAATGTTAAGATCCCGGTTTATTCCGCATATGAAATAATGAAATTCAATATAAAGTGAGTTAACAATTCCTTTTGCTCAAATGATCTCAGCAAGCAAGAGTAATAGTAACATTTGGACACGAGCATACTATATAATATAGATATGTGATCACCCACACGGTAGCATTGCAAACTTCTTTGGCACAGCCTTCGTGTGTTGTGCAACATAATATAACGATTCAACACGGAGAAGTAAATAAATTTGAAGACGGAATTTAATAGGGTTCGCCATCTTGTCTTTGTGAAAAGCTGAAAAGGCGAAGTTCCAACACTAATACATTCACCACCCAAAAGGATCCTTTCAACAACAAACGAACAAACATATGTTTGACAGGACCGAAGAAAATGAATCATGTTTATCGTCTCTCGCTATTGAATAACATAGATTAAGTCATTAGCATTTACGATAACTATATCTCTAGAGAGAACCTGCTTTCTGAACCTCAGTTGATCCTTTGTGCTATGGGGTAGAGAGAGAGAGAGAGAGAGAGAGAGAGAGAGAGAGAGAGAGAGAGAGAGAGAGAGAGACCTTATGATGCTCATTACAACATCGAGTACTTTAATATTCACCTACCATAGACAGCACAAAGTGGCCCCCAGAGCTCTTGTGACTATTTATAAAAACTGACACAAGGAGACAGGAAGTAAAAGACAGATACAGTGTCTGTCAGTTCAAAACTGTTCAGCGCCGACACAAGCTCTGTTGTTTGCAGCAACCCTGCACGAGATGCAACCCCTTTCAAAACGACAACATATATCAAGATGAAGCGTCTAGCTTAGTAACAACACATGGGTAGCTGGTCATTCGGTGTTTGGTTAAACATTGCAAGTTATTCAATGTTCTGTGAGGCCTGTTGTTCGCATTTTACTCTCTCTCTTTTTTTTTATCTTTTTATTTATTCTTCTTTTGTTTTCTCTCTCTCTCTCTCTCTCTCTCTCTCTCTCAATCATTATATATACATATATATGTATATATGCACAAACGCGTGTGTGTATGTGGGGGGCATGTTAATATTATTGGCATTTATATGCATGTTTGCTTAAAGCTATGCGTTTATAGTAGTTGGTAAATTAAACAAATTTAAACAGGAATAAAGAACGAGAGAAAAACAATCTTCCAGCTATAAAGCTTTAACAAAAAGCCTCTTCATCGATTTCACCAAGCAGGCACACACACACACACACACACACACACACACACACACACACACAATCGTTCAGTGAGCACCCTCAATCAAAACAGTGGCACGAAAAAAAAGTCTCTTCTTTACTATCGCTGAAAATTCATGAAGTTGCGTCTGTTACAAGGCGGAAAGCTGTTCATTTGAAAGATGTCTTTGTCTTTATCTATAAGCACACACACACACACACACAGAGAGAGAGAGAGAGAGAGAGAGAGAGAGAGAGAGAGAGAGAGAGAGAGAGAGAGAGAGGATACCATTCAATGAAGTTCTTTTAACGCCAGACCAAAGGAAATGATGATGAGTGCCAGGCACTCTATCGGCACTATGCAAGTCCATTCAAATAAGCATCAGCCGGATGCTGGATGTTGGGGTGGGTTTGGGGGGGGTGGGGTGGGTTTCTTGGTCAAGTGGGGGTTGGAGTGGAGGGGAGGGGAGGGGATTAAACAGGACGGGGAGAGAGGAGGAAGGAGGAGGAGGAGGTTCAGATTCAAACAACCTACGTTTAATATTATCTCTGAAAGCAAAGTCTTCGTAACAGCGAGCCACAGAGAGAGAGAGAGAGAGAGAGAGAGAGAGAGAGAGAGAGAGAGAGAGAGAGAGAGAGGAAGTACAGTACACCGTGGCTGGTTGAATTACCAACATTATCAACACTGCGATCGCCTCTAAAGCCGCCTTTTGTGCCGTGGAAGTGTCTCATCTAGTTCACAGAAGAGGTACAGTACTGTGCTCTGGCGCATTCACTGAGGTAGGAGATGCGAATTAAGAATAACCTGTAAATGTGTCGGGGAAGGATATCCCTATTAACAAGGATCCGAAAAAAAAAAAAAAAGACTGCAGTCCATTTTGGATTTTGTTCGTCAATCGACAGATTTCGCTTTTCTTTTTCACTTCAAACAGACGGAGTCTGAGAAGTGTGTTCTGCTGTATTACAGGGGATGTTTTGCATTCTCAATTATTTTCTATCTTTTAAGCTGAAAATAAATGTTTATAAACATACCATAGCTGCAATTTTTTTTTCTTATTTTGACAATAGACATTTTAGTGAATGTGTTCTACACCACTTTAACTAGTTCCTGTTGGGAGAGCATGGCTCGTCTCGCATTTTGTTATGTAAAAACCAATTCAATTCATTACATATTTTTTTTCAACTTAACTCAAACAATACTTAACAAACACAAACATAAACATGATATACGTATGTATGTATGCATGTACATTTATATATACATACGAATACACAAGTGTTTTAATTTTCCTTCGTGGCTGTAACTTTGTTCATATGTATGTATGTATGTATGTATGTATGTATGTATGTATATATGTATGTATATATATATATAATATATATATATATATATATATATATATATATATATATATATATATATAAATTATATATTGTATAGTTCACAACTCAATTAAAATTCTGTTATTCTCCAACCATTAAATATAATAAGGTACCTGACGAGCCTTTTCAAGCGTTTTGACCTTCAAAGAGATAGGAGTGTCAAGTTGCCCTAGCAATACATACTTCTTTGTGTTTCCCTTGGACCTCATACTCAGACAAATGACTTTAACTCGGGAAAAATATACGACAGGCCAAAGCTTTATCCGATGATTGGGATAATTAAAATCCTTATAGAAACAAGGTTCTTGGTTTATAGCACAAATACAAAACCTAAGAAAATTTTTTAGTATATATATTATGAGTATATATATTATAATTATATATATAAGATATAGATATATATATTACATATATACATATTACTATACAAATATACTATACATATATACATATATACCTATATATACATATACATATATAGATAATAATATATATATAGAACCTTAGGTATAGGAATACCAATGGGAATAATGAAATTTTTAAAGTTTAGAACCAAAGTGGCAAAACAGCTGGGATCTATGGAGTGGTCATTCGGAGCTGAGGAGGGAACAAATTGATAGTAAAAAAAGGTTCCAAAGTTTAAATAACGGGAGGAAAAACCTCAAAGGCTGTTGCAATATGGAACAATCACCACAACCACCCCACCCCCACCCCCCCCCCCCACCCCCCCCCCCACCCCCACCCCTTTATATATATATATAAAATTATATATTGTTATAGTTCAACAACGCAAGTTAAAATTCTGTTTATTCTCCAACCTATTAAATAGCTAAGAAAAGTATAACCTGACGAGCCGTTTCAAGCATTTTGACCTTCAAAGAGATAGGGAGATGTCAATGGATCCACCCAGCACATGTTCTTTGTGTTTCCTGGACCTCATACCTCAGACATGACTTTAACTAGGGAATATCGACAGGCAAAGCTTATCCGAAGATTGGATAAATAAACTTTATAGAACAAAGTTCTGGTATAGCACACGTAAACTGGATTAGTGAAATATATATATATATATATATATATATATATATATATATATATATATATATATATATAGTGTGTGTGTGTGTGTGTGTGTGTGTGTGTGTGTGTGTATGTGCGTGTGCGTGCGTGTGTGTGTGTATGTGTGCGTGTGTGTGTATATATATATATATATATAATAATATATATATATATATCTATATATATATATATATATATAACTTAGGTATAGGAATACAATGGAATGAAATTTAAAATTTAGAACACAGGCTAAATAGTGGGATCTATGAGGTCATTCGGAGCTGAGGAGGAAATTGATGATAAAAAGGTTCCAAAGTATAATTGGAGGAAATCCTCAAAGCTGTTGCACTATGGAACAATCTTTAGGAGAGGGTGGAGAGTAAGAAAGAAGAAAGAATATGAACGGAGGTACAGTAAGCTAAAGGAATGAAAGTGGTTGCAGGTAGGGGCCGAAGGGAATGATGCAAAGAACCTTAAGTAATACCTACGGTGCAACGGTGTAATTAAGGATATGAAAAGCAAAAAGGCAAGAGACAAGAGGACAAATCGTACGGACGGAGCAAATTCGTCCCCCCGTGAGACTCGCGCCATCGTTCAATGGATCCCCCATCCCGCAGGAGAGCAGCAGCAGAAGGTGTCCTCGCCCCCATTTCGAGCCGGGTGTTTTCGAGGGTCTCGCCCGACGCCCGATGAGGAAGCGGCCTCATCCGGCAGTCTGCTTTCTTTGCAAACATTCCCTCAAATAGCCTTCCTCGAGGCTAGAACAAACATGCAGAACAATTGGCACCCACCCTGAGCCAACAAACCTGTTTTCACGTTTTTTATCAATGCAAAGAGAATTGCAGCAGACAAGATGCTTAACCTGAGATCACTCGAAACACGGAAGGGAAAATCACGCACATCCACACGCCCATGCACGCGCGCACACACATACACACACACAATCACGCACACACGGAATATTCTATGAGGATAAAGGCTCTTACGCGAAGGCATAGAGCCAGTGAATAATCTTGTAATTAGCATAATCTTAGGTGACACTTTCCTACACACAAACACACACACATCCAGGTATATCAGGTACACATACAAACACACTCACACACCCAAGTACACATACAAACGCGCACACATCCAGGTACACATACAAACAAACACACACATCCAGGTACACATACAAACACACACACACAGGCACAGACGCTCCGACAGTCTAATTACAATCACTCCCACTTACAGCTTTCCTTCAGTAAGACCATGAGAGAGAGAGAGAGAGAGAGAGAGAGAGAGAGAGAGAGAGAGAGAGAGAGAGAATCTGATACTCTTGTCATTCCCCCTCCTGAATGTACTTTTCTCTTTTAATCAAAGGGCTTGAACGGAAAGAGTGAAACCACTAAAAACATCCATTTTGGTTATCAATGCAGTATTTCCTGCTGCCGTTTCCCAGATAGAAAAGGGAGAGACAAGTTACAAAGCATAAAAGAATTAAAAGAATTGGAAGCTTTGTATTGACTTTTGTTAATCATTCACCTGTTTATTTGTAGCTGTCGTTAGAGTATGAGAAACTAATGCCAATATTCTATGTAAGGCTTTTAGTATAACAAGCATTAAAAGAAAACTATGTTAACAAATTTTAATGAAAGAACAAAAAAAGTTTATTTTGTGTTATCCTCTATTCTCGAGATTCAACTGTGCTAAATACTCTAACCCCAACATATAAACAAAGCATTGCAAGAAACGTGAGGCAAGTCTCAGTTTACAGACTGAACGAGATGATACGTTAAGCAGAGGCCAAATTGAAGAAAAAATATTACTATTATTTATTCCTAAGAGTATGTTACTGGAAGCAATTTTAGGATATAATTTCATAATTTAAATATTTGATATTATAAAAAAAATCTCGTTTTAATACTTCAATTTGCACCTGGTTTTTCTTTTTAATAATCAAAATATTCTCGCTTATTATACATTCTCATACACTATAATAAGCAAAGGCCAAATTGTAGATTAAATATTACTATTTATTCCTAGGAGTATGTTAAAGGCAACGATTTTCGGATGATTTCGTAAACATTTATTTAAAGATTTTATATAACAATTTATTTAAAGATCTGAATAACAATTTATTTAAAGATCTGATATAATAATCTATTTAAAGATCTGATATAAGAAAAAAACGTCACTTTAATACCCCAATTTGCATCCAGGTCCCATTTCATCTTTTTAACTCAAAATATTCTCGCTTACTCTATTCATCCTCATAAAATATATACAAAAGAATTCCCAAGGTAAAACTACCTAGCAGTCCTTGGGGTTGATGATAACAGAAAATAAATAAATAAATAAATAAATATTCAGCACAGAAACAGAATATTAAACTACCCCGAAAGTTCCCAGAAAAAATATAACAGATATTAAGATTTTTTATGGTTCTCACAAGACACATTAATAATGATTTTTTTCCCATTTTTTCAGCTCGCGGAAACCCCTTTAGACTTATTGTAGGACAATGATGCACGGCGCCGACAACATTTATAAAAATAATAATTACAACATCCCACTGTTCACAAGTAAGGGAGATAAATTTTGTATAATTGAACACAAAGAAAGAGGTTGTCCCGTTTATGGGTCGTTAGAAAGTTTTATGACATCAAGTTTCGCTAACTTTGCAAATGGGAAATCTTGGATACGACCTCTTCGTAGCCAGAGAGCTTCAAAGCATGACGTTTTGCTGTCAGTTCCAAGGGAATTAATACGGATAACACAAATGTTATCCACAATGAAACGCATTTATAGATTACTGAGAATACCGTTATGATACTGCTTCGTCTTCAGCATCATTCTCTTCTTGCTAGAGCATATTTCTAAATATTTGCTTTACATTTATTTACAAGTACAAGAATAATGACCATTACTACTATAACAACAACAACAACAACAACAACTACTACTACTACTACTAAAAGCAATCCAGGACTCATTTTGCTCATCATTCAATCAACTACTCCACCACTATACTTTAATTATTCATTTAGACGTCTACAATCACTTAATAAAAATTATGGTTCTCATCCTAGAATCCAGCGTGTCTCCTATACTGAGAGACACGACCAGTGGCGTTTGGGGAAATGGTTTGGCCCAAGATTGACCTTGAATTTAAACATGACCTTATGAATCCAAAATTCTGGTTAATAACCATAGATAATAACATTAAATATGACTCGGCCCTTAAGTGGGTATCATCTTGAAGAAATTGCGACTGAAGATGGTCCTTTATCGTTCCTCATTTAACAACCAGAGGAGTTACACCAAACTCGCACGACCTGAACCCATCCCTTAAAATTAAACCCAATAAACCTCGCCCCAACTTATCTACAAACCTTTTCATACTTTACTCATCCTGTTTTCAACCCCATTTAATTTACTCATCCCATCTTCAAACCCATTTAATTTACTCATCCCATCTTCAAACCCATTTAATTTACTCATCCCATCTTCAAACCCATTTAATTTACTCATCCCATCTTCAAACCGATTTACTTTACTCATCCCACCTTCAAACACATTCATACTTTACTCATCCCATCTTCAAACTTATTCATACTTTACTTATCCTACCTTCAAACACATTCATACTTTACTCATCCCATCTTCAAATTCATTCATAATTTATCCATCCCATCTTCACGCATTCATGCTATACTCATACTCATCTTCAAACCCATCCAAATTTACTTAACCCATCTTTCAAACCCATTCATACTTTACTCATCCCGTCGTCAAACACACCCACCTTCGCAAACACCCCATTCCTTCAAACTCACTCAACCTCAATTCTCACCCACCTTCAAACCATCCTCATCTACAGAATAACCCATCCTCATAGCCTCAGCCCCCTCAAACCCACTCATTTTCAACTGAACCCATCTGCAAACCCAACCATCACCCAGATACAATCCACGCAAAAAAAAAAAAAAAAATTACTTACACTGCAGTTTTTCATAATTTATACTAAATGCATTTGGAAATAAGGAAGAGAGAGAGAGAGAGAGAGAGAGAGAGAGAGAGAGTAACTTGGACGTGTAAACAGAGCAAATGCGATGCACCGAGGCAATAAACTTTCTATTACTTCAGGACGTCGCCCACAAAAACTTACTCTCCAAAGGAATTTATAAACAGCCCCAAAAGAACTCCTCTGCGATATGCTTGGGCAACAAAGCGCAATCACCCGGAGATCATTTCTTTTTGCTTCGTTTTCTGGCGTGTAAAATGTAGGGAAAAGTTTAGCTGACTTATCGATTTCTTTGCTAGCTAATAACAGCTGAATTGCAAATTTACCAAACGATTATTTGTGATTTTATTAATCATAATAAATTAATAACAACTACCTCGACAAAGATACACGTAAGACAAATTAAATGCATGTATGATTTTGTTTGTATGGTATTTTCACGC